>NC_138307.1:11327500-11745000 GCF_965601325.2 Salmo salar
TCCATCGATCCCACTCCCATACTTCCAGCCTCCTGCCTGGTGGCACCGGTGGTCTGGGAGGTGGATGCGGATATCAAGCGGGCGTTACAGGCGGAACCTACTCCTCCCGTGGGTCGTAAGTACGTCCCGCTCGGTGTCCGCGATCGGTTGATCCGGTGGGCGCACACGCTACCCTTGGGTCACCCAGGGATTGAGCGGACGGTGTGTGGTCTTAGTGGGAAATACTGGTGGCCCACCTTGGTGAAGGACGTGAGGCGCTATGTCTCCTCCTGTTCGGTGTGCACCCAGTGTAAGGCTCCTAGGCACCGTGGACTGGGTCCAGCACTCTAGGGAGGCCTGGAACGCCGTTCAGAAATCCCTGGAACGGGCCAGGGGAAGACAAAAGGAGAGCGCTGACCGCCGCCGCAGTTTACCCCAGGGGAGAGAGTCTGGCACTCGACCCGGAACCTGCCCCTCCACCTGCCCTGCCGGAAACTGGGTCCGCGGTTTGTGGGGCCATTCAAAGTTCTGAGGAGAATAAACGAGGTGTGTTACAGGTTACAACTTCCTTCTTATTATCGTATTAACCTCTCGTTTCATGTGTCTCTCCTCAGGCCGGTGGTAGCTGGTCCACTGCAGGACGCTGAGGTGCAGGAGGTCCCTCCACCCCCCCTGGACATCGGGGGGGCCCCGGCGTACACAGTCCTGTCCATCTTGGACTCCAGGCACCGGGTAAGAGGGCTGCAGTACCTCGTGGACTGGGAGGGGTACGGTCCGGAGGAGAGGTGCTGGGTACCGGTGGAGGACATATTGGACCCAGCGCTGATACGGGAGTTCCACAGCCTCCATCCGGAGCGCCCTGCGCCTCGCCCTCCGGGGCATCCTCGAGGCCGGCGTCGGCGCACTGCGGGAGCTGCAGGGGGGGTCACGACATCGACGGAAGGTGGCGCCCCTTCTCGCACGGGTGGCGCTCGGTGTCGCCGGCCTACTAGCTGCCACCGATCCTCTTTTATTTTCTGTTGGTTAGGTCTAGGTTAGGCACGCACCTGTTTTGTATTAGTTGTTCAGTGGGGGGGTATTTAGTCTTGCTATCTAGGCTTGTAGTTAGTGCGTGATTATTTTATGTCAGGACGATTTTCGTCTGAGGAACAGGTGTTTCCCTCCCTGTGGTTTTGCAGAGTTTATTGTGGGCTGCGTCCCTACATTGTGTCTGGGCTGGTATTTTGGGCTTCTGTATTATTCGCCCTGCCCTACCTAGTTTTTGGACAGAGTGGATACCTATTTAACGTGTGTTCACGGACTTGTGTCTCCTGCGTTTGACTTCACGCTTCCTTGAGCCGCCTTGACATTAATCATGTTTTTATTTCTGGGGCATATGTCCAAAGAAAAACAGATGTCACAAACTCTCTGTAATCCCAAATGTTGCAGTTTCCACAGCCAGTCAGACATGGTATCCATTTGACTAAATGCTCCAGAGGTACGGATTTTACCCAGCTGTCCATGTTGCTTTTGTTTGAGTGCCACTACAGACAAACAATAACCAATTTGGATGAGGCTCTTTTCACAAAATACCAACTGGGTAACTTTTGTGTGTCTAGACACCACTTACTTTTGTATCCTTAATATCTTGCAGTTCACAGATGTAAAAGTAATTGCTTACATGTTTTTTAATATAACACACTAAAGCAATATGCAAATGAGGTTGCTTACGTATCTACTGCCTTATGCTTCTGCTTCAGGGCTTGACTTTTCACTTTTTCGTCAAAGTAGGATCGATTTTTTTTACTTGTCTGCTTAAAAAATTCCCTCATTCAATGAACCATGGATCAAATGGCTAAGGTGGGCAAGGTGGCTAACTAAGATGTTTATCTATTTGTAAGGTTAAAATATTCAGTGTTCAGGGGAGATCTTGACAGCATAGGAGTTACTTGTCAATTAGGCTATTCTAAGAGTTTTTTTTTTTACATGTTCATTCAAACAACTTAAACCTATATTCTTCTTGTCCTACTATTTATTTTACTTACCCCGGGCAAGCGGACAAGCATTAATGTTGAGCCCTGTGCTTACTTGTATCCCAGCTCTGAAGTCATCCTCATTGGCAGGAGAAGAAGAAGCAGCATCTTCCTTCCTGCCAAAGGGTCTCAGCTGTTAACAGGATTCTACTAGACTAGGGCTTCATTCCCAGAGATGTGTGTACATTTGATCCATTAAAATAGGTATTTGAAGCTTCCTGAACCTTGTGAATCTGTGTACTTTATATTCTACATGAAGTGTTTTGAAACTACGTCTTGAAATGTCCATAACGGCCTGACCTAGTTTGTGCAGTATAATTCATTAATCCCTGGCCTTAATTTGAAAAGGAAAAATATTTTGATGTGTGACATAGTGTAGATCAGTTCGCAATAAATCTGTGTTTTTCTTAGAACACTGATGCTCAAGTAAAGCTAAGAAAAACAGTGTCCACCCCTCTGCTAGTGACAGACTATGTACACAGGCCATTCACGCAATAGCTTGTCCATGGTTAGGTATTGTCACCATCCAATATCTCAATGATGAAGCACTGCTTGCTTCAGCCATTTTAGTGTGTGCTATAGGAATAATGATCATTACTGTTCCAGTTCTAAAAACCGGTGGTTTGCTATAATTCATACTTTGAGCGCTACTGTCTTTACGTACTGACAGTCATCTTGTCTGTAAACGAAAGTTACAGACATGACAGAAGCCTCACTGGAGCAGTTTGTTTACTACTTTCTGAATGTATTATCATAAGGGCGAGAGCAAGTTAGACTTAGAATTAGCAGCTTCCTACTTAAACAGAGGTCTCCATTAATTATACCGTAATCTTTGATGAAAATGCAAATCAAACATCTCATAAATTGTATTAAACACAGGAGGTGGTGATAACCTGCTGGCTGGAACAGTGGGAATTCCACATTTAATAGTGTGTTCTCAGCTATGGCAGCAAGATGATTCATTTTCTTAATGGGCTGAATTCAAAGATGTCTGTTGATGTCTCTCTTCTCACAGACTCTGAACTTTCTATGCTAAATATCCAGGTGACAGTTTATATGCTGTCTTTTCTTCACTAGACACCAGGGTGGAAAGTAGTTATTAATGTGCCACAGCAATGAAACAAAAGGATCACAAAATACGCATTTGTGTGCGTCTGAGTTAATTAGATTCGTGTTTAGGTTGATGTTCGATCTCTAGATGCGCAGATGGGTTTGGAAGATGATGGACGTTAATTGGAGAGAATGGGTGTGCCCCCCTGCCGTACCCCCACCCATCCCCATTTTAACCAATTCATCTGCATACTGTATAATCTGATGACTTAAATGAATAATACTTTTCCGTCGACCAAAAACATTGTTCATAAATTCCAGCTACTTCAATCAAGATCATTTTAACCACATCCACATCTGATAAACTGATGCATGCTTCATTAATATAGTATTTCTATGTGCAGGTATAGGTGTAATCAACTGAAACTGTAATCTGCATTAACTATATCATGGATATTGCACTTGTAGTACCAATGTAATGATGGGCTTAATTTGCCACACATCAGCATTGGCAAACTGGCTATTTGCAAGATGGTTCAGTCTACAAAGCCTGTAATTGATTTTAGATTGAATTCCAATACCCACTAGGTAGGAGGATTGCATACCATTATTAAACTGTGTCCAACAGCTCATAATGAACTAAAGATTAAGAGTCGGTAAATGGTAAACAGGGCTGTCTATGTTTGTTTCAATTTCTTTTTGGACCACACATCAATAGATACTAATAACGATTTGATTTAACAGAATATAATGAAATATTTACCCTAGTGGTATTAGTTGAATGTTTGATTCATTGAAGCTTTTGTCAAGGTTACCATTTAGTTTTTGATGCCTCCTTTTTGGGCGACTAGGTTTGATGTTCACAGCGAGGTGTACAAGCCCAGATTAATCATCCTTTATCTACGATGAGCAGAATGATTGACAGCCGTAAACCATTGCCCACCATGACCCCTTTCTAACTTAATCCAGTAAATGTAATCCTTGCAGTCTGGTTATTGTGAGGGCTACTTTGTCCATTAATTTGTTTTATTTTTAATTGATAGGACTGTAAGACAGTTTTAGTATGATTCTCAATTCCTCCCATGGGAAATAACCTCATGGATAAAAACTAAACAATTCAAGCATATGTATAGCGTTAAATAATAAAAATGTTCAATAGCAAAATCTCCATAACCAATTTATATGGCTTAATGTACACACCGACTCACCTGGGAGACCGTAGGGCATAACATAACAAAAAGGGCTGCTTCACAATTTTACTCAAGAGCCTAGGCAAGTACTCAGTGTTGCCATTGACACAGAGGCGCATCAATGTAAATACACAGACACACCCTTCCCACCCAACCCCCACCAATTTGTCTCTTAAGATCTCATAGATGTGACACTATGATATCCAGGCCATTAGTTTACAAGCCCTCCGGCACATCAGTGAGTGCTGGGCACCAGGTCTACTGAAAGTAGTGTTGTGATAAGCATTAAATGTGGATGACAGTCCCCACCTACAGCCTCCTGACACCACAGCTGTCCAACACTTCCACAACACATGACTTAGAAAGCTCAACCGTCTCCCAACTGGGGAAAGCTTGGTCTAAAGCCCTCAAACTAAACTTTGGACCTCATGTTAGTTCTACTGCTTTTTTTTCATTGTGTCCCTCTTATCAGGGACTGACAGGTGGGACAGGAAGTCAACATTGAGTTGTACAAGCCCAGATTAATCATCCTGTATCTACGATGAGCAGAATGATTGACAACCAGAAACCATCCTGACCTCTTTCTAACTTTTTTAAATTGAACCTTTTTTTAATCTGGTAAATCAGTTAACCTCTATGGGCTAGGTGGGACGCAAGCATCCCACCCGTGGTGCACTCCATCAACAGCAGGTGCATTTCAAGAGCGGCAAATTTGAATCCAAATAAATGTCAAAATTCAAATTTTTCAAACATACAACTATTTTACACCCTTTGAAAGATAAACATCTCCTTAATCTAACCACGTTTTACGATTTCAAAAAGGTTTTACGGCGAAAGCATAAATTTAGAGTATGTTAGGACAGTACATTTACAAGAGTTGTGTGTAATGTTTTGTCAATTCAAAGACAGGGTCACCAAAACCATAAAACCAGCTAAAATGATGCACTAACCTTTTACAATCTCCATCAGATGACACTCCTAGGACATTATGTTAGACAATGCATGCATTTTTAGTTCTATCAAGTTCATATTTATATCCAAAAACAGCGTTTTACTATGGCATTGATGTTGAGGAAATCGTTTCCCTCCAATAACCGGCAGTCAAGTCAGTACCACAAATTAAATAATTAAAATTAGAAAACATTGGTAAAATATTATATTGTCATTTAAAGAATTATAGATTTACATCTCTTGAACGCAATCAACTTGCCAGATTTAAAAATAACCTTACTGGGAAATCACACTTTGCAATAATCTGAGCACTGCGCCCAGAAAAATACGCGCTGCGATACAGACTAGACGTCATGTTGGGGAGATCTAAAATCGAAAATACTATGTAAATAATCCATTACCTTTGATTCTCTTCATCAGATGTCACTTCCAGGTATCACAGGTCCATAACGAATGTAGTTTTGTTCAAAAAAGCTCATCATTTATGTCCAAAAATCTCCGTTTTTTTGTTAGCACATGATCTAAGCCAGCCGGACTTCTCGTCATGAACAAGGGGAAAAAATATATTTACGTTCGTTCAAACATGTCAAACGTTGTATAGCATAAATCATTAGGGCCTTTTTTAACCAGAACATGAATAATATTCAAGGTGGACGAATGCATTCTCTTTTATAACGTATTGGAACGAGGGTACCCAACATGAACTCGCGCGCCAGGTGTCTAATGGGCCATCATCGTTCCATGGCTCTTGTTCGGTCAGATCTCCCTCCAGAAGACTCAAAACACTTTGTAAAGGCTGGTGACATCTAGTGGAAGCAATAGGAAGTGCCAAAATATTCCTCAGCCCCTGTGTTTTTCAATGGCATAGGTTTAAAGGTAATACAACACATCAGGTATCCACTTCCTGTCAGAAAATGTCTCAGGGTTTTGCCTGCCAAATGAGTTCTGTTATACTCACAGACACCATTCAAACAGTTTTAGAAACTTTAGAGTGTTTTCTATCCATATATAATAAGTATATGCATATTCTAGTTACTGGGTAGGATTAGTAACCAGATTAAATCGGGTACATTTTTTTTATCCAGCCGTGCAAATACTGCCCCCTAGCCCTAACAGGTTAACCTGTTTAGGATAGGGGGCAGAATTTTCACGCCCGGATAAAAAACGTACCCGATTTAATCTGGTTATTACTCCTGCCCAGAAACTAGAATATGCATATAATTATTTGATTTGGATAGAAAACACCCTAAAGTTTCTAAAACGGTTTGAATGGTGTCTGTGAGTATAACAGAACTCATATGGCAGGCCAAAACCTGAGAAGATTCTATATGGGAAGTGCCCTGTCTGACCATTACTTGGCCTTCTGTAGGCTCTTTATCGAAAATACAGGATCTCTGCTGTAACGTGACATTTTCTAAGGCTCCCATAGGCTCTCAGAAGGCGCCAGAACGTGGAATGATAACTCTGCAGTCCCTGAGCGAAAAACAGTAGGTGTTTTGGAAAGTGGTCGTTCTGAGAACAATGACACTGTTGCGCGCGTGCATGTGACGACTCCATTTTTCTTCTTTCAGTGTTTGAACGGATACAACGTCTCCCGGTTGGAATATTATCGCTATTTTATGAGAAAAATCACATAAAAATTTATTTTAAACAGCGTTTGACATGCTTCGAAGTACGGTAATGGAATATTTTGACATTTTTTGTCACGATACGCGCCGGCGCGTCACCCTTTGGATAGTGTCTTGAACGCAAGAACAAAACGCAGCTATTTGGATATAACTATGGATTATTTGGAACCAAAACAACATTGGGTGTTGAAGTAGAAGTCCTGGGAGTGCATTCTGACGAAGAACAGCAAAGGTAATCCAATTTTTCTTATAGTAAATCTGAGTTTGGTAAGTGCCAAACTTGGTGGGTGTCAAAATAGCTAGCCATGATGGCCGGGCTATCTACTCAGAATATTGCAAAATGTGCTTTCACCGAAAAGCTATTTTAAAATCGGACATAGCGAGTGCATAGAGGAGTTCTGTATCTATAATTCTTAAAATAATTGTTATGCTTTTTGTGAACGTTTATCGTGAGTAATTTAGTAAATTCACCGGAAGTTTGCGGGGGGTATGCTAGTTCTGAACGTCACATGCTAACGTAAAAAGCTGTTTTTTTATATAAATATGAACTTGATTGAACAAAACATGCATGTATTGTATAACATAATGTCCTAGGCGTGTCATCTGATGAAGATCATCAAAGGTTAGTGCTGCATTTAGCTGTGGTTTTGTTTTTTGTGACATTATATGCTAGCTTGAAAAATGGGTGTCTGATTATTTCCGGCTGGGTACTCTGCTGACATAATCTAATGTTTTGCTTTCGCTGTAAAGCCTTTTTGAAATCGGACAGTGTGGTTAGATAAAGGAGAGTCTTGTCTTTAACCTGTTTAGGATAGGGGGCAGTATTGACACGGCTGGATAAAAAACGTACCCGATTTAATCTGGTTACCACTCCTACCCAGTAACTAGAATATGCATATACTTATTACATATGGATAGAAAACACCCTAAAGTTTCTAAAACTGTTTGAATGGTGTCTGTGAGTATAACAGAACTAATTTGGCAGGCAAAAACCTGACAAGGTTTCAGGCAGGAAGTGGCCTGTCTGACAAGGTGTCGTTCTTCTTGTCTCTGTTTATTGAAGAGTGAGGATCTTAGCTGTCCCGTGACACTTCCTACGGCTGCCATAGGGTCTCAGAAGGCGGCAAAAAGCTGAATCGTGGCTTTGCAAGCTCTGGCTGAAACAAAGTAGCGCGTTTGGGTAGTGGCTGGTTACAGTACTGTGAGACTCAGGCGCGTGCCCGCGTCGACCGAAAGCTTTGTTTACTTTCCTCAGTTTAGCTAAATGGACATTCCCGGTCGGAATATTATCGCTTTTTTACGAGAAAAATGGCATAAAAATGGATTTTAAACAGCGGTTGACATGCCTAGAAGTACGGTAATGGAATATTTAGATTTTTTTTGTCACGAATCGCGCCATGCGCACGACCCTGATTTACCATTTCAGATAGTGTCTGGGACGCACAAACAAAACGCCGCTATTCGGATATAACGATGGATTATTTTGGACCAAACCAACATTTGTTATTGAAGTAGCAGTCCTGGGAGTGCATTCTGACGAAGACAACAAAAGGTAATCAAACTTTTATAATAGTAAATATGATTATGGTGAGTGCTAAACATGCCGGGTGTCTAAATAGCTAGCCCGTGATGCCTGGGCTATGTACTTAGAATATTGCAAAATGTGCTTTCACCAAAAAGCTATTTTAAAATCGGACATATCGAGTGCATAGAGGAGGTCTGTATCTATAATTCTTAAAATAATTGTTATGTTTTTTGTGAACGTTTATCGTGAGTAATTTAGTAAAATGTTAGCGAATTCCTCCGGAAGTTTCTTAATCTTAATCAATGGTCCTTTCATGCGTAGTTTGGTCACAACGGTGCTAACAGCCGTTGCTAGTTCTGAACGTCACATGCTAATGTAAAAAGCTGTTTTTTGATATAAATATGAACTTGATTGAACAAAACATGCATGTATTGTATAACATAATGTCCTAGGGTTGTCATCTGATGAAGATCATCAAATGTTAGTACTGCATTTAGCTGTCTTCTGGGTTTATGTGACATTATATGCTAACTTGAAAAATGGGTGTCTGATTATTTCTGGCTTGGTACTCTGCTGACATAATCTAATGTTTTGCTTTCGTTGTAAAGCCTTTTTGAAATCGGACAGTGTGGTTAGATTAACGAGAGTCTTGTCTTTAAATAGCTGTAAAATAGTCATATGTTTGAGAAATTGAAGTAATAGGATTTTTAAGGTTTTGAAAATCGCGCCACAGGCTTCAAGTGGCTGTTACGTAGGTGGGACGAATTCGTCCCGCCTAGCCCATAGAGGTTAAAATGCTGTAAAATAGTCATATGTTTGAAAAATTTAAGTTTTTGTATTTTTGAGGAATTTGTAATTCGCGCCACGCCTATCATTGGATATTGGAGCAGGTGTTCCGCTAGCGGAACGTCTAGATGTAAGAGGTTAAAATGGTGTAAAATAGTTGTATGTTTGAGAAAGTTGAATTATAACATTTTGTTGTTTTTGAATTTGCCGCCCTGATATTTCACTGGCTGTGTCCCGCAGGTGGGACGCTAGCGTCCCACGTAGCCCATAGAAGTTAAACTGTTCAGTGTTCTTTTTCTCTCTTCCTCTCTGCCTGTCTTGTTGTACATGGAACCTGTCTCACACGCACAGTATGGAGGAAGAAGGATACCTTGACCTGTCAAATTCTATCCACCTCTTCTGTGTTGGATATGTGTTCCTACCTCGTCTGCGGGCAGGTCTGCAGCATTTCACAGAGAGTTGGAATAATCACCCTTTAATAGAATATCCACACGGAAAATATGCAAGTTATGGAGTGCAAGGTGTGCAAAAAGAAACGCACCACCCTTAAAAGAACGTAACCAGAGACGCAGCCCAAAAGGAATAGCGTAACTCAAACATACAGAACCACATGAAAAACACCCTGACCAACGAACAATCCCGCACAAACAACAAACCTAACTAACTAGCCTAAATACCCCTCCCCACTAACAACTAACACAAAACAGGTGCGCAACTAACCTAGGCCTAACTAACAGAACGTGAAACATAAATCGATGGCAGATAGTAGGCCGGCGACGACGACCGCCGAGTGCCGCCCTGGCGAGGAGGGGCGCCACCTTCCGTAGATGTCGTGACAAATGTAGCTAGTTAGTTATCTTGCTAAATCACAATTTTCGTAAATCAACTTTATGACAAAAAAATATGCACAATTGTTTGTCTCTACATTAACTAACATATTCCTCTCAATTGTACACTTTTAGCTTGACTCGTTATGACGTTATAACTACTTACATCTGCTTCCACCGTAATGTTTTGTCAGCCTTCTTCACTGAAGAAAGCCACCAGGGACGGGTGGCTCGCGTCACATTCGTCATTGGAACCACTCGATATAATTGGTCATATAAATACCTTGGGACCCAAATGCATAATGAGTGCTCTAACTCCCCCTTGTGGTGGTCTGGAGCAATGAAGCTGTGTGGCTGGGTACCTCTAAGTCCCTGTAATGGCCGTCGTCAGAATTAGACCAAGGTGCAGCGGAGGATGTGTTCATCTTGAAAATTTAAGGAAAAGAGAACACTTTACAAAAATAAACAAAAACGACAGCCAAACAGTCCTGTCAGGAAAAACTCTAAACAGAAACAATCACCCACAAAAACCCAAAGGAAAAACAGGCACTTATGTGTGACTCCCAATCAGCAACAACAAACTACAGCTGTGCCTGATTACAGCTGTGCCACACGGCCAAAATCAACGAAACAAACCAACCTAGGAAAAAGAACATAGAACGCCCACCCAATGTAACACCCTGGCCTAACCAAAATAAAGAACAAAAACCCCTCTCTATGGCCAGGGCGTTACAGTCCCTCGGTGTAATCTCGCAACTTTTAAAGGTGGAACTGCACTCGATGATTTGGCTAAGTTTTTTGGCCCACTCCTCAAGAAATGCTGACATAAAGGAGGAACCACTGTAGTGCCTTAGACCGCTGCCCCACTCGGGAGGCCAACTTGATCCGGTATATGAAATCCTTGCAGTCTGATTATTGTGAGAGCTACTTTGTCCATTAATTTGAATTATGTTTAATGATTGGACTGTAAGGAAATTTTAGCATGATTCTGAATTCCTCCCATGGGAAACAACCTCATGGATAAGACATGAGCAATTCCAGCACATGTATAGCGTTAAATGATAAAAATATTCAACAAAAAAATCTCCATAGCCCATTTGTATGGCTTACTGTACACACCAAGTCACCTGAGAGAGCGTAGGCCAAAACATAACAAAGAGGTCTGCTTCACAATTTTACTCAAGAGGCAAGTGCTCAGTGTTATCATTGACACAGAGGCGAGTGTATGTACACACACACACACACACACACACACACACACACACACACACACACACACACACACACACACACACACACACACACACACACACACACACACACACACACACACCAACACCCTTCCCACCTATTTTTCTCTTAAGATATCATACATGTGACACTATGTGCATCAATGCTCATGTAATCCAGAACGTTAGTATCCAAGCCCTCCGGTACCTCAGTGAGTGCTGGGCACCAGGTCTACTGAGAGTAGTGTTGTGATAAGCATTACATGTGGATGTCAGTCCCCACCAACAGCCTCCTGACATCACAGCAGTCCAACACTTCCACAACACATCACAGCTCAACTGTCTCCCAACTGGGGAAAGCTTGGTCTAAAGCACACAAACTAAAGTCTGAACCTCAAAGCCAGTACTACTGCTTTTTTTTCATTGTGCCCCTCTAATCAGGGACTGATTTAGACCTGGGACACCAGGTGGGTACAATTAATTAACAGGTAGAACAGAAAACCAGAAGGCTCCAAACCAGCAGGCTCCATACCTCGTGGTGTAACCAGCAGGCTCCGGACCTCGTGGGGTAACCAGCAGGCTCCGTATCTCGTGGTGTAACCTCCAGAATCCGTACCTTGTGGGGTAACCAGCAGGCTCCAGACCAGCAGGCTCCGTACCTCGTGGGGTAACCAGCAGAATCCGTACCTCGTGGGGTATCCAGCAGGCGCCGTACCTCGTGGTGTAACCATCAGAATCCGTACCGTGTGGTGTAACCAGCAGGCTCCGTACCTTGTGGGGTAACCTCCAGAATCCGTACCTTGTAGGGTAACCAGCAGGTTCCAGACCAGCAGGCTCCGTACCTCCTGGGGTAACCAGCAGAATCCGTACCTCGTGGGGTAAGAGTTGAATACCCCTGGTCAAGAGCTTGGTCTCTGTCACGGGTGTTGTAGGGTTGAGACCAAAACGCAGCGGGTATATGTACACTCATCTTCTTTTATTAGGACAAAGAAGGGAAACCAAAACAAACACGTATACAAAAACACAACGACGATAGACAGTCCTGTAAGGCATAAAGCTAAACACGGAAATAACCTCCCACAAAGTGACAGGTGAAAACAGGCTCCCTAAGTATGACTCTCAATCAGCAACAACGATGTACAGCTGTTCCTGATTGAGAGTCATACCAGGCCAACACAGAAATACAAAACTAGAACAGCCCCTTAGAAATACAAACACAAGAACATACCCAACACCCCGGAACACATACATCAAATACCCCTCTACAATACACACACACCCCGAACCACCTAAATCAACTACCCCCTCTACATCGACACTTACACCAATAAACCCCAGAAACACTCTACACAAAATATCCCTCTATCTAAACACATACACAAAACCATGAAAACAAATACCCTCTGCCACGTCCTGACCAAACTACAATAACAAATAGACCCCTTTACTGGTCAGGACGTGACAGTACCCCCCAAAAGGTGCAGACCCCGGATGCACCTCACAAAAAAAAAAACATCTACAAAATAAATCCCCCCAAACAAAAGGGAGGGATGGGAGGGTGGCTACCGTCACCGACGGTTCCCGTGCTACACCCCCCCCTCCCCAACCCACCTATACTGGAGGTGGCTCAGGCTCAGGTCTACTTCCCCCACCCAACCTGTCCACCCCCGCTGAATGCTCAGGGCTATGATGCGTCGCTGGAGACCTCGGGCTGTAGAGCGAAGCTGAAGGCTCCGGGCTGTAGGGCGTCTCTGGGAGCTCCAGACTGTGAACCGTCTCACTCGGTTCCGGACTGTAGGCAGACTCACTCAGTTCCGGACTGTATGCAGACTCACTCGGTTCCGGAGTGTATGCAGACTCACTCGGTTCCGGACTGTAGGCAGACTCACTCGGTTCCGGACTGTAGACAGATTCACTCGGTTTCGGACTGTAGGCCGTCTCACTCGGTTCCGGACTGTAGGCAGTCTCACTTGGTTCCGGACTGTAGGCCGTCTCACTCGGTTCCAGACTGTAGGCAGACTCACTCGGTTCCGGACTGTAGGCCATCTCACTCGGTTCCGGACTGTAGGCCGTCTCACTCGGTTCCAGACTGTAGGCCATTTCACTCGGTTCCGGACTGTAGGCCGTCTCACTCGGTTCCGGACTGTAGGCCGTCTCACTCGGTTCCGGACTGCACACTGTTGACGGATACTCTGGACGGGGTACTGTTGCCGGATACTCTGGACGGGGCACTGTCGTCGGACACTCTGGACGGGGCACTGTCGTCGGACACTCTGGACGGGGCACTGTCTTCAGAAGCTCGAGACTGGGCTGACACACTGGAAGCCTGATGCGTGGGGCTGGTAGTGGAGGTACCAGCCTGGAGACACACACCTCAGGGCTAGTGCGGGGAGCCGGAACAGGCCGAGTTGGACTGGGCTGACGCACTGGAAGCCTGATGCGTGGGGCTGGTAGTGGAGGAACCAGCCTGGAGACACGCACCTCAGGGCTAGTGCGGGGAGCAGGAACAGGCCGAGTTGGACTGGGCTGACGCGCTGGAGGCCTGGTGCGTGGTGTGGGTACTGGACGTGCCAGACTAGGGATTCGCACCTCAGGGCCAGCACGAGAAGCAGGAACTGGATACATCTGGCCATGGGTAAGCAATGGAGGTCTGGAGCGCACCTCTTACACAACCTGTCCTGGCTGGATGGTAATAGCAGCCCTGCACGAGCAGAGTGCTGGTACAGGGCGAACTGGGCTGTGCAGAGGCCTGATGGTTGCTGTGCGTAGAGCAGGCGTTGGGTAGCCTGGGCCTAGGAGGCGCACTGGTGGCCAGATGCGCTGTGCAGGCATCCTCCTTCCAGGCTGTATGCCTACTCTAGCACGGCACTTGCGAGGGGCTGGGATTGCTCGCACCGGACTGTGCGTGCGCATGGGCGAGATCGTGCGCACTACAGCATACTCCGGCACTCTCTGCTCCAAATGCTTCCCGTAATAAGCACAGGGAGCTGGCTTAGGGCTCACCCTTGGCCCAGCCAAACTACCCGTGTGCCCCCCCCAAAAAATTATTGGGGGTGCCTCTCGTGCTTCCCCATTGGCGCGTACAAGGCCTCATACCGGCGCCGCTCCGCCTTGGCTGCCTCTATCTCCTCCAGTGGGCGACGGTATTCCCCAGCCTGATGCCAAGGTCCAGCCCCATCCAGAATTTCCTCCCATGTCCACGATTCTACTGAGTACTGCTGCTGCTCCATCCTCCGCTGCTTGGTCCGTTTTTGGTGGGAGGTTCTGTCACGGGTGTCGTAGGGTTGAGACCAAAACGCAGTGGGTATATGTACACTCATCTTCTTTTATTAGGACAAAGAAGGGAAACCAAAACAAACACGTATACAAAAAACACAACGACGATAGACAGTCCTGTAAGGCATAAAGCTAAACACGGAAATAACCTCCCACAAAGTGACAGGTGTAAACAGGCTCCCTAAGTATGACTCTCAATCAGCAACAACGATGTACAGCTGTTCCTGATTGAGAGTCATACCAGGCCAACACAGAAATACAAAACTAGAACAGCCCCTTAGAAATACAAACACAAGAACATACCCAACACCCCAGAACACATACATCAAATACCCCTCTACAATACACACACACCCCGAACCACCTAAATCAACTACCCCCTCTACATCGACACTTACACCAATAAACCCCAGAAACACTCTACACAAAATATCCCTCTATCTAAACACATACACAAAACCATGAAAACAAATACCCTCTGCCACGTCCTGACCAAACTACAATAACAAATAGACCCCTTTACTGGTCAGGACGTGACAGTCTCTTGGTACTAAAGCCTATAAAGAAAGAGTGCAAGAACAAACGGTTAGCGCTGTTGTCTGACAGTTTACGTTTTGGATATTCAACATTCACTTGGTCCTGACAGGTGGGACAGGAATTCAGCATTGTGTTTTTTTGCCAAATTGATTTCACAGGAATTGTTAACATTATCTGAATCGCAACAGTTTGAGGAATGCTCTCTGATTCAGAAACAACCATTTACATGGAAGTGTGAGAGGTTGAGGCATGCTAGCAAGTGGGTAGGTTAGTGGTTTGGGTAAGGTTATGTTAAGATATGCTAGCGAGTGGTTAAGGTTAGTCTAAGGTTAGTATTCAGCAGAGCCATGCATTTCTAAATGCCTGGATCTGGTATTCAGTTCCAGGTTAATTCATGCCTATATGTAAAAATGAAATAGTGCCAACAAGATGAACAATATTAACCAGGGGCCAACAAGATTAAATCAATAGGACATTTAGGAGAAATTACATTACCTGACTAGTACATAAGGGCATAAAAGTAATGAAAAATAGGAAGTACCGTACTCACTTACACAAGTATAATGTTAAACCCTGACAACAATCATTGTGCACAGCCGGCACTTAGTTAAATATACCAGCATCCAAGCCCCCCCCCCCCGCCCACCATTAGTACATGTATTGCAAGCTGAAAGTATTTGCCTAAATCCTCTTCTCAGAATAGTAGATGCAGTTGAATCATTGAATTCGGTAGAATTTCCTTTCCTGTTTTTATTTATTATTTGGATTTATTTCTGGTCAAATGGGCTGCACATTTTAAAAATCCTATTTTTAGCAGACGACTTACTTTAATGGGGAGGTTTAAATGTGCCTGCTCTGAAACAGTCAGTCCTCCTACCCTGTAGTACCACAAGGATACGGCCTGTAGGGCAATTGGGAGTCTAAATGGGAAAATTAACTCACCATAAAAATGTGCATCACTACAAACAAAATGTTCAACATGGGCATTCTTTGAATCCAAAGAAAATGTACTTTGAATCATCAACTTTCCTTTACTGGAAACTTTTGGAGACATTTACCCCCTGTAATCATTCAGCCTAAAACAGGTCTCTAAGGTTGATTCCTTTCAGATAATAGCCTACTCTACATTCCTATTTCCTCTCAATTTGCCATTCTGTCTCTATGATATACTCTTATGGACCTCGCACACCGCACCGAATGCTGATCTGCCATTCATCTGTCGTTACTCTGTGTGTTTTAGGGACCACCCACTGGTGGACGTCTGACTGCCGAACATTTTGCACAATTCTAGATGTAGAATCGGTTTGCACTCGGTTTGCAAATTACATCTGGCACTCTGTTCAGAGGTGCTAAGTACTCTTGGACAAAAAAAACACTACCGGTGTGTCCGTGCCTTTCCTAATGTTGGGGTTCTATCTTCCTCTGTCCCTCTGTCGACATGCCAACATGAAATGGGTGCTGCCAATCACTATTTAAACTGCTGTGGTGATGTGAAATACTGCGTTTGAATTGGAGGCTCACATTCCGCTTGCATTCTGGTCAATCAATGAAATCCCAACAGCTACTCATGGTTCAGACTAATCAATTGCACCTTGGACCTCTGCAAAATGCAGCTGAGAACGGTGCTATAACTCAGTCTGACATTGGAGAAACCCAAATAATGTGGGGAGTGTTGGCTTGGGTGCTCCCTTATACTTCTCATCTGTAAAAGGAGGACTTCAAAAGCTTGAATCAATAGTTAATTATATAGAGCATAAACATAAATAAAGTTACATTGCCCTGTAGGGAGTTGGAAGGATTGTGTTCAGTAGTTTGCAGTACTTTTCTAAGTCGTTTCTATTGTTTTATTGTGAGAAAAGAGAGAAGGAATGAGAGAGAGAGAGAGAGAGAGAGAGAGAGAGAGAGAGAGAAAGTCACAGCCTATGTTTGTTCTCCAGTATAGAGAATAAGAGGCGGAGTATGGCTTAGCTTGGTGCAGGGCTCAAAACGTTTCACCAAACACATTTAATGTAAAGTGGTACAAGGGACTGAGTTGTTAAGCCCCCCTCACCACCCCAAACACACACACACACACACACACACACACACACACACACACACACACACACACACACACACACACACACACACACACACACACACACACACACACACACACACACACACACACACACTCTCTCCATTTAGTAAAAGAGTGGTGTGCCTAATTGCTCAGTAACTCTTTATGTTTGCATGGCTTCCCCGCGTGTTTAGCGGTCACAGCAGGTGCTAGTTTAACTGACTTTGGGGGAATACGAAATCCACGGTACAGATCTGACAATCAAAGAGCCAGCCGCTGTCTAATCCCAATGAATCACCAGCCTCCGCCTACAGAGCAACCTGGAGAGCTACGGTAAGATCAGCTCGTCAAGCACCTGCTCCATGCCTCTGATCATTTATTCTCTGTGTTCCTCGGCTGTGTTAAACACTGCAGATTTTTGGGGGTGTGTGGCTCAACTTGGTTGGATCCATGATATGAAAGTGGACTTTAATCCAGTGTTATGTTGAGGAAAAAAAGAGTTGTTCATGTGATGTTGGTTGATGATGTCACACATTGTACGGCAGCCATTTTGTGATGGTACGTACCATTAAAGAGGGCTGGGATTTTTACAGGCATTTTCATTTTTTGTATGGTTTTCTTCTTTAAAAGTCAAGCTGTTTTGCATATAATTCACTTTTGATCTTTGAAATGATGAACCAGCTCTCTTAACTTTATGTCTTGTGTATGCCTTTCGGTGTCAGCTATCTGATGTTCGTGTCCCTACGCAAGGCAAAATGCATAAACATGAGATCGGCCATGTTTTAGGACAGTTTCTTCCACCCACCAGTCTCCCTTTCTTAATTTGATCCCCCTTCCTAGGCGAACCATCTGCCCCTTTACCCCAGGCTGGGTCCCCTGTCTCTTCCTACTCGTCTGCAGATGTCTGCCACCCGCTGACTGTGTCCCAGGACGCACGCCAGATAGGTGACTCTATTGGGGAATGATGGATCCAACCTTTACCTATTCCCCTTCTGCTAAAACTTTACAGGACTAAGTCCAGCTTCTGGCTTGTGTATGACAGTTTGATGATATTGTATCAGCTCTTTCCTCAAACTTCAGTGTAAGTTACTGAATCTTTTTTTGCTGAATCTAGAAATAGCTATGGTGCAATTTATACTAGAAAAATGCCTCAAACCGTTATCTTGCCAATGTGACAGCTCTACTAATTCAATAATCTGCAATATACTGGTCATTTTATTTTATCCATTGTATGTGGTGCAAACTATACTTCACGTGACTCCTACATGGATTGCTATTTGGATGTGGCACCAATGAAGTGTCGTAAACAACTAATGTTAGCCAGCTAACGCCCCTCCCGGTCCATGTTTTGGTGTATGGATCATTGGGGGAATTAATCATACCGACTCCCTCCTCTACAGCATGACCCATCTGTTCTTTTGCTTGTCACACTCCTTATGTAATTTGTGAAATTAGCTAAGAAACCAAGATGTGCATGTTTAATCAACAGCATATAACTCATTGGACCTATTGTGTGACGCAAATATGAACATTTGGATCATTGGTGATTTAACTGTAACAGCCCATCTAAATGAATGACAGTTCAAGTTTTTATCCTAAACCTGGGGCATGCCATTACAGAGATATATAATACTAATCTATGTTGAAAGGTTAGAGGCCAAATCATAAGGTTGATGACTTAGAGCCAGGTGTCAATCATGTCCGTAAGTGTGTCGCTATGCTGTCCCAAGCACACATGATCATTCTTGGATCGTTCCTCTGTAAAAAGCCGTTCTAAAACAACTGAATCGGTTTATTGGGTAGAGAAAGATCTAAGGCGAGAGAGAGCTGCGTTCATGGAGCACACTGGTGTTATGTCCCTGCAAATGTACTGGCGCCTGGTGGAGGGGGGTGATAGAATCACAAATAGGTGTTCAGTTGCCTTGAATGTCAATGAGTCATCTCCAAGTATGCATGACTCAGTTGGCGAGGACATAAAACAGTCTACTGTCTGTTCAGTAATACATTGTCCTTGAGACTCCGGACATCAAGTTGACTTTACCACAGTTATATCACTAGCGTCATTGATGTCATTGACGTGATGAATGTAATTCATTGTTATTAAATTCAAAGCAAGTTTCATGTTCCAACGCAAACTTTAAATTAAATTAAAACTCTTTGCCCATATCGGGAGAGTTCCAAAATTATATCTAGCAATTTAAATTTGTCACAATAATGGACATACTGTAGATATCCATTTCAACCATTAATAACAGTATTGACACTCATTTTAAATTAATATAGCCCAAGACAAAAGTATTATTGATTTACTTGCCATTTAATCAGGGCACTAATGGCTTCTGATCATTTGATCTGGCACTGCCTCCAGCAAGATGTGTATCTTAGCAAATCTAGCTACAGCATTTGTCATTGGCTGTTGGCATATTTTGTTGCTCAGTATTACTTGCTGTGATTGCTTGCATTAATTGAAGCCAATAACTAACATTCCAAATGTTGACTAGACTGTGGCTAGTAGAAACCATTAGAGAGATATAGTAGAGACATACGTAAATATATCGGGTCGCCATGGACATGCTATCAATCATTATCTTATGCAGCACAATTGAAACATAAAATGCACCTACTCAATAACTTCATGGTAAATTGATTTGTTCTCCGTGGTGCCACTGCTGTTTCCATTGTCATTGAAAAGGAACCCAGACAACCGATCATCTGCTCAACATGTCGAATGACTCTCTCAGAGGAACTACCAGGGTCCCTCACCAAATTTAGTGATTTGGCAATTCCTCTGGTTGCCTCATTTAATAGAAATAGAAGGAGAAACCCAGACTGACACAGATTTTAAAAAGGAGGGACAGATGAATGGGAAATGCCAGAGGGCAAACAAATCATACAAGATTTAGAGGTTGACTATCATGAAATGTTCGCGTCATCTCCAATCAATCTCCTGGTCTCTGAGAAGATAAGAAAAGTTGTAAGGAGGCTGAAATGTCACACAGGTCAGTTCTCAGGTGGAAAGAGCACTGTGCACAGGAGACACCTCTCAAGATTGATGGATAGCTATGACTGGACAATACAAAACAGTATTTTATCCAGTACAGTAGGTGTCAAGGTTATAGGTTGTTGAGGCCTTGTGGAGAAGTCAAGGATAACAGTTGTAATCCTTGGGGATGTATACAATATTTGCACTGATATACTACTGAATGCATACTTGACCTTATGCTGGCTGAGTGACCTACAGTATATGGAAGCTTGAACTACTGCCTGTCAACAGGAAGGACGGATAAGCAAGACAGAAATATCACTATACCATCGTAAATGCTCATATCCCCAGGCAGAACACCACATTGAAACCAAAATATATTAAATATTGAGTCGTTTTATATTAATTTTCAATTAGCTTAATCCTTTGATGTTCTGAAAACACAGTAAAACAATTTTATTTTACACACACACAATGTACAGAAGCAAACACACACACAATGTACTGCACATAAATATACACACTTCTATCACAGACAATGTTATTTTCAGTTTGCTTTTGTTTAGGTCGTTTATTTCCATAGCATTTTGGGTTATGGATATTGCTAGTGGGTGGCCGCTTGTCTAATTAGGCCATGGTATAAATAGCAGTAGTTTGGGGAATAGTAAAATGAGAGGTTGGACCAGCAGTACAGCACAGTGTTGATGCAGTGCCTTACAAAACTATTCATCCCCCTTGGTGTTTTTCCTATTTGTTGCATTACAACCTGTAATTTAATAGATTTTTATTTGGATTTCATGTAATGGACATACACAAAATAGTCCAAATTGGTGAAGGGAAATGGAAAAAATTACTTGTTTCAAAAAATTATAAAAAATGTAAAACGGAAATGTGGTGCAGGCATGTGTATTCACCCCCTTTGCTAGGAAGCCCCTAAATAAGATCTGGTGCAACCAATTACCTTCAGAAGTCATATAATTAATTAAATAAAGTCCGCCTGTGTGCAATCTAAGTGTCACATGATCTGTCACATGATCTCAGTAAATATACACCTGTTCTGAAAGGCCCCAGAGTCTGCAACACACATAAGCAAGGGGCACCACCAAGCAATCGGCACCATGAAGAAAAAGGAGCTCTCCAAACAGGTCAGGGACAAAGTTGTGGAGAAGTACAGTTCAGGGTTGGGTTATCAAAAAATATCAGAAACTTTGAACATCCCACGGAGCACCATTAAATCCATGATTAAAAAATTGAAAGAAATGGCACCACAACAAACCTGCCAAGAGAGGGCCGCCCACCAACACTCACGGACCAGGCAAGGAGGGCATTAATCAGAGAGGAAACAAAGAGACCAAAGATAACCCTGAAGGAGCTGCAAAGTTCCACAGTGGAGATTGGAGTATCTGTCCATAGGAACACTTTAAGCCATATACTTCAAAGAGCTGGGCTTTACGAAAGAGTGTCCAGAAAAAAAGCCATTGCTTAAAGAAAAAAATAAGCAAACACATTTGGTGTTTGCCAAAAGGCATGTGGGAGACTCCCCAAGCATACGGAAGAAGGTACTCTGGTGAGATCAAGGAAAATGCTATGTCTGGCGCAAACCCAACACCTCTCATCACCTCGAGAACACCCAGTCCCTGCCGATGTTTTTCATCGGCAGGGACTGGGAAACTGGTCAGAATTGAAGGAATGGATGGCGCTACATACAGGGAAATTCTTGAGGGAAACATGTTTCAGTCTTCCAGAGATTTGAGACTGGGATGGAGGTTCACCTTCCAGCAGGACAATGACCCTTAGCATACTTTTAAAACAATACTTGAGTGGTTTAAGTGGAAACATTTAAATATCCTGGAATGGCCTAGTCAAAGCCCAGACCTTAATCCAATTGAGCATCTGTTGTATGACTTATAGAATGCTAGTTATGCACACTCAAGTTCTGTTTTTTTGTCTTAGTTCTTGTTTGTTTCACAATAAAAAAATATTTTGCATCTTCAAAGTGGTGGGCATGTTGTGTAAATCAAATGATACAAACACCCCAAAAAATCTATTTTAATTCCAGGTTGTAAGGTAACAATATAGGAAAAATGCCAAGTGGGGTGAAACCTTTCACAAGCCACTGTAAATGCATGAGGTATAGAATCACCAGTCTCTGTGCTCAAATAGGGTACCTGATCCACCATAGAGCTCTATGTAATAAGCCTCCAGTCAGTTTCTGTGAAATTGAAGACATTCAATTTATTTGTTTCCAATTTATGACACAAACACTGGAAAACTAGCTTGTATCCTCAGCAACTTGTCCAAACTAATCATCAGATATAGTTTTATTTTATGGAATCCAATGAATTATACAAGGAACTGCTGCAGTATTAGTGCATTAGTACATATCCAAGGAAACGCCAATATTAGTATTAATAACATCAAAACAATCCAACCAAATGGATGCCAGGATATGTCAGCATAATAACTATTATTATTTCTTAGAGCAGTCAGAGAATTAAATGTATTCTATATTTGCTCATTCAGCGATCTGCTGCCAGGGTGAAAAATAGCATTTTCTCTTCTCCCTTTTCCCCCATGTAAGAGTAAAATTGTAAATCATCTCCCTGCAGACAACATTTCATGCTTGGTGGGTGTGCAACACCAACATCTGGTAGGGTTCCTCTGATTCTCCCTTCCCACTTAGGCTGTGCTTGTGCAGGGCAAACATCCTGCCAAAAGAAATGCATGTGGCGCTGAAATGATAAGACAAAAAAAAGAACAAATTAATATTTAGACTAGTGTTTGTCCCTCTTGTGAGACTCCAGTGAAGCCTAGCTGGCATGTAAAATCGCTGTGTTGGATTCATGTCACAACGCTGTGTACACCTGAGCAGAAATTCCTTCGGTGAACACAGCAGAAACCTGGTTTCTAAAGCGAAGCTTGAGGCAAGGCTTTAACTTCTGTCTCAGTCTCTGGATGCATATTATCAGCTAAATCTAAATGACTCGATAGCAAGCCCCGATTGGCTGGTATGTAGGGATCATCAGTGTGCCTCAGCAATTCTAGGAGGATTTTAAAAGAGCCATTGCAATAAAACCAATACAAATAGCCCCATTAAAACATGCTAAAGTAGCTCTGTTCTACCTTTTTAAGCAACATTTAACAACTTGAAATACTTGGCCATTCTCTCAAAAAAATATGGGCCAGCATTTCTTCCCTTACTGAAAGTCAGATTTTTCCTCTCTCACAGAGCAACAATTAGGTATTGATCCCTCCTCTAAAGAGGGTTGTAATGGTGGAGGGTAGTTACGTTAGAGAGAATCAGTCATGCTATTTAGTGGCGGCTTTTCAAGGAACCATCATTCATCTGAGAAAGTGCTGCAATGCAGAAGAAATGCCCTAGCAGATCTCAGAGCCCTAACTGAAAACCATGGGTCTGAGTGCTCTACAGTACCACAGCCAGACCAACACCAAGTCAATTAGACTCAAGTCGATAGGTCTGCCAAATGTATCACTGCAAAATATCAAATATCACAGCTATTCTTAACAAGTGTTGGTAACACTTTGCTTGACACCCAGCATCATTACACATTATGACATGGTCGTAATCACGTCATAACAACTGACCTAACTTGTCACAACAGATTATAATATGCTCATAACACTGTCATGACACATATATTTAGACTTGTTGTGACGTATATTGTGTTTTTATATGGCTGGTTATGATTCCTACATAAGAGTGTAAAAACCCACAAAACCTACCACGGTAGTTATTTTATGACTGGTTATGACACCTACATGAGAGTATAAAAACCCGCAAAACCTACCATGGTAGTTATTTTATGACTGGTTATGACACCTTCATGAGAGTATAAAACCCCACAAAACCTACCACACAAGGCAAAACAATCCATTACAAAATAGCCTGTGTGTCAACAGTATTTTTATGTTGTATAATATATATTTTTTCAATGTACCATATTAAATTATCATTGTAATTGCGCACACATTCATGTCAGACATGCAACTACCCCAATTCTCTGTAGCTGATGACTAGGATAAATGCAGGAGCAGATTTCAGGAGCAGGACAAGACACCCTCTTTTTGACTGGTGACTAATATAAGGTCATGTACACTACCGGTCAAAAGTTTGGACACATCTACTCATTTCATTTTTTTTTTTTTTACTATTTTCTACATTGTAGAATAATAGTGAAGACATCAAAACTATGAAATAACACATATGAAATCATGTAGTAACCAAAAAAGTAAAATCATTCTTCAAATAGCCACCCTTTGCCTTGATGACAGCTTTGCACACTTTTGGCATTCTCTCAACCAGCTTTATTAGGTCACCTGGAATGCATTTCAATTAACAGGTGTGCCATCTTAAAAGTGCATTTGTGGAATTTCTTTCCTTCTGAGCCAAGGTAGGGGGTATACAGAAGATAGGCCTATTTGGTAAAAGACCAAGTCCATATTTTGGCAAGAATAGCTCAAATAAGCAAAGAGAAATGACAGTCCATCATTACTTTAAAACAGGAAGGTCAGTCAATACGAACAATTTCAATAACTTTGGAAGTTTCTTCAAGTGCAGTTGCAAAAACCATCAAGTGCTATGATGAAACTGGATCTCATGAGACCACCACAAGATTGTAAGACTCAGAGTTACCTCTGCTGCAGAGGAAAAGTTCATTTGACTTACCAGCCTCAGAAATTGCAGCCCAAATAAATGCTTCACAGAGTTCAGGTAACAGACACATCTCAACATTAACTGTTCAGAGGAGACTGTGTGAATCAAGCCTTCATGGTCGAATTGCTGCAAAGAAACCACTACTAAAAGACACCAATAAGAAGAAGAGACTTGCTTGGGCCAAGAAACATGAGCAATGGACATTAGACCGGTGGAAATTTGTCCTTTGGTCTGGAGTCCAAACTGCCGTGTCTTTGTGAGACGCGGTGTGGGTGAACGGATGATCTCCGCATGTGTGTATTTCCCACCGTAAAGCATGGAGGAGAATGTGATATGGTGTGGTGGTGCTTTAATGGTGACACTGACTGCGATTTATTTAGAATTCACACTTAACCTGCATGGCTACCACATCATTCTGCAATGATACGCCATCACATCTGGTTTGGGCTTAGTGGGACTATCATTTGTTCTTCAACAGGACAATGACCCAACACACCTCCAGGCTGTGTAAGGGCTATTTTACCCAGAAGGAGAGTGGTGGAGTGCTGCATCAGATGAACTGGCCTCCGCAATCCGCTGACCTCAACCAAATTGAGATGGTTTGCGATGAGTCGGACTGCAGAGTGAAGGAAAAGCAGCCAACAAGTGCTCAGCACATGTGGGAGCTCCTTCAAGACTGTTGTAAAAGCATTCCAGGTGAAGCTGGTTGAGAGTGCGCAAAGCTGACATCAAGGCAAAGGGTGGCTATGTGAAGAATCTCAAATATACTATATATTTGGATTTCTTTAACACTTTTTTTGTTACTACATGATTCCATATGTTAGTTCATAGTTTTGATGTCTTCACTATTATTCTACAATGTAGAAAATAGTAAAAATAAAGAAAAACCCTAAAATGAGGAGATGTTCTAAAACTTTTGACTGGTAGTGTACGTGATAGGCCTATCTGGCTTATATGATTATGATGGTCATAATGCATCTTGACAGTGTCATAAAGTGTATTTACTTAGTCCAAGTAAAGTGATACAGGATGGTCATAATACTTCATGACAGTGTCATAATGTGTATTTAAAATATGATGAAAAAAACATGACTGTAAAGAATTCATTACACTCTTATGTAGGTGTCATAACCTGCCATACAATAATACAATATATGTCACAACAGGTGTAAATATATAGGTCATGACAGTGTTATGACCATATTATGACAGGTTATGGTAAGTTATGTCATCTGTTATGACATTTTATGAAATGGTTATGACTGTGTCATAACGTATTATGACACTGGGTGTCAAGTAAAGTGTTACCTTTTAAATCGTGCAGGTTTCTGACATCTTTGACTGTCACAGTCTTTTTCAATATATTGATTTTAAGACTCAAGTTCATATTCCCTGTCCAAGGATTTTCAGTCATCTTATTTTTGGGGAGAATGTCAATGTTAAAATTGCTTTTATGGATCACTCCTCTTTTTTCTTTAGCTCTGTAGACATGAGATTGACAGGGCATGCCAGGACATGTTCCCTGTTTTCATCAATATCCACAAACCTGCTACTGACCGACTGCTTCACTGTCTTCTACGAGGAAATGCACTGCACATTGACTTATACATGTCTTCTCCAGTTGTTTGGCCACTTTCATCTTCCTGACGTCATTTACACCAACGCTGGTTGAACTATCAATCGATTATCATCGCACAGGATCTTTCATTGAAAAATCCATATATTACAGAGGAAACTGTACACTGTTCTTTACTTTCATACACTAGTTTGGCCATAAAATAGTGTAACTTATAATTGCAACCATTCTTGAGGGTTTTGAGCATGTTTATTTGTGATTATCCACTTAGGAAATATTTTTACCCATGAGGATACCATACAAGTGTAAAGACAAGTAAACAAGTACTCAATGTAGCAACTTTGGCATCGCCATGTATCACCAAGACAAGAAAACATCCTTTCCATACGTCTTGGCATATGGTAGGTCCTGTTAAATAAAACGCTGTGTCACCTTGCTAGCTAGCCACCTGTTGGCGGGTGACCAACAGAGATGGGATTTGAAATGACAAGGAAAAACAACCGAAACACATATTCTCTGTTGATTTTATGCAAGCTGCCATATGTTTATCTTGTTGACCTTTGAGGTGTCCAACGGCATGTCGCCATAGCTACAAAGGCATGAAGAACAAAGCGTAGGGGTCAAGAGCACAGAGGCTTTGAAAAACATACCCGTCTGTTCTCGCTCTGTTTCTCCCTCTTTTTTTCCCCTTTCTGATGCAGCGCACGTCCTAACAAACGACTGCGATTTGCATGATGTGATCGGCTACTGCTTTCCTGCAGCTCTTTGCAACAGCAGGACTGACTGCCAGAGCTGTGAGGGAAAAGGCTGTAGGCCTGTAGATATCTCGCAGAGCAATCAGGAAAATATGGTGTGCCCAAATGTGTGACAGGCACAAAGTGTCACATCACATTAATCTTTTATCCTGTTGGGGTTTATGTGCCGCAGAGTTGCAGGGTTTAGGTGAGCTGATTGTTAAAAAGTGGGACAGGTCGGCTGGGGGAGATAGTTTTTACTGGCAACAAATGGTCCATTCAGTGGAGCTACTGATCTACCTGCCAAGGCTGCATCCTACTGATCTAACGGCAGTAAGCTTTATTGTTTTTTTTTCTCTTAACTATATACATATTTTAGACACTCACGTAAAGAAAAGTTGGGCAAACTTTTAATAGAATGTCTTCAAGTTCAAATAGAACTTTGTACATATTATTAGCCGGAAAGAATGACGACGGGAGGAAGCAAGTTCCATCTTTGTGAGTAAGCCAATTATTAGTGAAGTATGGGAAATACTACACTTTAAATACTATCACAAATTTGCCATTAACACAGATTATTAAGGTACAGCTGGTCAGAGCAGCAGACGCGCCCGCAAGACTATTAAAATAAAGCAAATAGAATGTACGGCGGCAGTGAAAGCGAAAATAAGACTAATTTGATATTCGGAAATTCAGATATGGAATTGAGAGTGGCATGAGCAAACTTTGGGGCCGCACATTTGTATTTATTGG
This sequence comes from Salmo salar, assembly GCF_965601325.2. Taxonomy (NCBI): domain Eukaryota; kingdom Metazoa; phylum Chordata; class Actinopteri; order Salmoniformes; family Salmonidae; genus Salmo; species Salmo salar. Next base: position 11,355,271 of record NC_138307.1, read on the forward strand.
AATGCAAATGATATATTTATCACACTGGGCCGGGAAAACAGCAATCACTCGGACGTTGCTTGTATGATAATTGTTCCAGCTGAGTGGTTAACACCGTTATTTTCTTATTTGGTAAAAGGCAGTTCCTCTGTGTATACTATATATAAACTATCTTGTCAATGTTAGGTTTTACCCATTGTTCCAGTGCACATCCTGCAGATGAATTTCCTTATTGTTAGGAATAAAACATGTTTAGAATGAGGTTTCATTGCAGTTCAATTTCTGTTAAGCATCATTGCTGTTAAAACATCACCTTTATTTACCTATTCTAGGATTTATAATACAGCCTTGCCAAAATAGATTGTGTTGAGGGGAAACATGCTGTAAACCTACTTTACTCACATCACAACTGCTGCTACCAGACTCTTATTATACTGGTGTTTATACACTGTCCCCATCCCCCACTTTCCCAAAACAAGTATTAATATTGGAATATAAATTGTGCCTTCCTGTATTATACTTACGCTAAAATGTTTATTCTATTCTACTGAGCCATTTACTTTTTGTTCTTATTCGTAATATTTATTTATTATTCGAGAACGAATGTGCATGTAAGCATTTCATTGGATGATTTATACCATGCGTATCCCATACATACAACTAATAAAATGAGAAACTATTCCACATGCCCTCTAAGGAGAGAGTAGGTTGTTATAGTGGTAGAGTTATAGTGGTAGACAACTTTAAGTTGTCAAGAGTAATAATTCAGTAACAATTCAGCTGCAATGGTGTAGATCATCCTATCTGCATTTCATACATTCAAACAGAGCATTGACCTTGTGTCTGTTCAGTGCAACGACAGAACATTCTAATAGACATGTTGACATCACCACTGAGGAGGGGTAATAGAACTTCTCAGTAGCATGGTGTATATTTCATTAAAATCGGTCTTGTTTCAAATAAATGTATATAATTAAGAAAACACAAGAAATAAGATAGCTATATACAGGGCCAGTGCCAATACCAAAATATACTGTCTCACCTAGCTATCTTAAGTTAAATGCACTAATTGCAAGTCGCTCCAGATCTTCTGCTAAATGACTAAAATGTCAAATGTACAGTGTGCAGGGATACTGGACTTTGTACATATAGGCGGGGATTTGGAGAAAGTGACTGGTAGCAGGATAAATAATAATTCTAATAATAGTAAAGAGTATGGCAGCAGCATAAGTGGTAGGTGGGGGTGTGGTGGTGGTGAGTGTGTGTGTATGTGTGTGTGGGAGTGTTACTGTGAGTGTGTGGGTGTTACTGTGAGTGAGTGTGTGTGGGAGAGTGACAGTGTCATGATAGGTGGATATACTGTACATATAAACAGGGCTGGAAAGTGACTGGTAGCAGGAATATCTAAGTACTTATGGCAATATACTTATGGCTTTCTCATCGTTGTTGGTGATCAGGCCGACCACCATCGTATCGTCAGAAAATATAGTAGAGGTAATATATACATGTAAACAGGAGTACTAGTGACCAGAAGCAGGATAAAATAGATAGGAACTAATGGTAATGGCAATCAATAATCAATTAACAGAAGCGCAGTGGTAGTAATACATCTAGTCAATAATCATTTTAGCAGCAGCAGTAGTTGTTAGCCATTTAACAGTTATATGGCCATGACATAAAACCTGCACCGTCTGCCGTATGGGAGTAATGAGAACAGTCCATGTCTCGGGTGTCTGGTATCTTTGGAAATGTTTTGTGCCTTTCCCAGACACCGCCTGGCATGTACGTCCTGGATGGCTGGGAGCTCACCCCCAGTTATACGCTGGGCTATCCGCATCACCCTCTGTAGTGCCTTCTGTTCGAGGGTGGTGCAGTTGCCATACAAGACGGTGATCCAACCAGTCAGGATTTTCTAGATGGAGCGTGCCAACTCATTTCAGCCTCCTGAGGGAGAAGAGGCACTTCTGTACTGGTGTGAGAAGACCATTATAAGTCCTCGGTGATGTGGACAAAGAGGAATTTAAAGCTCTTGACCCTCTCCACTTTGGCCCGTCAATGTGGATGGGGTGTGCACCCCCCTGTTTCCTGAAGTCTACAATCAGCTGCTTGTTCTTGCTGACGTTGAGGGAGAGGCTGTTGTACTGGCACCACACTGCCAGGTCTCTGGCCTCCTCCCTGTAGGCTTTCTCATCGCTGTTGGGGATCAGGCCGACCACCATTGTGTTGTCAGCAAACTTGAGGAAGGAGTTGGGACTTTGGTGTTCACAAAGTCATGGGTGAACAGGGAGTACAGGAAGGGGCGAAGCACACAACCGTGGGGGGCCGCGTGTTGAGGGTCAGCGTGGCAGAGGTTTTGTTGGCCACTCTTACCACCTGGGGTTGGCCCATCAGGAAGTCCAGGATCCAGTTACAGAGTCCCAGGGTCCTGAGTTTAGTGATGAGATTGGAGTGCACTGTGGTGTTGAACATTGACCAGTAGTCAATGAACAGCATCCTCACATAGGTATTCCTCTTTTCTAGGTGGGAGAGGGCAGAGTGGAGTGTTGTCTGTGGGTCTGTTGGGGCGGCATGCAAATTGGAGTGGGTCCTGGGTGTCTGGGATGATAGAGTTGAATTGAAGTGAGTCATGATCAGCCTTTCAAAGACCTTTATTATTACAGATGTGACAGCTACAGGACGGTAGTCATTGTGACAGGATGCCTTACAGACAGGAATGATGGTAGTCAGCTTGAAACATGTTGAGACAAATAGAGGTTGAAAATGTCTGTGAAGATGCCTGGCAGCTGGTCTGTGCATGCCCTGAGGACATGGAATATCGTCTGGCCCTGCGGCCTTACGAGTGTGGTGATCTCTCAGAGAGAGCGAGAGATCACCCAGCAGGGTTCTGGGTTGTTTTTGTCAAAGAGTGCATGAAATACATTGAGTTCGTCTGTTTCGTTCCTTACATTAACTTGAAATATGTCTTGCTTGCAATTTAAGTAATACAGTATATCCGTAACTATCATACTCAACAATAATCACATATCATGTCTACCTTGCACATGAACCTCTGAACCTCTGTTTTTGTCTGTGGAAACATCGGAATAATGTTGGGTCCTCAACATCTACCTCTTCAATAATCAACAAGACATGTTGTACCTCTGAGTCATTCTGTGTTGCCTGTTTGTGTGCTGCCATTCTGCAGGGTGGAAGGCACACAAAAATACATTCTCCATCTGCAACCACATCCTCCGAGTGAGATTGTCTTTGTTGATTTGTCACTTTGAGCGTGCAATGAGAGGTTTCAGTCCCAGGCGGTCTGTCTATCAGACAATGTGAGCAGGATACACACTCACTGGAAAAAGGGGAGAGGAAAAAAGAGAGTGCAGAGGAGGAGAGGGGAACTCGGGCCTTGATGGGTCTAGTCTGGCCAAAAGTTCACGTCAGAGGCGTGAGGTCGCTGCCAGCACGTGGCATCTGCACATTGTCCTTACAGCAGGGTTCCACAGTGCACTGTGGTCCTTGAGACCTCAAACTCTCAGATCATCCATTAGCAGTCCAGCAGAGGTCGGTCCCCAGAAACAGACTCACTCTGTCATGGCTGCGTTGAGGTAATGACTGGTCCTGGGCCTATCACAGGACACATCACTGCACTTTATACTCTTCTGTTAAATGGTAATCTCTGTATACCTGTCGCAAGAACCACTGGTTGATGCTTATTTATAAAACCCTCTTAGGCCTCACTTCCCACTATCTGAGATATCTACTGCAGCCCTCATCCTCTACATACAACACTTGTTCTGCCAGTCACATTCTGTTAAAGGTCCCCAAAGAACACACATCCCTGGGTTGCTCGTTTTTTCAGTTCGCTGCAGGTAGCGACTGGATCGAGCTGCAACAAACACTGAAACTGGACAGTTTTATCTACATCTCTTCATTCAAACACTCAATCATGGTCACTCTTACTGACAGTGATGGCTACTTTGTGTGATGTATAGTTGTCTCTACCTTCTTGCCCTTTGCGTTGTTGTCTTGTGCCCAATAATGTTGGTACCCTGTTTTGTGTTGCTACCATGTTGTGCTACTGTCATGTTGTGTTGCTACAGTGGTTCCTCCTTTAAAAGTTGTGAGCTTACACCGTGGGACTTAGAGGTACCCAGCATCACGGCTTCATTGCTCCAGACCACCGCAAGGGGAAGTTAAAGCACTCATTATGCATTTATATGCATTTATATGACCAATCATATCGAGTGGTTCCAATAACGAATTTGACCCGAGCCACCTGTCCCTGGTTGTAACGGGTGTCATATAGAGGAGACCAAGGCGCAGCGTGTTGAGTGCTCGTCGTTATTTTTTTTATGAAAACGAACACTAGACAAAATAAACAAAAATGACAGCCAACAGTTCTGTCAGGTAAATACAACGAAACAGAAAACAAATACCCACGAAAACCAAGGGAAAAAACGCTGCCTAAGTGTCGCTTCCAATCAGAGACAACGATAGACAGCTGCCTCTGATTTGAAACCGTCCCCGGCCAAAACATAGAAATACCAACATAGAATGCCCACCCCCTATCACACCCTGACCTACCTAAACAGAGAAAAAACAGCTCTCTTAGGTCAGAGCGTGACACTGGTGGCTTTCTTCAACGAAGAAGGCTGACATAACATTACGGGGAAGCAGATGTAAGTAGTTATAACGTCATAACGAGTCAAGCAAAACATTTACAGATGAGAGGAATATGTTAGTTAACATAGAGACAAAAGATTGTGCATATTGTTTTGTCATAAAGTTAATTTATGAAAATCGCTATTTAGCAAGTTTTCTTTCAGTCATATCCAATACCAGGTGTTTCAAACTCCATTATTTGAATGATGCTGTGTCTGCATGTATGTATTACAATTATACACTTCAACAGTGTTTACCACTCCTGCTCCTGGGACATCAATGATTACACATTGTAACTATGCAATAGACTAGAAACATGATTTAAGTAAAGGCTGATTTGTAATTCATATATACAGAATAAAAAACAGTACATCCTGCCAGCATGCCTACAAGCGTGCTGAATGACGCATGGAAGAGAGCGAGGAACGAGATGGGATTAACAATCCAGGCTATTTGCTCCGAGACCAGCATAATAATGTAATGAAACAAACAGGGAGCAGGTTTAGAAACCCTCAACATTCTAGCCCGAAGTCCAGCACGCTATCGACTGTGTCCAAATGTATTAATTGGGGTTGGGGCCGATTGTGGCTAAAAACATTTTAACAATTGGATTCTTTAACCTGTGGAAAGAGGAAAAATAATTATTAATAGTTTTTCACAAGCGTAGCAGGATGGGCTATTAGCTGAACAATAGACTATTCAATCTTTACTAAAGAATTGTCTAATAGCCGAGCTAGGTGTGAACCCCCCCACCCCTCCCCAAGTTGAGCTAGGTCTGAACCCACCTGTACATATTGGTCATGGCTCCCGAGTGGCGCAGCGGTCTAAGGTACCGCCTCTCGGTGCAAGAGGCTTTACTACAGTCCTTGGTTCGAATTCAGGCTGTATCTGATCCGACTGTGATTGGGAGTGTCATAGGGCGGCGGACAATTGGCCCAGGTTTGACCGAGGTAGGCCTTCATTGTAAATAAGATTTCTTTCTTACCTGACTTGCCTAAAGGTTCAATTTAAAAAACAACTGGCGGCAACCGCAGCAAAATCAATAGGAGGTGAACAGTGGCTGGTGCTGAAAATATAGCTAACTTGTTATGCAAGTGTTGCACACCAACTGATGGAGAAAATCTACACCAGTCAAGCAAATCATTTCAACAATAATCTTCATTTTAATTTGACTTTGCAAACAACAACAGGGCTTAATTGGAGTATGTTTCTTTGGAGCCTAGACCTATATTAAATAACTTAACTGGCTGAGGTAGGCTATGAGGCTTAACAGCCTAATAGAAGAATTCCTTTTTTATTAGGCCTACTTACAATTGCAACTGGTCAAAAATGTAGCATCCTACATAAAATAATAATTTAAAGAAAAAAAGTATGCACGTTTGAACTAAAACAATGTAACTAATAATTAAAAGCACACATTTGTAAATCCCAAACTCTAAAAGTCATTGGAAAGGTAGATACAAATGTGTGGCATTGTGATTACAATAAAGAATGTAGTCCATCATGCAAATGTTTCCTATAGGCAGGACAATACACTTTTTATAGCCCGGCTACAGTTGGGAAAATCCCTCAACTTGCAATATATTTGATACTTAAGTTCTCTAATGTGTTACATTTCTAACTCAAAACAACATTTCTTCATCAACATCATTATGCTTTCGTTAATCTTCTTGATCTTCTTCCTTTATTTCTGTAGCAATTTTGAGCAAATTGCTCAAGGGCCACGGTTGATTCGTCTGTGAAGATGACATTATTGAATGTTTAGCCAGCTTTGATCCATGCCTGGGCCTGCAGGACGCGAAGTTCTTAGTTTGTCAGAAGAAGCATTGGTGTCACGTCCTGACCAGCAGAGGGCGTAATTGTATTAGTTTTGGTCAGGACGTGGCAGAAGTTTTGTGTTATGTGTTAGTTGATTGGGGTTGGACTCCCAATTGAAGGCAGGTATGTTGAGTTGCCTTTGATTGGGAGTCCTATATAGTAGTGTGTGTTTTTCCTTGGGGTTGTGGGTAATTGTTTCTGTTCAGTGTGATATGCTGTCAGTACTGTTTAGCTGTTGGTTGTTTATTGTTTTTGTAAGTGTATAGTGTTCCGTTTTGAATTAAAATTATGAACACTAACTCCGCTGCACCTTGGTCCACCATGTTTCGCTGAGGTGCGCACTATCTCGTCGATACGCACGCACAGCCCAGTCCGCCCTGTACCAGCGCCCCGCAGGTGCCAGGGCGAAGTGAGCATCGAGCCTGAAGGGGTGATGCCAACCCTGCGCTCAAGACCGCCAGTGCGCCTCTACGGTCCGGTGTTTCCCGCTATACGCACTAGCATTGAGGTGCGTGTCTCCAGGCTGGCATGTCCAGTACCAGCCCCACGCATCAGGCGTCTAGTGCGTCAGCCCAGCCTCGCCAGTCAGGAGCTGCCAGAGCTGCCCGCCAGTCAAGAGTCGCCAGAGCTGCCCGCCAGTCAAGAGTCGCCAGAGCTGCCCGCCAGTCAAGAGTCGCCAGAGCTGCCCGCTAGTCAGGAGCTGCCAGAGTGGCCCGTCTGCCCGGAGATGCCAGAGTGGCCCGTCTGCCCGGAGATGCCAGAGTGGCCCGTCTGCCCGGAGATGCCAGAGTGGCCCGTCTGCCCGGAGCTGCCAGAGTGGCCCGTCTGCCCGGAGCTGCCAGAGTGGCCCGACTGCCCGGAGCTGCCAGAGTGGCCCGACTGCTCAGAGCTGCCAGAGTGGCCCGACTGCCCGGAGCTGCCAGAGTGGCCCGACTGCCCGGAGCTGCCAGAGTGGCCCGACTGCCCGGAGCTGCCAGAGTGTCCCGCCTGTCCTCCGGCCCAGCCCGAGTGTCCCGCCTGTCCTCCGGCCCAGCCCGAGTGTCCCGCCTGTCCTCCGGCCCAGCCCGAGTGTCCCACCTGTCCTCCGGCCCAGCCCGAGTGTCCCGTCTGCCAGGGTCAGCTCGAGTGGCCCGTCTGCCCAGCGCAGTTATCGGCGCCACAGAAGTGGATGACGCCGAAGGTGGAGCGAGGTTCACGTCCCGCACCTGAGCCATCTCCAGGATAGGTGGGTTGGGGGAGGGAGGGTGTAGCACAGTGCCGTCGTTGACGGCAGCCACCCTCCCTTCCCTCCCTTATTGTTAAGGGGGTATTGTTTATTGGTTTTGTTGGGGTATTGGGGATTTTTGTGTTTTCTTTTTTTAAGGTGCATTCCGGGGTCTGCACCTTGAGGGGGGGTACTGTCACGTCCTGACCAGCAGAGGGCGTAATTGTATTAGTTTTGGTCAGGACGTGGCAGAAGTTTTGTGTTATGTGTTAGTTAATTGGGGTTGGACTCCCAATTGAAGGCAGGTGTGTTGAGTTGCCTTTGATTGGGAGTCCTATATAGTAGTGTGTGTTTTTCCTTGGGGTTGTGGGTAATTGTTTCTGTTCAGTGTGATATGCTGTCAGTACTGTTTAGCTGTTGGTTGTTTATTGTTTTTGTAAGTGTATAGTGTTCCGTTTTGAATTAAAATTATGAACACTAACTCCGCAGCACCTTGGTCCACTTCTCTCCATGACGACAGTTGTGACAATTGGGTCGAAACTACAGAACAGCATAAAACAATGGATAATGTTCTGACATAAAAAAATATATAAATAAATACAAATATATATTTTTTTATTTATATATTTTTATATTTAAAGCCAGTTTGTTATTTAGAATTATTTATTTCAGCGGATCCAGCGGATTACAGATTGCCTTTGCCGATAGCTCATCATCTTCATGAATATAAGAAACTGATGTCTGCTAAATCATCAAGGTAGGTTCTCCAGAAATAAATAATTCTAAATAACAAACTGGCTTTATTTACAAATGAGTGATAATGTCTCATCCCATTTTGAAGATTTGCCTTTTCTCGCTCTGTCACGGCTGTCGTAGGAAGGAGTGGACCAAAGTGCAGCGTGTGTGTCATTCCATATTTTATTTTCACTGTGAAACTATGCAATATATACACAAACTGAACGAACAAAACAACAAACTGTGACGCAGAGTAGAAACATACACTAACTCAAAACCAATCTCCCACAAAACCAGGTGGGAAAAACCCCTACTTAAGTATGATCTCCAATTAGAGACAACGAGGACCAGCTGCCTCTAATTGGAGATCATCCCAAACAAAACCCAACATAGAAATATAAAACTAGAACATAACAATATAGAAAAACTAAACTAGAAAACCCCCGTCACGCCCTGACCTACTCTACCATAGAAAATAACAGCTTACTATGGTCAGGACATGACACGCTCACTCTATGTTAAATGAAAACAAAATCTCCAAAATATTGTTACTTTTTAAACAAAGAGATTATTATTATTAATAATTATTTAGAATTATATAAAAGCCCCTTAGGATCTGTGATAATATCTGAGAATATCTAACATAAAATGCCCCTTAGATATTAATTTAGAGTCCTCCAATCCTCAAAATGTAAATATTGGCAGAGAGTCACGTCATTGAAAAAATATTTTTTGATAAACTGTAGGGCTACCATACGCGAAATGAGTCTCACTAGTGTTTAGTAATGTGCTGTTAAATTGTGTACTGTAGGTGATATTTATTTAAAGAGAATATTGAAGTTAGAAGCAAAATCAATCCCATATACTATATTATTTTATTTTTTTTACATTTTTTATTTCACCTTTATTTAACCAGGTAGGCCAGTTGAGAACAAGTTCTCATTTACAACTGCGACCTGGCCAAAATAGAGCAAAGCAGTGCAACAAAAAAACAACACGGAGTTACACATAGGATAAACAAAAGTCAGTAACGCAATAGAAAAATCTAGATACAGTGTGTGCAAATGGAGTAAGGAGGTAAGGCAATAAATAGGCCATAGTAGCGAAGTAATTACAATTTAGCAAATTAACACTGAAGTGATAGATGTGCAGATGATGATGTGCAAGTAGAAATACTGGTGTGCAAAAGAGCAAAAAAAGTAAATAAAAACAATATGGGGATGAGGTAGGTAGTTGGGTGGGCTATGTACAGCTGCAGCGATTGGTAAGCTACTCAGATAGCTGCTTAAAGTTAGTGAGGGAGATATACGTCTCCAAGTTCAGCGATTTTTGCAATTCGTTCCAGTCATTGGCAGCAGAGAACTGGAAGGAAAGGCGGCCAAAGTGGGTGTTGGCTTTGGGGATGACCAGTGAGATATAATTTTCAATTCTCTGGTAATGCCAATACGGAATACTATCAAATGCTTCTTAAAGATGCCCTCTGGTGGTCAAACTAGCAATAACTTGCATTAACAGAAAAAATGGCTGACAAATAGATAACGTGCCACAGAATGCTGTAGCAGCCTGTAAGGTGTGCTACATTATGATGCAACTTTTAAAGGAGGAACCACTGTACCATGTTGTTGTCATATTGTGTTGCTAGCATGCTGTGTTGTTGTCTTTGGTATCTCTTTACGTAGTGTTGTGTTGTCTCTCTTGTCGTGATGTGTGTTTTGTCCTATATTTTTATTTCATTTATTTTTATTTTTAATCCCAGCCTCCGTACCCACAGGAAACCTTTTGCCTTCTCGTAGAATTTGTTCTTAGCTGACTTGCCTAGTTAAATAAAGGTAGAATAAAATACAAATCTGAGGATGCATGCCATGTGCCTTATAAATAAAGAACAAGATTGTGTGTAATATCAAGACCACATACACTCTGAAAGAGCCACCCCCCAATATGATTAGGATTTACTTCTGTGATTGATATCGTCAATACCCTGATTGATAATCCAACTGTCATTACGGGTTTTCAGGAAATTGCACTTTTTATTTAACAATGGCTTGTTAGTGTCAAGATGTTTTTGGAAAACTCATTCACTGCTGTTCTTATAACCCATTTAGGAAACATCTCTCTCTCTCCTCAGTATTCTCTGCCAGTGCCAAGCACCATTGATTGGTTGCCACTTTTTGTTTTCCATAATCCCGTTCATTGACATGGTTTTCAGCGACTCTTATATTCTGTTTACTTACCTAATCCTCACATATGTTTGTCGACTGCTGCATCTTATTTGCCAATATTTCTTCAGAGGAGAGACAGCGTACTGTCTACTGTCAGTACGTTAATGCCTTTGAAATAAAAGGGCCGTGCTGCATTTTGAGCGACTATATGAATATGCATATTCTCTGCATATAGTTAATTAATATATCTATCAGCTCATAGCATAGGCTTTACAATACGTTAAATCCACAAGTAGATTTAAAAACACCCTTTACAAGTGATCCATGTGCTGCTGCCTTGAAAGGTTAAGTCTCATAGCCAGTAGTATAACTATACAGCCTGATCAATAGATCATAGCCAATTGTGAACCACCACGAAAGAAGAGGGAACAAAGGTTGTGTCAAGTAAGCGTATGACTCTCTAAAAAGAAAAGAAGGAGCACAAAAAAGGGAATGTCATTTCAAAAGTAGGCTAAGCAAGTCAAAAATAGCTATGAAGGGCTCTGACTCTGAAATACAGATTCCCAATAGTATGGCCTCTGAGGTGAAAGCCAATGGAATCGAGGTTAGAAACGTATCCTTGTACGGTACTACAGACAGTATTTTAAAAACATGGTTTGCTTCCTCGTTGGTATGCTAATTGTGTCATGACATCATTTTTCATAAATACTAATTTAGTATGGCCATTGCTGTATTTGAAGCCCTAGGTCCTATGTTGATATACATTGGTCATAATAAAGCTATAACCTCTCCAACTTTATGTCTTATCTGCCCATTGTCAAAATACTGTCTGTAGGCCCAACAGTAAATTCACCATCATCAAAATGTGTATTATGAATCCCCTCTGAAAATAAGGTGCAAACATAACACTATTACAAACACTTCACAAATCTATCACCTTGTATATTAGCACATCTTATCTTGTTGTTCTACTAGGGTGGAGTGATCTACTGTGATGTACTCCAGGAATATGTATCTCCTGCAATAAAAGCCTGATGAACGCAAATGCAAATAAGCGGAGCACAATATGGCAGCCTCCTCTAGCGTCACAGAGAGGGAAATAAGGAAAGGATGACAGGCCAACACGGCCAGGCCTGATTCCCAACAGTCACACGTCATGATTACATGGCAACTTGAGCCCAGTTTGAAGGCATGGAAATAGCAGATGTAATGGAAAGTGTTGTGTCATTGTCAAAGCAAATGGGTCTACCACAAAGATACACTGACCCGACAACGCATGTGTCTGGAGCGCTTATGAATGCAGCAAAATGACAAGTATCATTGTTTACTGAAGTGGAAATGTGTACGGTATCAGAATTTAGACTACTTAGAATGCAGTGAGCTTTAAGAATACACTGGCATGCATGAGAATACATTTCTGAAAGGTGGGTCGTTCCACCAATTCGGTTCCTTTTGAGAAGGATAACTTAGCAAAAAATTAATTGGGATTCCACCTCATTTTAACATTCTGTCATAAAGAGAACATGTTCAACTTCAAATTTTTTTTTTTTCCCATCTCAAGAGGTTAAATAAAAAATGTACTATAGTAAGTGCCAAATAAAGCAGGGTTGACGATTTCATCTTAAATCAGTCATAAATCCCCATGTGACATGGTAAATTGAAGCTTGTTGTGTACAAAAGACCTTGTCGTGTACAAGTTTCACAAAAAAGTAATTGTTCAAAAATATCGAGCCTGTCTATCTGTGGGTAGCAGGGTTGACATGTTATGCTCGATCTGCTCAGTTTGCCACCACAAAACACCAGAAAATGGCCAAAAAGATTAGAACCAGCTCGCTTGCTTTTACACTATGATTTGACTATTAAATGTTCAATGTTTCTTTAAAAAAAAAACATTTTTTTAAAAGGAACAACAGGGTTGACCTTAAAATGAGGGACAGACTGAAATGAATCACTAATCACATTAAATAAATAATCATCTTCAAAAATGTCTTTGTCAAAGCAACAAAATTGGGCTTTACAATGATGGTGAATCTTGGAGACGTTCAAAGTGGGTCAAAATCTTCCTAGACGTGAGACAGGGTTGACAAAGGTATATGTCAAAATGCTGAATTTTGGCACTTTAGCAAGTCTTTATTCATAATTACAAATCTGATTTATTGAATTCTCCATGTGGTCTAGAATTCAATATTTGTTTACAATTTCTGCCAAAAGGATGCAAAATATGGCCGTTCCACCCATTTTGTGGAATGGTCATGTGCAATCCTACTTTTGCCTTGGCTGTGAGTGTCTGATGTACTTAAAAAAATGATTGGCTTAAAAGCCATTCCATCTAATAATATCGTTTCAATGGATGAGGTAGAGAATGTTCTTGAAGAACAAGTTTGTCTTGAGGCAGTAACCTTCATGGCATCCTCTCCATTTGAATAACCAAGAAGTTTAATTAAACTAATAGAATGTCATATTTTTCCATGAGTCATATCAAGAATTTTCTAGCTATTGAAATGAGAAATAAATTATTCAAGGACCAGGACAAAACGAAATATATAAAATGTATTAAGATCTCTTTATTCGGGAAAGACTTTATAACTTTACTAAGAACATGGCTGTGTGAAGGCATCTCTTTCATGGAGGCGGTAAGCATTATCATGGCTTTTGTGAACATAATTAAGAGTGCGCATGTGAAGTGTGAGAATCAGTGCAATTTGCTTAAATTCCCTTGGCCTTTATCATGATAATGATAACTATTGGTCTGTTTTAGTTAATTAAAATAATAAATAGCATTTTTACTGATGGCCATTCAAAGGTAGAATTCAAATGGCTTCTTAAAGAATAACATGTAGTCCCCATCAACCTGAAATAACAAATCCATCTGAATATCTGCTAGTAAAAAAATGTAGAATCCAAATAGCTATTTTGTATTGCATTTTTTAGCATTGATTTAAGCTATTTGTCTCATCAAGTGCTTGCAGTTTGTCAGTTGACATGCATTTGCACCTTGTTTGGCAGAGAACAAAATGGCCCGGGAATTCACTCAATAAGCGGTATTGCAGAGTGCTTACAGTATATTCCATTTATATTGAACTGTTCAACTCGCTGGGGGCCAGGGCTGTATCTGTTTTGGTTTTTCGGAAAAGCATTATGATAATTAAGGAGAACGAATTGAACCATCCACATAATATTATAGGTCATTCACTGGTAGGATTACCATGTTTGTCTCAATTCATTTGGCCAATTGTGATGGGATTCCCAAAGTAGACTGCCTCACTCACTATGTTCATTTTGATTCATAAGGCAATTCCCCCAGAAGACCAGCAGGTTCTCATTTAAACCAATGTTTACTGAAGCTTTGGACAACTCTTACATGTGATTGTGCCATTAAGCTCACAATTTCTCCGACACCTTAGAGAGACTCTTGTTGTTCTCAAAGAGTAGTGTACTTTCCATCTGCAGTTTGCTAGTCTACTCTCCTCTTATGCTGTCACCTTGACTCCTTTAGCAACTCTACAAGGTGTTGTTTGGAGTAACACCCGACTGCAGAAAACTAATCAGACATGAAGTCACTCATTCCAATGCCCCTCTCTGAGTTCTTAATTGAACTCCTATGACAGATATGTAAATTATGGACTCAATTTAATCACCTTCTCATCAATCAAGCATGCGACTTCCATGCCCTGTCATATAGGAGACACAGAATGAGGTCTAGGTGAGGATAATGTGAAAGTACTATCATTGTCTAGGGAAAAAGAGAAAAAAGATACTTAGGCTAGACGAAGTAAAACGGTGATGTTAGATGTAGGAATTTTGTTAAAACATATTTAAGGATGTTGTCACTTCCACTGTGAGCAGAATCAAGATAAAATGAACATGGCAAATGTCATTGTAGAATGATATATAAAGGAAAGGCTGCTTCGTCACCTCTCCTATCTTGTCCCTTAGAATAGAGATTTAATTGTGCAGGCAGGGAAACATTGAAAGCATGGAGGTAAAGTGGGCGGTTGCAGAAAGTGTTGAAGTTCTATGGATACTGTTGGAAAGAGTAATGATTACAAACTTGCCGAACACAATGCGACAAGCAATTTGGAAGATGAAGGGGACTGCGTTTTGTCGTTTCAGTGGAAGGGTGGGAAGACTTGGACCCCCATCACCTTTTAAAGGCCCAAGGCAGACGTTTTTATATCAAATCATTTCTGGGTAACAATTAATTACCTTACTGCGATTGTTTCCAATTAAAATGGTTAAACATGAACAAAAGTAGCTTATTAGCAAAGAGCAATTTCTCAAGCAATAATTTTGCTATGATGGTCTGGAAGTGGTCTGAGTGAGAGGGGAAAACGAATATCTAGCTGTGGTTTTCAGTTTTAGTGGTTTAGAACTCTTTCTTATTGGTCTATCAACTAATTTGGTGATGTCACCAGGCAGGCCAAAACTCATTCCCACCAAACTCAGGCCAAAACTCATTCCCACTTACACTAAAACGGTATTATCATCATTCTCACAATTTCACAGTATTATTCCAACCTCATAGTGTGGAAATATACTGTATATAAAATACAGGAAAAACACTTTTTTGACAGCACTGAGCCTTTAAACTGTAGCTGGTAACAAAGCAAGCAGGCTGGTGTTTAATACACAGATTACAGCTTTGCATTTATGACCCACAATACTCTGCCTGTATGTTGTGAATTTGACTCACGACTGAAACACTGTTTATGTGAATCAGTCACACTCCTCTCCCCAAGGTTCCCTGGTGATTGAATGTTCTGTGCTGTACTTCTGGGAATAATTTCTTTCTTTCTTTTCAGGCCAGTCAATTATGAAGTTACAACTATGTAGTATTTTCTAAGCACTAAGTGCATTGTTGAAACTGTTATGTTGGAATATGCACTCAGTCAGTATTTTCTCAGTCACCTGTGTAACAGACCTTGCCTTCTGTAAATCTTTATCAATAAATGTGTCCGAGATATGTTTATAGTTGTTCTCAAAGTCAACAAAAAGTTTAATATTTATGATAAAGTGAATATTGTACCCTCTTAAATGAAAGGGAATGTCTTTGAGATTTACTTTACTGAGGAAAAATATCTGCATCTTAGATTTATCTTTCTTTCTCTTATAAATACTGAGAGGAAATAGTAAGAGAGTTGTTGACAAGTTACCCCAGTTTTTGCTGAATGCATCTGTCTACCTACTGTCTGTTGCCACGGATCTGTGCATTAGCAATAATGGTCAACTACTGTGAAATGGAGGGTCAGGACATAAAAGCCACTGAATGGCATTACCATAAGCATAATGCATTACCAGTGATCTTTTTCACCAGTGTCGAATGCACATTCATGAATCATAGAACTATTATTGAGAGTTAGCTAAAACAATAAGGTTGAAAGTAGCCCTTCATAACGAGGAGGCATTTCAGCAAGAGCCCAACAGAGACTCAGTAGCTCAAAGTGAAACAACACTGAAAGCCAAAGAGCCGGATAGATCCCTCATTTCTAATTAACCTCCCATTCCAATGAAATCTGAACCATCTTTGCATTCTGCCGAGGACATCTACAGCCCCATAGGTAACAAGGGTAGTTAGTTGCTTCACTATTTTTATACATCTTGGCATGGAAACTTGTATTAATGCTGAGATGTGGGCTCTTTTTCCCTGGTTTAGCGGGAGGGCAGATCCTCAGATGCAGAGCTGAGCCTGTAAACTGAAGCACTAGGCACCTTTGTTAACCCCTTTCGAATCAAATCCACTCAGCTTTGTAATGGTAAAATGATGGGGGTTGGTGACCCTGCCGAAACCTGCCATACCCTGCTAATGTCAGGTGCTAAATGATTTAGAAAGCTCTATTCCCCAGTCTTGAATGACTAACGTCTAATCAGGTGATACAAGTTCAATACCCCCCCTCTTTCGCTCGGGAGAAATTTAAACTTTCCGATCGTATCCTGTGCATACAATATTTATGTGAGACATCAAACAGGTTATAGCAATACTAAATTATGTGACAGAATGATGATAAGTTATGTTGAGTGAGGCTGTAAAAGAATTGTGGTGATGAAAAAAAACAACAGATAGACTGATCAGGGTCACTTGCAGGAAAAAATATTGGGCATCTTCCCCCGTGACGCTCACCCCGCTGTGAATTGCAGTAGGAGAATTAACATCAAACCAATGATAGATGGAACCATCATATGTTATCAATGTCTGGCGGATTTGAATAAATCAAATCGTACTCTTTCATGTTTCAAGTACAGGTTCCTGCAATTCTTATCTTTTTAAACATAGATGACAGTTTCCACCCACAATGGTTGTCATCTCGACTTCTTCCTCCACTTAAACTGACTTATTATTGAAGCATCAACTCTATTTTAGAGCCTCAAAGTGAAATATGTATCACGATTGAGACTACAAAATGATATACCGTTCATTTACATTTTGTAGTTAAACTTAATTAAGTTTGCTTTGCAGTACCTTCACCAGTAGCATATAAACAGACCGTTTTACTGTAGTAAAATTAGATAGCAAAATGGTTTTGGCACTTTACGAATAACAACTATAGACTCCACTCACAGGTATGGTTGTAGTTTCCAATTGAAGGTCAAAGTATGTATAAGAACAATATTTTACATAAAATGTGTACATGAAGTAATCTGGCCCTGTGTAAAAGCAGTCGGAACAGGTGTATAGTAGTAATCCGGCCCTGTGTATAAACAGTCAGACAAGGTGTGTAGTTGCGCATCCTTTGTGTGACTCACCTCTTGAAATCAGATTAGCAACATGACCTCTAAAAGCAGACTTGAGTCTTTGGTTTACACAGCTTTGATTTATGAAAATAAAAAAATAACACTCAATTAATTTTCACAACAAGCAAAGATCCCCATTGACTTCATCAATTTTGCACGACAAGATGAAACTAATGGGAAAGTCTCGACCATGTTTTTGGCAGTTGTATAAACATAAAAGCACCAACAGGGGTCAAAAACGTCATCATTTCTTAACCCTTTTTTTAATCCTTTGGATATTTTAGGACTTTGTCAAGCAACTAGTTACCGACCAAAAAATAAAATGTACAATGATATCTGTGTTAATAAGGAT
The DNA here is from genome assembly GCF_965601325.2 of Salmo salar. NCBI lineage: Eukaryota > Metazoa > Chordata > Actinopteri > Salmoniformes > Salmonidae > Salmo > Salmo salar. The sequence goes on from NC_138307.1 coordinate 11,372,894, forward strand.
AAATTAAAAATAATATATATTTTGTATAGTAGTGGTGCTGAAAATGTTGACTCAATAGTGCACTTTGTGATAAAAGCACCAGATTTGGCACAGAGGTAGATGTATGTACCATGAAAAGGTAAAGATATGGAACCAACCCCATATTTGGCCCCTGGGAGGCTAGGCAACCACTATAATAAAAAAATATAGAGTAATGATAATTGAATAATTAAAATACATATTTCGATTCCAGTCAATGTCTCTGTACCAAGTTGAGAGTGTTACCTTTCAGATGCAATTGGATCTGAGTTGACAGGGTCATAGCTTTCCAAAGTTAGAGCTAAAAGTCTGATCATCGCCTATGGTGGTCACTATCTTACAGTAGGTCAGTGGTTCCCAACCCTTTTCAGTCAGTGCACCACAAACTGAATTTTGCTGTGCCTGGAGTACCCCTGAAGTACCCCTTCATGTGCATTTTACCAGTAAGTCTATGGCCTCATGAGTCTTCTCAAGTACCCCCTGTGGATAGGCCAAGTACCCCCAGGGACTCTAGTACCCCTGGTTGGGAGTCACTGTTTTAGGTCATACCAGTACATCAGATTAGCTCAATAACCAATTTCTCAGCTTCTGAGTATCACAGAAACACAACACTTTGAATGAATAAAATTGTTAATGACAAGTTGCTTTGGATGAAATTGATGAAAATAACAGTTTTTAACTGTAATATAAATGTGTAAAAATGTAAATATACTGTATATGCTTATCTTGGGGAATTTAAACCATTTACTTGTGTTACAAAAGGTTCATTAAATAAAAAAAGTGTTACTACTTGAAATCATTACAAATTTGGGGTGCTATTAAGATAAAAATATCTAAAGATGTTGGCGCTTTTAGGGTTAAAGGGCATTATAGGCATGTGCACGTGTATGTCGGCTGTCATAGGCCTGGTCATAGGCATACATAAGCATCAACGAACGCGTATAGCAAGCCTTGAGATACTTTATATCACGCTACCTTTGTATAACACATTATGCATGTGTTCATAAAACCTAAATTATGTTATGGAGGGACATGATTTTTATGAATCCTTATAACAATTATGTTCATTTACTGTTGGATAACGACACTCCAAAGCCATGAATAGTGCATTGTTCACTGCTGCTTCACATTGAGTGTGGAGCAAATGTGACTCATAAACATAATGAACATGTTGGAAAGCTACACCAAGGTCTAGCACACTCTATAAATTGGAGCCTTGTAAATTTCCGACCCTGGCCATATCACAGCAGTAGCCTTCCGTTATCCTTTCTTTTTTATTCTCTTTCACCTTATCACAAATCTCTATTATCACTCTGTCCTCTCTGTGCCATGCAGCGTCTGTCTCTCTCAAACACCGCCTCTTCACTCAAGCATGGTGTTTCCTCTGGAGGAGAGAACCAGAGCCTTCTTTCATTTCCTCTACTTGGCTAAGCAGCTTTGCCCCCTTCCATGGTTCTGGTAGCTCCTGTCTGCCCCCGCGAGAGCCCCATCTAGTCCACAATCTGATGCCCTGTAACGCACTCCCGGGCCCATGATGATAGCTCTTATTACATGGGGGACGGCATTGTCTGCCTCACTGATAAGCCAGTGGAGTAGGGAGTGGTGTGTGGATGCGTGTGTCTGTGTGTGTGTGTGTGTGTTTGTGTGTGTTTGTGTGTTTGTCTCCTTTTTTCCTTGTTTCTCTAGTTATTGTGTTGCTGGGTCGGACGGACATGATCCTATTAAGAATGTTGAGTCATTTCATGAGAAAGTCTGGCTTCGCATTCTTAAACAAAGAAGTATGATAGTTCCCAAGAGGCAATGAGTCAGTACTGCCTGATACAATTGTTGAAATATTCCCAACTAGATATAAATGTGGTGTGCATCAACGTGCGTGTGGAATCAGAAGTGAACCTAATTGTAGACTTGACAGAATCAGCCTTGTGTGTGAGTGTGTGAGTGTTTGAATCCTTCTCAAATGTAATATGATTTGTGGATTCAAATACAGTATTTAAAATGTGTGTGTGTGTGCATGCATGTGTGTGTGTGTGCACGTGTTCCATCATTTATGTGAGTCCTAAAGAGAATATGTATTAATTGACAAAACTCGTTGCTTGTTTGTGCTAGTTGTATTCACACATTTCTGTCTGTGCAATCTGGATTTATGTTTTACATCTAACCCTTTACAGTGATGGGAATTGACCTACATGCATAGGGCCAAATTGAAATGTATCAAACAGAAAAAATATGAGAACCCTCATGCATAACTGAGGTAGCGAGTGAAAGGGAACACTTATAAGACGAAAGATAAGGACACAACAGTTCACCTGACACAAGACTGAATGCAGACATTACCCTGTTGATTGTATCTGCATTTTACATGAACTGTACTTTTCGCAGAATTTGTCAATAACAAAATCTGAAAATACTCGGTATACATTCAGTAACATAATAATAATATTCCTCAAAAATGTGGGCTGTAGGTGCAACATACGACAAAAAAAATACAGGGTTTGAGTCAGAGGTCTAACTGGTATCTCCAAGTGTCACGTCCTGACCATAGTAAGATGTTATTTTCTATGGTAGAGTTGGTCAGGGCGTGACAGGGGGTGTTTTGTGTTTTTCTATGTTTTCTATATCTATGTTTAGTTCTAGTTTTCTATTTCTATGTTGTTTTTTGGGGGGATGATCTCCAATTAGAGGCAGCTGGTCCTCGTTGTCTCTAGTTGGAGATCATATTTAAGTAGGGTTTTTTCCCACCTGTGTTTGTGGGTAGTTGTATTCTGTTTAGTCTATGTACCTGACAGAACTGTGAGCTGATCGTTTTCGCTTTCGTTATTTTCTTTAGTGTTCTGTGTTAAAATTAAAGTCATTATGAGCACTCAACACGCTGCGTTTTGGTCCCCTCGCTATGACAGTCGTTACACCAAGTGGTCACACATCTCTCAAGTGTGCACAATTACTGAAAAATGTCGATGCACTTGGCTCAAGGAAAGAGCCTTCCACTGTAAAATGCTTTTGTGAACTCTCCATGCTGTGCTGTTGAGCAACTGAAGCAAGCACACTTTTATTTGTATGTTTGGAACACAGCGCTGCATCCCCGCCATCACGCAATTTCTGTTTACACAATCCAAAAACGGTCCATTATAAATTGCAATCTGCATCAGGTGGGCATTTTGAAAGCTGATTCTATTTCCAACATGACTAGCTAAGTTGTAAAATACAATCTTACACTGTAAGGCTTTCACAAGGCACTTCAGAGAAACAGCTAGTAATATTGGTGCGTGTTCCGCGGCTAATTATGTTCACAATACGACAAACAGGCTCATTCTGTTCTGAACAACCCAGGGTATGACACCATGTCATCCTTGTAACTGTACATCAAACATAGTGATCATACACGTTGATAGTGTATATAAAATGACTTTTATAATATAGAAATGCGAAGTGCACATTTGAACGGGTGTGTGGTTTGCTTGTATGACATCAAAGAGGTATTTATTATAATCCTCAATGTCTTATCTTTCAGAAAAAAATCGAGTCCTAGTGATTTACAGCATTCCCTTCTCTTGGACAATAAAACATTAGCAAAAGTAGCCCAATTAGCAGGAGGGATGGGAGCATATTCTTGTTAAGCTTGGTGCTCACTTTTAGAACGTCAGTCAGTTGAATCCCATACAGCACTGTAAAGAGGAGACCCTGAGCTCTGTCGTCATGTATAGCATGTTACTGCACAGCCACTGTGTTCCAATTTAGGCTCTTATCATTGACCAAGTCTGTCATTTTGAACCCGTATACGGGTTGTGGGTAAAAAATGTAAATGGTGTTTTGACATTGTCTTTTTGGCTTTGTGCAGCTGTGCCCCACTGTTTTATCTTGCCTTTAGGATAAGGCATAGCCATACAGACTCAATCTTAGGTAAGTGTATAAAAAAATATGTGCATTAAGTGTACTTAAATGACCCGACTGTGGCCTCCAAACTGTTCCAATCCAATTCATTGGCCGGTTGTGGTGCTGCCTCCTCAGTGGTGTGGATAAGAGACGTTGGTTTGTCTCTAAATGCTGTTGTCAGTGTCCGCACCCTCCACTCCAAACACACACCTTGAGGGTCTGGCACAGGAGATGTGTACGTCCAGCTTAGCGCGGAGTGTGTTTGTTGCTGGAGGTCGTTGTGACAGCTTCCTTCCTCCCTCTCAGCACCGCGAGGCCCGACTGTGGATGAAGGTAAACTGACAGACAAAATGATGCTGAGGAGACAAACAGCTGCTAATGAACTTTAATTTGCCTTTTGTCGTTGTGGTACATAAGATTGTGCATTTACTCAACGTGTTTGCCTGTCCGAGTCTGAGTTATACTTGGCTTGGCAAAATACTGAGCATGTCTTTGTCTTCGGAGAAACTAGACTTGTTGTTGAAGTCAGGTAAGAGCCACGGCAATGACGCCAACAGCATAGTACATTTCTCCAGTGTGTCCTTAGCATTCCAGCAGCATTCCTTAGCATTAGCAGTCCATTAGCATTGCTTACTGATTTTATGCTAGCTTTGTATGAGTAATGTACAATCAGTGGATCAATAAATTCCTGAACATGTGGCATTATTCAAATGTGAAAGCTCAAGTTGGATACAAAACCTGACTCCCACTTCTGACGGCTTCAAGGCATGGATTATTGTACTGATGCATTACACGTTACCTAAGATGCACAATGAGTTATAGATTTACGCTGTTACTGCACTAATTTGCGGGAAGGTCACAGAGTAACCTTGTCGCTAATTTAATTACTCATGAATTCATCCTATTTCAATCAGGAGCATATCTGTGGAAACGAGATAATGATGGCCATAAATGGATTAGCGTTCAAATATGTGAAATTGGACACGTGGCAGGCAACAACCTAATTCATTTTGCTGATGAGGGTGTGACATGATCATTAGTGTTTCCTTGGGGAATCCTGGACAACAGGTCTTGGACTGACCAGGACTTTTGCCCCAAAGAAGCATTACATGATTGAAGTATCTTGCATAATTAGATACATTTAGATTACACCTATTACATAATCATATGCATGTCTGTTCAGTATCCCCTGGTGTTGTTTAAACGGTGTCTACGCAGCGTACATGTCGACAATCAAATAGATCCTGCCATTGGACCTGCCAGTCTTCACTTGTACAAATAATTGTAGTCTTATGCAATATTTGAAAAAAACCTTACAGAGCACAGTGTAAAACATATGCAACTAACACATTTGACCAAAACTAGAGGATAATACAATCAGTTACTGCATCAGTTTCACAAATCTCCATCTAACAACATCATGAGAGGAAAGCATGTCTCTTCCGATCCATTCCCAAATGAACAGAAATAATGGGACTGTACATTTCTGGCACAGCGTTTATGATGACGCATCAGGGCTCTATTAAATTTTCTGTGTTCTTTTTATGAACCGTGTGCAACTAATTATTTAGCATTTTCGTGCTAATAAAAAATAATGAAGCATCAATGAAGTGCAGGGAGGAAAATAGTTGCATGTTTCAAAACACGCTGCGAGCTAAGAATTAACGAGATTTATATCTCGTTGTGAAGCTGCCAAAAAAACAAAATGCTACACTAAGAATAGATGAAGACAAAGGGTGGGAGAGAGAGGTGGGGGGGGGGGGGGGTTGGATGGAGAGAGAGGGAGACTTGGGAGAGAGAAGAAAGCGAGGGGGGAGAGGAAGACAGAGGGAGAGAGATAGAAAGAGCATTAAAGGGGAATAACAAGGGAAGTTGAACATAACAAACAAAAGCAAATCAGGAGTCTCTTATGATGCTATTCTTTTCACTGAGAATTCTCAGTGATTAACGAACATCAACATCAAGGCTCGAGAAAAAATCTGTCACTTCAAAACGGAATAATAATGCTGCTTTAGAACCAAAGAGGAGTACTGAGGAATGTACATCTTTTGAACATTTCCTTGGATCCTAATCAGTAATAACATATTGTTATTTTTCCCCCTTATTTTCCCCATTTGAAATAGAACTGTGGTTGTGTGTGTGTTTGTTTATGTTTGTGTGATTGTGTGTGTGTGAGTGTGTGCATATGTGTGCGTGTGTTTGCATGTGTGTGCGTCTGTTTGCGTGTGTGTGTTTGCGTGTGTGTGTTTGCGTGTGTGTGTGTGTGCGTTTCCGTGTGTGTGTGTGTGTGTGCGTGCATGTGTATATATGTGCATGTAATTGTCTGCCTATGTGTGCTTGTGTGTGTTTGATTTTATGTGTGCGAGTGGTTGTCCCCAGATTATAGTAATCAACCCGGTGCTTGAACCAGAGAATGCCTCTCTTTGCACTACAGATAGCCTCTTCGACAATAGTCTGTAGACCCTATCCACTGCTACAGAATAAATCACACACAATAGTCCAGCAGCAGTAGTAGTAGTGGACTGAGCCGGTTGGTGGAAGTGGAATGTGTGAAGAGGTGTCTTGCAGATAAGTCATGTTAATAATGGTGTGGTTAAGCGCTGTGGAAAGCATGCTTAGAGTGTTTTGTCCACTTACAAGGACCTCTCCATGGCTCGCTGCCCCTTGGAGGATTACTGTGTAAGGCTGCAGTGAGGGGCTAAGCGCCCAACTGTTCAAGCTGAGGGTTGGTGGCAGCACTGAGTGAGTGGCCAGGTGTGACGCAAGACAGAGGGGTTTATTAAGTTGCATAACATCTGTTATAACCAGTACCAATGTACAGTGCCTTTGGAAAGTATTCAGACCCCTTGACTTTTCCACATTTTGTTACGTTACAGCATTATTCCATTTTTTTTTTATCCTCAGCAATCTACACACAATACCTCATAATGACAAAGCGAAAACAGTTATATTTTTTATTTAAGCAAATAATAAAAATAAAAAACTAATTTACATAACTATTCAGACACTTTGTTATGAGACTCAAAATTGAGCTCAGGTACATCCTGTTTCCATTGGTCATCCTTGAAATGTTTTTACAACTTGATTGGAGTCCACCTGTGGTAAATTCAATTGAATTAACATGATTTGGAAAAGGCACACAACTCTCTATATAAGTTCCACAGTTGACAGTGCCTGTCTCAGCAAAAACCAAGCCATGAGGTCGAAGGAATTGTCTGTAGAGCTCCAAGACAGGATTGTGTCGAGGCACAGGTCTGGGGAAGGGTACTAAAAAATTGGCTGCAGCATTGAAGGTCCCCAAAAACACAGAGGCCCCCATCATTCATAAAAGGAAAACTTTTGAAACCACCAAGACTCTTCCTAGAGCTGGCCACCCGGGCCAAACTGAGCAATCGGGGGAGAAGGGCCTTGGTCAGGGAGGTGACCAAGAAACCGATGGTCACTCTGACAGAGCTCCAGAGTTCCTATGTGGAGATGGGGGAACCTTCCAGAAGGACAACTATCTCTTCAGTACTCCATGAATCAGGCCTTTATGGTAGAGTGGCCAGATGGAAGCCACTCCTCAGTAAAAGGCACATGACTATCAGACTATCAGACCATGAGAAATAAGATTCTCTGGTCTGATAAAACCAAGTTTGAATTCTTTGGCCTGAATGCCTAGCGCCATGTCTGGAGGAAACCTGGCACCATCCCTACGGTGAAACATAGTGGTGGCAGCATCATGCTGTGGGGATGGTTTTCAGTGGTAGGGAGTCTAGTCAGGATCGAGCGAAAGCTGAATGGAGCAAAGTACAGAGAGATCCTTGATGAAAACCTGCTCCAGAGCACTCAGGACCTCAGACTTGGGTGAATGTTCACCTTCCAACAGGACAACAACCCTAAGCACACAGCCAAGACAACGCAGGAGTGTCTTCGGACAAGTCTCTGAATGTCCTTCAGTGGCCCAGTCAGAGCCTGAACTTGAACATCTCTGGAGAGACCTGAAAATAGCTGTCCAACGACGCTCCCCATCCAACCTGACAGAGCTTGAGAGAATCTGCAGAGAAGAATGGGAGAAACTCCCCAAATACAGGTGTGCAGAATTAATTAACAGAATTAATTAAGAAGATGATTAAACATTGAAATGGGGTGAATCAGTCTAACGGTTTGAGACAGACGACTCTGCATTGTGTAAGGGGAATAGCCCATGCAAAAACAAGTTATTTGAAGAAAACAAAAATCTGTTGAAGCTGAAGCAGATGTATGCAAAACTGTTGTTCCCACCGTGAACTCAATCAACTAAACTGATTGAAATTGTGTTATTTTGGTGTTAAAATTAGAAATCAAATGGGCCATTGATTAGAAAATGGTTTTCTACATAGCTTAGATTGTGTGACATTGTTGAATGTCAACAAGCTGGGAGTGATACGATTCTATCATGTGGAAGATATGAATGTACTTATTCTTACAGACATATATTTCCACTTTGACATATCTGCTTTTTAGACAGATCATTGCAGGATCCTTATGTCCTTAAATGGTAACTCTCAATCCCAATTTCAGCCTTTGCCCAACCCCTTCAAATAAAAAATCATAAATGTTCATTTTGGGGGTGGGAAAACGTAGTTGTACCTGATCCCAACACTTTCTCACTAAAGCATACAGTACTTACCAGAAGTCTACTGGCATGCTCTGATAATAAAATGATGTGCATCGTGAGCAAATACAGCTCTGGACAGTTAGCTCACAGTGGTAAGGTACCGAGTTCCTGACATCTGTTGCCACTTATGGTATAAATTCAAATCCCCCATGTGGTGCAAAAAATACATCTTTGAAATGTGGACTCACAGTTATTGTGGTATTGTGTTGGGAAGAAAAGCGCAATCCTCACCTTGAAAATGAACATTAGTGGCTCAATTCAATACACCCGCATTACAGTATTTAAGCAGTAGTTATTTTTACCATGGTCAGATTAACTCACAGATTGGTCTTGGGTACTGTATACAAACCTACAACTACTACCTTCTCAGAATTAGAAGTATGAATATTGAAAACATTGGATTTTAAAAACAAAGGAAGCTTCCTTAAGTGGGATTAGAACTCCTAGCCATTAAACTATGAACCAACTGTTTTAGCAGACTGCGCCACCAATCAGTCCTAGTGACCTGGAAAAACGACAACAAATTGACATTACAACCATTGTTATCTATTTCCTGTTACAATGGATGTAACTACGAATATACATGTATAATCCCCATAGTCTACACACAAAATCACATAGATGTGTATGTAAGGGTTAACTATCTTATTTATTTTTTGGGGTCATATGCGGAAATATGCCTTAGTGCCTTTTGAATTTTGTGTAATGTCAGTAGTCTAGTCAAGGAAGCATCATGCTACATATATTGGAAAACTCCACTTACCAAGACCACTGCCAAATAAGGCGAACTGTCACCTGCTTTTATAGTAAGCCTTGAGGTGGTACCACCCAGCACATTCAGAAGGGAGTGTGTTTCAAACTGAACCCCTACCTTGAGATGACGTAGAGGAACCTTTTCAAGGTGCCTCTACATCACGATTTCAACAGTAGAGTTGAACTAACTTTTGCAACAAACTGTCAAAATGAAGACCTAAATTGATGTCATTCACTATGACTTAGCCTAAAACATCCGTTTTTTTCTTTGAAAGTTACTCTTTAAACAAATCACAGAATCTGATTTTCTAAACCGTCATTATCTGAGATAATGAAATAGAATAAAATGTGCCGTCAGTGCAAAATGCCCATCTCTCTCTCTCTCTCTCTCTCTCTCTCTCTCTCTCTCTCTCTCTCTCTCTCTCTCTCTCTCTCTCTCTCTCTCTCTCTCTCTCTCTCTCTCTCTCTCTCAGACAAACACGCATGCACACACATACAAACAAACATTAGAATGCAATCTCAATGAGAAGCCCTATTCCAGGGCTTGCACATAGATAAAATGTCATCATCTTGGATGTTCATTGTCAGGTCAGACCTCTCCTAGTGGCAAAACAAAGATATGCTTTTCTCTGTATCAATTCATTATGAGTGTATTAATTGCAAAGTCATTTCTCTCAACAGCATCCCCAAAGTCAGGGTGTTCCCTGTGAAATGAGTCCGTTGGGGGAATCACAATTTTCCTCCAAAATTAGATATACTTGCAGACAAACTGCTCTTAATTTCCTTTGGGTTAAAAACAGAGGGGGGAAACTAGAAAAGGGAAATGTGAAATTGAATTAGGTCTAATTACCAGTGCAATCGATGGCAAATTGAATTGATATTAATTTTCCGCTTTTCTCAACACTAGATCTCAGATAAGAGTGTTTCCATTGTAACATGAGCTGATACGGTGGAAGGTAGTTTTGATGGCAGGCGATAGGGAGTCAGTCTGGAATTATCTTATCTGTCAAGGTTGCTGCTCAGAGAGCTTGGCTTGGTTCCCAAATTGGGATGAGCGGAAAGGTTGGAACAGGGAAAGGCTGTTTTTATCATCTGCGGTCTTCTAAGTTGTTGAAACTGTCATAGTGCCAATGTAAGACAAGCTTAGCTATGTTCCATAGTAAGATACTAGGTGTGGCTTAATCATAGTTTCAGTGATGTGATTATTATTGATGTGCTCTATTAGCCCTCTACATATGACTTTGTAAGTGTGAGACCTACTACATCCGTAATATACAGTGCCTTCAGAAAGTATTCATATCCCTTGACTTATTCCACATTTTGTTGTATTACAGCCTGAATTTAAAATTGATTAAAGTTGCTGTTTTTTCACCCATCTACACACAACATCCCTTGCTGATGAACTGAAAACATGTTTTTGTTTCATTTATTGAAAATGAAATGCAGAAATATTTAATTGACATGAGTCAATGCTTTTTAGAACCAGTTTTAGTGTCGATTGCAGCTTTGAGTCATCTTGGGTATGTCTGTATCAGTTTTGCACATCTGGATTTAGGGATTTTCTCCCATTCTTCCTTGCAGATTTTCTCAAGCTTCAGATGGGGAGTGTCAGTGAACTTCAAGTCTTTCCATAGATTCTCAATGGGATTCAAGTCTGGGCTTTGGCTGGGCCTCTCAAGGACTTTCACATTCTTGTTCTGAAGCCATTTCGGTGTTGCTTTGGCTGTATGCTTGGGTTAATTTTCCTTTGGAACATAAATCTTCGCCCCAGTCTGAGGTCGTTTGCACCCTGAAGAAGGTTTTCATCAAGGATTTGCCTGTATTTGGCTCCATTCATTGTTCCCTCTAGCCTTACCAGTCACCCAGTCCCTGCCCTTGAAAAGCATCCCCATAGCACGATGCTGCCACCACCATTCTTCATGGTAGGGATGGTGTAAGACGGGTGATGAGCTGCATGATTTTCTCCAGACATAGCCCTTTGCGCTCAAACCAAAGAGTTCAATTTTTGTCTCATCAGACCACAGAATATTTTGCCTTATGATCCCAAAGACTTTCAAGTGTCTTTATGTAAACTCCAGGCATGCTGTCATGTGCTTCCGTGTGGCCACTCTCCCATAAATCCCAGATTGGTGAAGTGCTGTAGAAACTGTTGTCCTTCTGGCAGGTTCTCCCATCTCAATCAAGGAACTCTGTAGTTCTGTCAGAGTGGTCATTGGGTTCTTGGTCACCTCTTGGTCACCTAAAAATAGGTCACCTCCCTGCCAGGGGTCCTTCTTGCCCGGTTGCTCAGTTTGGTCGGACGGCCAGCTCTAGGCTGAGTCTGAGTAGTTCCATATTTTTTTCCATTTGTAATGATGGAGACCACTGTTCTCTTGGAAACTTTCAACACTCTAGAAATTGTTTTATACTTTTCCCCAGATATATGCCTCATCACAATTCTATCTTAGAGATCTACGGACAGTTCCTTGGACGTCATGATATAGTTTCTGCTCTGACATGCGCTGTAAATTGTGGGACCTCATATAGACAAGTGTGTTTCTTTCTAAATCATGTCCAAACTATTGAATTGGCCACAGGTGGACTCCAACCAAGTTGGAGGGACATCTTAATGATAATCAAAGAAAATTGGATGCACCTGAGATCAATTTGGAGTGTCATAGCAAAGGGGTGTGAATACTTACAGTACCAGTCAAAAATTTGGACACAGCTACACATTCCAGGGTTTTTCTTTATGTTTACTATTTTCTACATTGTAGAATAATAGTGAAGACATCAAAACTATGAAATAACAACTATGGAATCATGTAGTAACCAAAAAAGTGTTAAAACAAATTAAAGTTAAACATGTTTTTAGAAATGTTTGGACATTTCTTGAAAATTAAATACATAAGTATGTCATGTACACCTCCACCCCTGTCATGTACATACAGTACCAGTCATAGTAGTATTTATGTATTTAATTTTCAATAAATGTCCAAACATTTCTGAAACCATGTTTAAACTTTTTAATTATCAGGTATTGTGTGTAGACGTGTGAATTCAGGCTGTAACACAACACAATGTGGAATAAGTCAAGGGTTATGAATACTTACTGAAGGCACTTTAGGTACCAGTCCCTATCCACCAGTCAATTCCAAACATCCTCTCTCTCTCTCTCTCTCTCCATATGGTGTTTTACGTCAATGAGTCTTTGGGCAGAATGTGGACATATTGAACTTTTGACTAGCATTGTGCTAATGGAAGAAATAATATAATGAGCTGACTATATATCTCTGAATTGTAGCTCTCAGCAGTAAGGTAACAAGGTATCAATTAACATTTTGGAATCACAGTTTCTTCAAAGAGAAGACATACAGCAGATCCTTGCAGCATGGGGAACAAAGCACACAGGAGGTGGTCGGATCTTCTCTGACAAATGAGACACTTCAGTAGTGAACAAAAATGGGCGAGCGGTTTGCTGATGTCAACGTTGTGAACAGAGTGCCCCATGGTGGTGGTGGGGTTGTGCTATGGGTGGGCATAAGCTACGGACAACAAACACAATTGCTTTTTATCGATGGCCAGTTGAATGCACAGAGCAACTGTGATGAGATCCTGAGGCCCATTGTAGTGCCATTCATCTGCCACCATCACCTCATGTTTCAGCATGATAATGCATGGCCCCATGTCACAACGGTCTCTACACAATTCCTGGAAGCTGAAAATGTCCCAGTTCTTCCTTGGCCTGCATACTCACCAGACATTGAGCGTGTTTGGGATGCTCTTGATCAACGTGTACCAGTTCCAGCCAATATCTAGCAACTACGCAACGCCATTGAAGAGGAGTGGGACAACATTCCACAGCCCTCAATCAACACCCTGATCAACTCTATGCGAAGGAGATGTGTTGCGCTGCATGAGGCAAATGGTGGTCACACCAGATACTGACTGTTTTTCTGATCCACGCTCCTACCTTTTACCTTCTCTATTCCCAGTTGTGAAATCCATAGATTGGGGCCTAATGAATTCATTTAAATTGATTGATTTCTTTATATGAACTGTAACAGTAAAATCGTTAAAATTGTTGCATGTTGTGTTTATATTTTTGTTTAGTGTAATATGGATGCCATACTCTGGCAGAACAAGTCACAGACTTCTGACCTCTAGTCTTTTGAACCCTACGAATGAATAGACATCTTCCAATGGTGGTGTGTGTGTGTGAGTGTGTGGGCGTGTGTGTGTGTTTGTGTGTGCGCGTGAATGTGTGTGTGCGTGCGAGCGAGAGTGTGTGTGTGCGAGTGTGTGGTGTGTGCGCGTGTGATATTTTGTTTGTGATGGGATGCACCAGACGTGTGTTTGCTTGGCTCGCTTACTATGAGGTGTCAGAGTTCATTATAGGGCCTTCACAACAAAAGCGAGTCTGACTGGGAGTCTGTTGCAAGAGATGGGAAGAGATCTGATTGGGCAGGGCCATGCCTCCAAGGGGATGGGCGAGATTTGTTAGCAGTGTTGGATGGTGAAGCTGTATCCTATGCCATTGGCAGAGAGAAAACACCTGCTGTAGGGATGTTTAAACATTTCAAATAGGATGGTACCAGTCTGGCCATTTAGTACTGAAACAGAAAGCATAATCACAATAGGTACACTTCAATGTATCTCTAGCTTTACGTTTTGTAATTCCATTGAGAATGTGGTATTGCATTTTGGTGAGGTTGGTTCATGCTATACAGTATGCCACCTCAACACTTCTTTCCCCTTTTTATAACGTCTTACTTTCTTACTCTGCTATCATGTAGTAACAATACATTCAAGCCTGAACATTTTGCTGTGACCTCTCTCAGTCACGCTCTGACAGAGTCACTGACTGACACATAGAGTAGTCTCAGACTGGTGATTTTGCAAGAAGCAGTGTTACATGGAGCGATGTTTCCTCAAGTGTGCAGAGAAATGGTATTGCTCCTATTTACCCTGCCTGCACCTATACTACCTCAACAACTCAATAAATTGGATACAGTCTATCACAGTGCCATCCGTTTTGTCACCAAAGCCCCTATACCAACCACCACTGTGACCTGTATGCTCTCGTTGGCTGGCCCTCGCTTCATACTCGTCGCCAAACCCACTGGCTCCAGGTCATCTACAAGACCCTGCTAGGTAAAGTTCCCCTTTATCTCAGCTCGCTGGTCACCATAGCAGCACCCACCTGTAGCACGCGCTCCAGCAGGTATATCTCTCTGGTCACCCCCAAAGCCAATTCCTCCTTCGGCCGCCTCTCCTTCCAGTTCTCTGCTGCCAATGACTGGAACGAACTACAAAAATCTCTAAAACTGGAAACACTTATCTCCCTCACTAGCTTTAAGCACAAGCTGTCAGAGCAGCTCACAGATTACTGCACCTGTACATAGCCCATCTATAATTTAGCCCAAACAACTACCTCTTCCCCTACTGTATTTATTTATTTATTTATTTATTTTGCTCCTTTGCACCCTATTATTTCTATTTCTCCTTTGCACTTTCTTCCACTGCAAATCTACCATTCCAGTGTTTTACTTGCTATATTGTATTTACTTCGCCACCATGGCCTTTTTTGCCTTTACCTCCCTTATCTCACCTCATTTGCTCACTTTGTATATAGACTTATTTTTCTACTATATTATTGACTGTATGTTTGTTTTACTCCATGTGTAACTCTGTGTTGTTGTATGTGTCAAACTGCTTGCTTTATCTTAGCCAGGTCGCAATTGTAAATGACAACTTGTTCTCAACTTGCCAACCTGGTTAAATAAAGGTGAAATAAAATAAATAAATAAAAACAGGTACACATACAGCATACTAACATGGTTCATAAAAAGTATACCCCCCCCCCATAGATTTTTTTTCATCTTTTTATGACCGTGCAAGCTTTCCTTTTGGGCCCCTAAATCCATTGGGTATTATTTTTAATGACTCTTTATTGAGATTAATCTGCTACCTTAATCAAAGGGACCTTTAAAATCTGTTTGTTTGGCACTTTTGTGTTTATGCTGCTGGCTGTTTTCATGGACTCTGAAAGAGTGGATCAGTCAAACGTGCTAGCCATCATTTGCAATATTTACAATAATTAAGGCACTTTTTATTCCCATCAGAAATCAAAAAATGCTTTCCTGTGAAATGCATCACCTTCATCTAAGGTCAGCTAGACGATTGGACTGATTAAATATGAATAAAACAATCACTATATTCATGAAGAAATCATTACATTTCGGTAGAGTCTCTTATCCAGATCATTTAGGGTTAAGTGCCTCAAGGGTACAGAAGGATTTTTCACCTAGTTGGCTCAGGGATTCGATCCAGCAACCTTTTTGTTATTGAATCAACACTTTTAACAACTAGGCTACCCGCCACCCTCTAAACCATGGACAGGTTTGTCTGATAAGTGTTTGAACAATATGGCAGCATACAGTATATGTTGTATTACTTTTGCTAGAAAAATAACATTTATTCTTTCATTTTCAGTTAAGCCTGCATCAGTGAGTCGTGTTCAGACAATCTCATTGATCAGGGATTTTGTTACACTTTTTTTCAGTGAGTCAGGATCAAATCAAATCAAATGTATTTATATAGCCCTTCTTACATCAGCTGATATCTCAAAGTGCTGTACAGAAACCTAGCCTAAAACCCCAAACAGCAAGCAATACAAGTGTAGAAGCACGGTGGCTAGGAAAAAGTCCCTAGAAAGGCCAAAACCTAGGAAGAAACCTAGAGAGGAACCAGGCTATGAGGTGTGGCCAGTCCTCTTCTGGCTGTGCCGGATGGAGATTATAACAGAACATGGCCAAGATGTTCAAATGTTCATAAATGACCAGCATGGTCAAATAATAATAATCACAGTAGTTGTCGAGGGTGCAACAAGTCAGCACCAAAAGAGTAAATGTCAGTTGGCTTTTCATAGCCGATCATTGAGAGTATCTCTACTGCTCCTGCTGTCTCTAGAGAGTTGAAAACAGCAGGTCTGGGACAGGTAGCACGTCCGGTGAACAAGTCAGGGTTCCATAGCCGCAGGCAGAACAGTTGAAACTGGAGCAGCAGCATGGCCAGGTGGACTGTGGACAGCAAGGAGTCATCATGCCAGGTAGTCCTGAGGCATGGTCCTAGGGCTCAGGTCCTCTGAGAGAAAGAAAGAAAGAAAGAGAACCAATTATTTGTAAAAAAAAATGTATTACAAGGACTGAGGCAATTCCCTATTCTGCCTAATAACTCCTCCACTGGGCACACCATAATTATTTAAAAAGAAAACAAAAACATATCTGACCCAGGTCTCGGGTGTAAATGAACTGAGCCCTCTCTGTAAATGTCTGTGTCGTAATACCCCAGCATGTCCCATTTCTGAAACCATACAAAATGTCTATGATGAACACAACACATTCACTCTCATTGAGGACTTGCTATTATCGCAAAGTGGGGAGATTAAAACAAAACGTGTAGGAACATCATCATGTGTATTAGAGCTCTCTGACACCCTCATAATACCATTGCAATTAACCTTTTCACCAGCTGGGATATATGACCAATTACAGCTCAGGACGAGTCGTGACAGTAGAACACCAAAGATGTAAAATGGAGGGAAAGCTATAACCACCGGCTTAAGCGAGCTTGTTTTTCAGTGACCAGTCTGAACAACATGAGCCCATCACCCATTTTTATGATTGATTTTGATTAGCCTTTCACACTGGATACAGTTAATCACTGAGAAGAACTACTGAGAAATAACTCATGAACCCCATTAGCCAATGGTGTATTATGCATAGGGTCCGCGAGGAGTATGATAATCTCTCCCGTTGGAAATTAGTTTTGATAAAGGTCATATGGTAGAACACATTGTCAGTAGAATGTTTTACATCATAACTGGGTTCTAGGCACACCAAAACGTAGTTCAGCAAGTTAGAACTCAAGAACACCTTTTTGCTACACTATCTTTAGAAGTCGGTAGTCACCTTTGCTGTCCTTGGTCAGCTTGTTCAAGTTAGTGATGAATTGTGTAATGAATCATGCATTGGATCAAATCAAGGTGTCCTTGAGGGTGAACATGCCTGAACAGGTCTGTCGCCTCCTCTTCCTTCTCCACCTGCTGGCCCCCGTCATCTCCAGTCTCCGGCCACAGGTTGGACTGTTTCCAACGATGTCATCGAAGTGACCGTCCCATAAGAATATACCCGACGGAAGTGAGTTTTATTTAGTGACTCTCCGAGGCGAGTCTCCTCCACACTTCAATGCCTCCGCAGCTGCTACTTGTTGTCTCCCATCTGTTAAGGGTATTGTTTGTGTGGTTACTGATCCTGAACTCATTATCATCAACCTCTCTGATAAACTATTGTTCTTCCCTCTAATATGGAGTCTCGGATCCAATCTGGCTCCAAAGTTTTGTGGGGAAACTGAAATGATCTCAGCTGCACTGCTGCGGACCTAATTACATCACAGGGAGTCAAGGGGGAGACGAGAGAGGCCAGACCTGATTTCTCGTTTGTCGGTCGACCCTCTGAAATCACAGGGAATGGAGACGTACTGTGCCCTATGATGTCACTGGCCATAAAAAATTGCTTTACGCTTCTTGTGTCGTCTATAACTGATGTTGTATTGTCACAAGGATTTTGTTTCTGTAACTACTCTTCTTATTTACACTTGAGATTAAGCAGAAAGTCAGAGTTTCTTTCTTTATCTGTCTGATAAATAGACATATTGTGTCCATCCTTTACCGTCTTCAATCCGAATGCTAGACTGGTGATCAAATTGTATTTGTTCATTGTTTTTAACTTTTTGTCTAAAAAGCAATGCATTTCTTTCTTGACTTCTGAATCCAGGTAAATACTGGTTGAACGGGGTGTCTGGATCTGAGATTAGTGCAATTATTAGATAATAATTAATGTAAATATCCGGAACTCAACACAGGAAACACATTGTCTTATATTGACAATCCATCTACTTACTTTAAAAGAGTGTACTGTTTTATTTGGCAGAATGGCATCCCTATATCCCTATCCCTGATGCTCAGGTTCTTTTCTGCTGGCCTGGCAAAGAACAATAACTTTGAGTTTTCATTAACTCAGCTTTTTTATGCACTTTTTAAAGGTACTGTGACAGTACAGAAATCAAACTGTTATTAGTCCATCAGCTCTTCTGTCTGCAGACTTAAGTCTCCCGGTGTAGAACTGCTGTTGTACACCCAGCAAAAGGCTCTTACAGCAAATTGCCTCCGTAAATATTAGCTGTATAAACAGGTAATATGTAAAATTCTGGCAGAGCGAATCAGCCTGGATAGATACGTCTGCTACTGTAGGTCAACGAATAATGGAAATTAAACCAATTCTTCCTGACCCAGTGCCAAACCTATACACATTTATAAGCAAGGCCCAGAAAGATCTAGAGATTCTAATTATGTGAGGGAAGCAATCTGTGTTTTAGAAATCGGGATAGAATATCCAGGCCTTCCACTCCGATCACAGCTTACCTCCACTGACCTCTTCCTCAGTTACCCGTGCTGTGCAGAAAAGTACAGGGAAAACTTTGTTTGTGATCAATGATGTACATTGACAAAACAGGGCGTACCATATCCTATACTGTATCCTGTATCTAACTTTTTTCAGGACCCTTACTTCCTTAGCCAGTAGTCTTGCACAGTATATCACATGGTCAATTTACTCATCAATTCATCATGGCATAGTCATTGATAAAGTACAGTAAGGGTAGTACCGTCAAACTAAGAGAGTGTCTTCATAGAAGGCAGTAAGACTGGTAATGTTAGCAGATGATAGTGAACAATCCGATACTATATATGAAAAAAAATAAAACATGTAAGATTTCAGATAATATTACCTTGACATCCATTAAGCCATTTCTTTGGTACAACTTCAATGCGTCACAATTATAAAGAGTGGTTTGACAGGGTTTGGTACTGTAGTCTATAAGGTGAATTTATGCAGCTTTTTTAGGACATTAAGAATTATTATGGTCTTCCTGATTCATCGGAAATGGATGGCAATGGATATTTTAGTGTTTCGATTCTAATTCATAACAGATCATGTTTATTACCAGGCGTGTGTAGCACTCTCCGAGTAGCGCCTGCACATTAATATCTAATTTCAAATCTATTTTCTGATAAAGACAATATCCAGTGTGTTTGCTTTATGCGTCTGACAAATTGAAAGACTTATTCAACAGTATTCTCCGCAGATGTTTCTTCTCCCCGTGGATTATAAAGTGGTGAACCATGAATATCTATTAGATTCTTCGATTTCTAAAAACGCTCTCAGATAAATCTTCATTGGGAGGGGACGTCCCACCTTCACACAGGGAGACTTGTAATGAAAGTCATATTAACTTTAGATCCGCCATGAATTACTGGATAATGTGCAGAACATATAGTGGATTCTTGGGACTGAGTTTCCCTGCACTGAATATGTGCTGTCACTCTGCACGACTCATTGTGGACCCAAGGGCTCAAAGATATTGCTTACTCATGTGGATTAAACTGGTGTCAAATGTGTACGCCCCACTGTATATCATGTTTGACTCGCTGGCGCCAAAATCGATACATTTGGAATAATTCATTCCAGATTGGAATTCACTGAATTTATCAAATATATCACAGATCTTTCGCTGTCATCCGAGCATCGCAGAGCACTGGTAAGTGACAAATTAGGTCTTTAAAGCATATATATAGCAGCAAGCATGAACTGACAATGGAGTAACGCCATGACAATCACTTTGTTTACAGTTGCCATTTAGCTTTTGAGAATAATCTGTGTTTTGCTCTTTCAATCCTCCACATTTGCAGCTGAATGACAATAAGTGTTCCCTGAGGCAAAATGGGGTGATAATGGAATTCATACTGCTGGAGGCATTCTACACAATCCCGCCAAAATGACTTGTTTGACAATCTCTCTGCTAAACCAGACACTACCTTAATTGGGCAATAAGGAGACAGCAGACATGACACATCATGAATCACCTTATCCATATGCAGGTACAATAGGACTTAAAGGAAACTATTACATTTCTTCCCACCTGGTAATGGTGAGTAATGGCCATTTTATCACTGATAGGGCTGAATTCCAGATTGGTATGATTAAATTCATTGATGTAGCTGAGCATCGGATAAATCCAAGAGTATTACTGTGACAGCAAGGACACAATTGGCTTTTGAAAAGCTACATTTCATTTCACTTTCAGAAATGGACCTCTTAAAGTAATTGTCCAGTGAAAATCTCACTTTTAACAGAATATTAACTTTTAACAGATACCCAAATAATGTTGTTGTTGACTCATGCTATCGTAGTATTTGTGGTGAAAGCATAAATTGGCTAATAATTTCTTTCAAAAACCCCACCTCCAACTTTTATTTCCTCATAGACGATGGTGTCAACCACCTGAGGAGGATGAGCTGGCCAATCAGCGTTCTACACACATTCATATTTTTTTATGAGCCGTATGCACCCACACCATTCTGTTGTTGGGGTATGCCCACACCATTCCAACACATTTTATTTAACCTTTATTTATCAGGGAGTCATACTGAGACCAAGGTCTCTTTTACAGATGAGCCCTGAATTGCATAAATTACAGAATGTACACACATCAACATATAAATACAAAATGCAAGTACAAAGAAAACACTGTTGTAAAAAACTAACACATTCATCAGTAATAAGGTCCTCAATAAGCTTTCTGAATTGCAGTAGAACCACCAAAACCACAAATAAGGAGCAAGAAAAGGAATTTCCAGAGTTAGCCATCCCTGAGACCGGATGGGGTAACTCGATGTGGTAATTTACATTTTAGTAATGATGTTAGATACAGTGGGACTTTTTGTAAAAGGGATTTATAAATGAACAGAAATTACAAGGTATCAACCTAAGTGACATCAGAAGGCCAACCAATTTCTGGTAGAGAATGCAGTGATGAGTACTAAAATTGTCACCCGTAATAAAGCACAGTGATCTATGATAAACTGCATCTAACGACTTTAATGAAGTGGTAACTACGTTCATATAGATGATATCGCCATAGTCTAGGACTGATGGGAACATCGACTGAATAATAGGCTTTCTACTATTTAACGCGGCAGGACTTATTTCTATAGAAGAAGCCCCGTTTTATTGTCAGCGTCTTAAAGGGAAATTCCACCCAAAAACTATATTTTGGTATTTGTTGTAATGTATTTCATTAGTTCATTGTTGACATCGTCCCCATTGCTTGTCAGCAATCAAGTTTACAAGATATGTAACTTTCAAAAATGCTTAAATTATCCCCGTATGATGCATTTTGCATCATGCAAAATGTATCATATGGGGATAAAGCCAATCTCAATGCAAAACACAACTATAGAGTATGTCCTTTGTATTGTCAATGACAATTGGTGGGCCCCACCACATCCTGCGCACCTGTCATGTTACAATGGGGGTATCTCACTCAGTCATTATTTTAAAACCTCTTGAGGATACCCTAGGATAGGGGGCGGCACAGCGCATTTTGAAAAAAAATCGTTCCCATTTTCAACGGCCTACTAATCAAACTCAGAAGCTAGGGCATGCATATACTTATTATATATGGATAGAAAACACCCTAAAGTTTCTAAAACTGTTTGAATGGTGTCTGTGTGTATAACAGAACTCAAATGGCAGTCAAAACCCCGAGACCGATTGAAACAGGAAGTGGAATTCAGAATTGTGGACTCGACTTCTCATCTTTCCCTATAAATCACACCGTTAACCATGGTTCAGTGAGCACTTCCTATTGCTTCCACTAGATGTCGCCAGTCTTTTCACAGTGGTTTGAGCCTTATACAGTCGAAACTCAGTGAATGAGACTCATTGGAAATTGGTCACAGGGGATGGGCCATCACCATTATGACGCCGGCGGCCATGTCTACCCCCACCTTTGGAAACGGTTTGAAAGACAATTAAATCATCCCCCTCGAATCTTATTGGCTCTCTTGGTGTTACAGGCCCTGAAGATTAATGTTTTACAACGTTTGACATGTTTGAACGAACCTACAGGCGGGAGAATCATTTTATCCGAAACTTCAGCCCTGCGCACATCGGAGAATTTGGAGAGAGCCCAAGGACGCGCTACCAACAGCAGGCTAATGGAACGTGAAGTATGGACTTTTTCGACCGAAAATACATCTGTTGTGGACCTGGGATTCTTTCTGATGAAGACAACTAAAGGTAGGCGATCATTGACAATATTATACAAGATGAGATGTGACATGCGATTGTTCCAAGATGGCGCCGAGCTCTGTATATTAGCTCATTTTCTGAGTATTGCATCTCCTTTTATCGCAAAGTGTGATTACCCAGTAAAGTTAATTTAAAATCTGGTATGACAGGTGTTCTCAAGAGATATTCATCTATAAATGTTAGATTGACAATATAAATTTAAAAAATCTTTATAGGATAGTAATTTAGGGAATTGTAGCATTGTTTCCCGGGACGCATTTGAGGGGAAATTCGTTAGTCAACGTCAGACGCCGATGTAAAATGCTGTTTTTATATTTAAATATGACCTTTATTGAACAAAAGAATGCATGCATTGTGTAACATGATGTCTTAGGTGTGTCATCTGATGAAGTTTGTAAAAGGTTAGTGCTGCATTTAGCTGTTTTTTGGTTATATGTGATGCAAGTGGTTGGTCGGAAAATGGCTATGTTGCTGCTTTTTACGATGGACTCATCTAACATAATCTAATGATTTGCTTTTCCTGTAAAACCTTTTTGAAATCGGACGACGTGGGTCGATTCAGGAGAGGTGTATCTATAAAAAAAATATATATATATTATTATTATTTTTTTTTAATTATGATTTTTTTGTTATGCTAATTGGCGATATGATTTTTCGCTGGATTTTGATCCCGCTGACGGGATGAGACGCTGGAGAGGTTTTAATAGTGCATGACACTGTTAATGAGTGTTCAAACTTTAATTCAAAACAGAATATTACCATTTGCTCCATCCGGTAATTCAGGCTCTGAAATCAATTTGGTCCCAATGTCTCTTACCACTCATTCAGAGGGCCTTGCAGAGGGAAAACGTAATTCAACTATCACTCTATAAATTCTATTACATCTCTGTGAGTATGGCTGTGAATGTGATGCATCAAATGAAGTGCTTGCAGCAGACAAGCTGCTCCTTGGAGCTATTGCACAATACAGGAAGTTATGGGGGCGCATTGGTGTGTCAAGCAATAGCTCCGACATTATGGCTTGCAGAGATAAAGTGTCTTTCCATTTAATCATAACTAGATGGTATTATTCAGTGGCATATACAATACGTACACACACACACACACACACACACACACACACACACACACACACACACACACACACACACACACACACACACACACACACACACACACACACGTACATGCACAGAGTCAGTTGGTGGAGACACTGACAGTACGTGATAAAAAATCGTACGAATACACACGTACATGCACAGAGTCAGTTGGTGGGGACACTGACAGTACGTGATAAAAACTCGTAAGAATAGCATTCTATGGAAATATCTGCTACTTTTGCCTTTTTGCACTTCAAGAAATATAAACAACAGTCTTCAGCCCTGCAGACGACATGCAACATTAGGTTACTGTACTCAAGCTTGTGCAAGCTCAGGTAAAGTAAGCTTCATGTCCATCAGGAAAAACAGTTTGATGGTAATGGTTCTCGCTCACTGCCAAGACTCCCTGGGTTTGTAAGTGCACCGACGGAGTTCCTGAGTCAGCTACTTTTAAGTGTGCTGAGACTATGAATAAAACATACACGGTAAAGGTCACCTGCAGGTCATGTCATTAACCTAACCGAGTGTGGCCCCTTTTAGACCCTGGTGTGGCGTCCTTAAAAATCTGCTCAGACACATCCATCACAGACACCTACTTTATCTTACATGGGATAGAATTACTCAAGTAGAGGTCAACAACCACTACCTTTCTTATTAGTGTAATAAAACAAATCCCAGTGACTCAGAGTAGAAGTGCTGATCTCGGATAAGATCCCCAATGTCCATGTAAACGCCACATATTATTTTAAACATTTACTAGAAGTAAATTTCAATATTACAATACAATACAGAAGAGCTAAATGCCTGTTATGCTCGCCTCGAGGCAAGCAACACTGAAGCATGCACGAGAGTACCAGCTGTTCTGGATCACTGTGTGATAACTCTCTCGGTAGCCAATGTGAGCAAGACCGTTAAACAGGTCAACATTCACAAAGCCACAGGGCAAGATGGATTACCAGGACGTGTACTCAAAGCATGCGCGGACCAACTGGCAAGTGTCTTCACTGACATTTTCAACCTCTCCCTGACTGAGTCTGTAATACCTACATGTTTCAAGCAGACCACCATAGTTTCTGTGCCCATGGAAGCGAAGGTAACCAGTCTAAATTATTACTGACCCATAGCACTCATGTAGGTAGCCATGAAGTGCTTTGAAAGTCTAGTCATGGCTCACATCAACAGCATCCTCCCAGATACCCTCATAGGTAGCAAGAAACATAGCTTGCGTTCGGCAGCCATCAGAGAATGTCTGTGCAGAACTGCTCAACTTAAATAGACCGCCATGTTAAGGTGGAGTGATGGATTTAATTAGTGCAATATCAGCTGATGCCATCAGCGGACACAAACTCTCGGGTTCCCTGCCTAAACTGGTTTTGCTTTATTCATTATAATTAAAAAGGCTAAACTGATCTTAGATCAGCATTTCTACTCAGAGATCCTTTATGAAGACAGTACCTGAATACCAACATTGAGATGGGAGTAGACTATCAATGCATGAAGGTGATATGCCTGTAATGGTATATACTAGTTTATTACATAACCATTGCATGCATTGGGATATTTTGAAGGTAAGATGTCACTCATTAAAATTCAACTAAGACTGTACAGGAGAGGAATTGAAATGTGACAATCTTGTGCAGTTATTATTCTGGAGAATTCAGCACCATGGATGGTTACTTTGACATCATCCATTCAAAATGTTTACCAGTAGCCTGCAGGGAAGGACATTTAATGGAAAGTGCTCATCAAGATTTGGCCTAAAATGTAGTCTATGTTCCAACCTGTACAGTTCGCCAGCGTTATGTCACAGATGCGTATCATATGTTATGCAACTGGCATTACAAGATCAGAGATTATTCATACCCCTTGACTTACTCCATATTTTGGTGTGTTACTGCCTGAATTCAAAATGTATTAAAAATATGTTTTTATCTCACCCGTCTGCACACAATATCCCATAATGACAAAATGAAAACATGTTTGTAGATTTTTTTTGCATATTTATTGAGAATTAAATACACCCCTGAGTCAAATACATATTAGATTCACTTTTGGCCGAGATTACAGCTGTGAGTCTTTCTGGGTAAGTCTCTAAGAGCTTTGCACACCTGGCATGTACAATATTTGCACATCATTTTTTAAATGTATTCTTTGTTGGTCATTGCTAGACAGCCATTTTCAAGCCTTGCCACATATTTTTTTACTGTTTTAAGTCAAGAACATAACTAGGCCACTCAGGAACATTACATGTCGTCTTGGTAAGCAACGCCAGTGTATATTTGGCTTGGTGTTTTAGGTTATTGACCTGCTGATAGGTGAATTTGTCTCTCAGTGTCTGGTGGAAAGCAGACTGAACCAGGTTTT
The DNA here is from genome assembly GCF_965601325.2 of Salmo salar. Classification (NCBI taxonomy): domain Eukaryota; kingdom Metazoa; phylum Chordata; class Actinopteri; order Salmoniformes; family Salmonidae; genus Salmo; species Salmo salar. The sequence goes on from NC_138307.1 coordinate 11,398,831, forward strand.
GCTCTAGGATTTTGCCTGTGCTTAGATCTATTTTGTTTCTTTCTATTTAAAAAAAACTCCATAGTACTTGCTGATGACAAGCATACCCATAACATGATGCAGCCACCACCATGCTTAAAATTATTAAGAGTGGTACTCAGTGATGTGTTGTGTTGGATTTCCCCGAACATAATACTATGTATTTAAATCCTTAAGTTAATTTATTTGACAAATGTTCTGCTGTTTTACTTTAGTGCCTTATTATAAGCAGGATGCATGTTATGAAATATTTTTATTCTGTACAGGCTTCCTCCTTTTCATTCTGTCATTTAGGTTAGTATTGTGGAGTAACTACAATGTTGTTGAGCCATCCTCAATTTTCTCCTATCACAGCCATTACATTATGTAACTGTAACCATTGGCCTCATGATGAAATCCCTGAGCGGTTTCCTTCTCCGGCAACTGAGTTAGAAAGAGTGCCTGTATCGTTGTAGTGACTGTGTGTACTGATACTGATAATTAATAACTTCACCCTGCTCAAAAGGATATTCAGTGTCTGCTTTAAAAAAGGCATTGGAAATCCTCCCTGGTCTTTGTGGTTGAATCTGTGTTTGAAAACCACTGCTCCACTGAGAGATCTTACAGATACAGTGGTTGCTCAACTAAAAGTTCTGTGATTATGCTGCGGGACTTTGGTCATTTGTGGTTTAGTACGGTACCCTGCGTCACTACTTCATTGCTCCAGACCAGCGCAAGGAGGAGTTAGAGCACTGATTATGCTTTTGGGTCCCAAGGCGCTACTGTGTCTCTAACTGACAATGAATAGGCAACATAAACCACATGGAAACTGATAATTGTGCACGATTTCAAAACTGAATTTCAATTAACTGAATGCTGAGGATGAAGAAGGTGATTGAATTTAGAACAATAGTGTAAGAATTGCTAATTCGTTGCCCTGCAGTGCACACCCGGAAAAATACACTTATTTTTTTGTTACTACTCGTCAGTATTACTTACTAAAACCGTTGTTACACTAAGGTTTTTATTCTAAGAGAAACTTAGACTACAACTAGGGTGTGTAAATGTTTGGATTTTTTTGCTATTAACCCTGTTTTTCACAAGCGTAGCACGCTGTGAATTCTGCAAACAACGTTTCTAGCAGGACAATATATAGGATATTGGTCATATTGGTCATGGCTCCCGAGTGGTGCACAATGGAATTGCCTTGCAGTTCTCCAGCTTTATCCACTGTGATAGCGGTAGGCGCACAAGGTTCAAGGCACGAGGGCAGGAGGCACGGGACTGGACGCAGAGCAGTGCACAGAAGACGGACCTAGCCCATAGGGAAGGGAGGAGGAGGAAGGGGGGGTGGACCCCCACCCCGCCCCACTGGGTAGCACAGAGCAACACTTTAACTTTTTGAGGAAAGGGGGGCAGTATTGAGTAGCTTAGATGAAAAACATGCCCAAAGTAAAATGCCTGCTACTCAGGCAGAAAAGCTAGAATATGCATATTATTAGTATTTGGATTTGGATAGAAAACACTCTGAATCCAACCAGGAAGTGGTAAATCTGAGGTTTGTAGTTTTTCAAGTGATTGCCTATCCAGTATACAGTGTCTGTGGGGTCATATTGCACTTCCTAAGGCTTCCACTAGATGTCAACAGTCTTTAGAACCTTGTTTCCGGATTCCACTGTGAATGGGAAGAGAATAAGAGCTGATTCAGTCATGTGTCTGGAAAATTGGCATGAGCTCAAGCATGCGTGCGGCCGTGAGAGCGAGCTGCCTTTCCTTTCAATTCTAAAGACAATGGAATTGTCCGGTTGGAATATTATTGCAGATTTATGATAATAACATCCTAAAAATTGATTCTTTACATCGTTTGACATGTTTCTACGAACTGTAATGGAACTATTTTGACTTTTCGTCTGGATTAAACTCACGAGCTTAGTGAATTTGGAGTGCTGGACTAAACGCACGAACAAAATGGAGGTATTTGGACATAAATATGAACTTTATCGAACAAGACGAACATTTATAGTGGAACTGGGATTCCTGGGAGTGCATTCAGATGAAGATCATCAAAGGTAAGTGAATATTTATGTTATTTGTGACTTCTGTTGACTCCAAAATGGCCGGTATCTGTATGGCTTGTTTTGATATCTGAGCGCTGTACTCAGATTATTGCAAAGTTTGCTTTCGCCGTAAAGCTTTTTTGAAATCTGACACTGCGGTTGCATTAAGGAGAAGTTTATCTATAATTCTGTGCATAACACTTGTATCTTTTATCAAAGTTTATGATGAGTATTTCTGTAAATTGATGTGCTCATTCACTGGAAGTTTTGGAGGCAAAACATTTCTTAACATTACACGCCAATGTAAAATGGGTTTTTTGGATATAAATATGAACTTTATCGAGCAAAACATACATGTATTGTGTAACATGAAGTCCTATGAGTGCCATCTGATGAAGATCATCAAAGGTTAGTGATTAATTTTAGCTGTATTTCTGGTTTTTGTGACGCCTCTCCTTGCTTGGAAAATGGCTGTGTGGTTTTTCTTGTCTAGGTGCTGTCCTAACATAATCTAACTTTATGCTTTCGCCGTAAAGCCTTTTTGAAATCAGACAGTGTGGTTGGATTAACGAGAAGATTATCTTTAAAATGGTGTATAATACTTGTATGTGTGAGAAATTTGAATTATGAGATTTTTGTTGTATTGAATTTGGCGCTCTGCTATTTCACTGGCTGCTGGCGAGGTGGGACGCTACCGTCCCATATGTCCTAGATAGGTTTTAAGGGGCATTGCATTAATAATGGCGCTGACTAGGGAAATGTTCCAGCTGTTCTTAGTGCCTATTTGCACATTCAAACTAAAACAATGTAACTCATAATGGCGTGAAAAATGCCTCTTAGATATGAATTCTGAGGGCAGAAATTATTAAATATTAAAGCATTTGACCTATTACTAAAGGCGTCAGTCAAAAGTTAAACTTTAATCCGAACTGGATTTCACGAAAAATGACATGAAAAGCACACATTTATAAATCCCAAATTCTAAAAGTAATTGGAAAGGTAGATACATTATTTGTGACCTTGTGATTACAATAAAGAATGTAAACAGGATGTAAACACTTGTTTTTCACAAGTGTACTGTAGTACCTTTCCAGTACTCCTCACCCCGCCCCAAACTCCACCCTTAACACAGTTACCATTCAAAAACGAGTTGTTTATCTAAAGAAAATGACATTGCGACCTAAAAGAACAGACAACATGTACATTGTTTTCATCAAGCCAGCTTCTTTGTATGGTGCTACCCGTTCCAGGGTTCGGACCATAACCACCAGAGGACTTGAAAATGAGCCGGAGCTGAGAGGATCACCAAAACCAAAGGTATTTTGGTTTCGGTGCATTTTCAAAAAAAAAAAAAATGATATAGCCTATCAATGTGTAGGCATACTGTGAAATCGATAATTAAATAAAGGTTAAATAAAAATATAATATTGTGTACTAAAAATGTGAATGTGTTGTGAGCGGACCAAGTAATTTGGCGTCACTCTAAAGCGGAAAGGTGGAATAAACGAGTCAGTACTTGGTTTCTTGACTGAACACAGTTCTCTATTGAGGGATTTTGGTCAATACAAACACTCCAACATAATGAAAATCTCCCAAGGAAAAACATACATCTTCTTCTCCAGATGAAACAGGAACACAATACGATTATCTTTAAACTACAACAAAAGTCACGGGTTTGTCACCGTCTTAAATTGCTATGCATAGGGGGCAGTATTTTCACGGCCGGATAAAAAACATACCCGATTTAATCTGGTTATTACTCCTGCCCAGAAACTAGAATATGCATATAGTAGCTTTGGATAGAAAACACTCCAACATTTCTAAAACTGTTTGAATAGTGTCTGTGAGTATAACAGAACTCAAATGGCAGGCCAAAACCTGAGAAGATTCTGTACAGGAAGTACCCTGTCTGACCATTTCTTGGCCTTCTTTGTCATCTCTATCCAAAACAGAGGATCTCTGCTGTACCGTGACACTTTCTAAGGCTCCCATAGGCTCTCAGAAGTCGCCAGAACGTTGAATGATGACTCTGCAGTTACTGGCTGAAAAACAGTAGAGCATTTGGTAAGTGGTCGATCTGAGAACAATGAGACGGGCGCGCGCGTGCACGTGAAGAGTCCATTTTACTTTTTCAGTCTTTGAACGAAAACAACTACTCCCGGTGAGAATATTATCGCTATTTTACGAGAAAAATCGCATAAAAATTGATTTTAAACAGCGTTTGACATGCTTCGAAGTACGGTAATGGAATATTTTGAAATTTTTTGTCACGATACGCGTCCGCGCGTCACCCTTCGTTACCCTTTGGATAGTGTCTTGAACGCACGAACAAAACACTGCTATTTGGATATAACTATGGATTATTTGGAACCAAACCAACATTTGTTGTTGAAGTAGAAGTCCTGGGAGTGCATTCTGACGAAGAACAGCAAAGGTAATCCAATTTTTCTATAGTAAATCTGAGTTTGGTGAGTACCAAACTTGGTGGGTGTCAAATTAGCTAGCCCGTGATGGCGAGCTATCTACTCAGAATATTGCAAAATGTGCTTTCACCGAAAAGCTATTTGAAAATCGGACACCGCGATTGCATAAAGGAGTTCTGTATCTATAATTCTTAAAATAATTGTTATGTTTTTTTGTGAACGTTTATCGTGAGTAATTTAGTAAATTCACCGGAAGTGTTCGGTGGGAATGCTAGTTCTGAACGTCACATGCTAATGTAAAAATGATCAAGAAGGCCAAGAAATGGTCAGAGAGGGCGCTTCCTGTTTGGAATCTTCTCAGGTTTTGGCCTGCCAAATGAGTTCTGTTATACTCACAGACACCATTCAAACAGTTTTAGAAACTTTGGAGTGTTTTCTATCCAAAGCTAATAATTATATGCATATTCTAGTTTCTGGGCAGGAGTAATAATCAGATTAAATCGGGTACGTTTTTATCCGGCCGTGAAAATACTGCCCCCTATCCATAACAGGTTAATGGCTAGGGCCTCTTTCTCTACGGTAGCATATCTCTGTTCGCTGAGCTTCCTACTTATGAAGAGGATAGGCCTCTCTGCTTCGCCTACACCCTGAGCTAGGACGGCCCCGAGCCCCGTATCCGAAGCGTCTACCTGCACAATGAACTCTTGTGAGAAGTCCGGAGCCTGTAGGACGGGATCAGAACATAGGCCATCTTTTAGCAATTGAAAGGCCTCTTCCGTCTTGTCCTTCCACTCTACCCGATTTGGGAAGTTTTTCGTGATGAGGTTTGTGAGGGGGTTGGCAATGGTTGCATATCCAGAGATGAAACGGCGATAATATCCCGTTATCCCCAAGAAGGCCCGAACATCCCGCTTTGTCCGAGGTCGAGGCCAATCCCGATTTGCCCTGGTCTTTTCTGCCCGTGGACGTATTTTCCCATTCCCCACGGTGTACCCCAGGTATTCCGTTTCGGACAGACCCAGGCAGCATTTTTTGGGATTGGCCGTCAACCCTGTGGCTTCCGGCCGTAAGCGCAGGAGGTGACTATCCCAGTCCTCGCTGTGGATGACCACATTGACTATGTACGCCGCTGCGTACTCTTGATGGGGTCGTAGAATGGCATCCATGAGGCGTTGGAAAGTTGCAGCAGCACCATGCAGTCCGAAGGTCATCCTCACATACTGAAAAAGCCACTCCGGTGTGGCGAAGGCAGCCTTTGGGCGATCCTCCGGAGCCACCGGCACTTGCCAATATCCCTTCGTCAAATCCAGGGTGGTGATGAACTTGGCCTTTCCTAAGCGCTCCAAGAGTTCATCCACGCAGGGCATGGGATACGCGTCGAATGTAGAGATGGCGTTCACGCTCCTAAAGTCATTGCAGAGTCTCATACTACCATCGGGTTTGGGGACCAGGACTATGGGACTGGACCACTCACTCGTAGATGGCTCGATCATGCCCGTCCTCAGCATCTCCCTTACCTCGTTCTTAGCGATGACTCGGCGGGCCTCAGGAATCCTGGAAGGCCGGATATGCACCTTCTTGCCAGGTTCAGCGTGGATATGGTGGAACAGGACATCTGTTTGTCCTGGGAATGGAGAGAATACCTGGCTGAAGTTCATCATCAGCTTGTCTAGCTGTCTCGACTGCTCCGGCAGGAGAGTTTGGCAATGACGCACCTGTGGTAGAGCCTCCTCTTTTCCTTAGCCCTCCAGGGCCATCAAAGCCACCTCCTCCTCTCTTCCATGATACTTCTTCAACAAGTTTATATGATATAGTTGGACCTTCTTCCTCCTGTCAGGTTGCTTGATGAAGTAATTGACTGGTGATACCTTTTTCATTACCTCGTAGGGCCCCCTCCACTGTGCCAGCAAATGGTGTTCAGCCGTGGGCACGAGCACCGTCACTTTCTCTCCCATGGTGAACTCACGGGGTGTCGCGGACTTATCGTAGGCCCGGCCTTGAGTCCTTTGCGCCTTCTCCATATGCTCCTTTACTACGGGCCACACTGCCGACAGGCGGTCTCTCATCAGGTTAACATGTTCTATTGTGGACCGAAAGGGGCATGGTTGGGTCTTCCAGGTCTCCTTGGCTAAGTCGAGGATCCCTCAACAGGGTCTGCCATAGAGCAATTCAAATGGGGAGAATCCAGTGGACGCCTGGGGTACTTCTCGCAGGGCAAACATTAAGTGTGGGAGAAGCATGTCCCAGTTTTTCCCGTTTCTGGACACCACTCTTCTCAACATGCTTTTAATCGTTTTGTTCAAGCGTTCGCACAACCCGTCCGTTTGAGTTTGGAATATGCATGTACGTATCTGTTGAACCTGATATAACCGACACAAGTCCTCCAACAACTGGGACATGAACGGCGTTCCCTGATCAGTTAGGATCGTCTTGGGAAGACCCACCCGATAGAACATCAGGAACAATTCCTTGGCAATTCCCTTTGACGCCATGTTATGCAGGGGTATGGCCTCTGGGAACTTGGTAGCGTAACCTACGACCGCTAGGATGTACTCATGTCCTCTGGCGGATTTTGGGAGGGGTCCCACGAGGTCCATAGCTATGCGTTCAAATGGGGTCTCTATAATGGGGAGAGGAATCAAATGGTTACGTAGGTGTGGCCGTGGGGCTGTACGCTGACATTGATCACACGTCCTGCAATACTTGGCCACATCCCGGGTGACACGGGGCCAATAGAATCTCTGCATGATCCTGTTGATAGTTTTGTCCCGTACCAGGTGTCCTCCTAGGACGTGGGAATGGGCTAACTGTAGGACTGTATCCCTGTATGGTCTAGGCACCATTAGTAATTCCTGGTTTTCTCCCCTTCGTTGCACGACCCAATATAAGAGACCCCGCCAGATTGCATTGTAAGGAAGAGGGGGCTCACCGAATCCGTCGAAGTTCCTCCCGTCGATCACCTTCACCTTCCTCATGGCCTCCCTTAGGTCCGGGTCTCTATGCTGCGAGGTGCCGAACTGTCCCTTAAATTCCTGGGGCAGGTCGACCTCGGTAGAGGGGTGAGGAGGTGGTTTCCCATCCCCGCCAGGGGTGACTGAGGAGAATCCCTTCCAGGTTCCCTCCTCGGATGGGGCTTCAAATATATCCCTTAGCATCTGGTTGCTCCTTCCTTCCTGCGTCGTGTATAACCCTTCGCAGGTGTCTTCACGGGTGGTTTCCTGGAATATCTGTCGTAAACGTTGGGTCGCTATTTCTTCCTCTGCTCCAGAGGATGAGGTCGAGGCTACGTCTCCTTGTAGGAATACTACCTTGGGCTTGGATTTTGTTTTTTTCATCCTTCCTGTCCCCCTTCTTCCCGTGCATAACGTCATCTGCCGAAGCTCTTTATATAGGGGACCGTCTCTCCCGATCAATAATGGCACCTTCAGCTGGGGTACTTTCCCTGCCCTGACTGTACACCTTCCTTTCGGTGTGAGAATAGACAGATTCATGGTGGGGTAATAGTGGGTGTCTCCATGGATACAGGACATGGCTACTTTGTCTGGTAGCAGTGTTGTGGAGGTCACCATCCGCTTCTCTACTAACGTAATGTCACGTCCTGACCAGCAGAGGGAGTAATTGTATTAGTTTTGGTCAGGACGTGGCAGAGGGTTTGTGTTTTTGTATGTATTTCTACGTTCTGTCTAGTTTAGTTTTTCTATGTTTAGGTTTGGGTGTTGGACTCTCAATTGGAGGCAGGTGTTTCTAGTTGCCTCTGATTGAGAGTCCTATAATTAGGTGTGTGTTTGGTTTGGGTTTTGTGGGTAGTTGTATTTTGCACTGTTAGTTATAGCCTGCGAAACTGTCATTCGTTGTTCTTTCTTGTTTTTTGTGTATGCTGCTTTTTATCTAATTAAAAGATGAGCATCCACATTCCTGCTGCGTATTGGTCCTCCCTTCAACATGACAATATCTGTGACAGAACTACCCACCATACCTAGACCAAGCAGCGGAGGAATTCTGGCGAGGACTGGGGAACACAGCGGGTAAGAGAGCCCGAGAGGCAGCCCCAATAAACATTTTTGGGGGGGCACAAGGGCTGTTTGGCGGGGCGAGATTGGAGACCCAGGCCAGCTCCCCGTACCCTTTTTGGAAAGAAACAGACTGGACAGGTCCGGTGCTTTGGGGTAGGTGCTGTCGTGAGGCCTGGTATTTTCAGGCCGGTACGTGCAGTACCAGCGCCCCGCATGTGCCAGGGGAGAGTGGGCATCCAGCCTGAAGGGGTGATGCCAACCCTGCGCTCGAGACCGCCAGGGCGCCTCTACGGTCCAGTGTTTCCCACTACACGCACTAGCCTTGAGGTGCGTGTCTCCAGGCTGGCACGTCCTGTACCAGCCCCACGCATCAGGCATCTAGTGCGTCAGCCCAGCCTCGCCAGTCTGGAGCCGCCAGAGCTGCCTGCCAGTCAGGAGTTGCCAGAGCTGCCCGCCAGTCAGGAGTTGCCAGAACTGCCCGCCAGTCAGGAGTCACCAGAGCTGCCCGCCAGTCAGGAGTCGCCAGAGCCTCCTGCCAGTCAGGAGTCGCCAGAGCCGCCCGCCAGTCAGGAGTCGCCAGAGCTGCCCGCTAGTCAGGAGCTGCCAGAGTGGCCCGTCTGCCCGGAGATGCCAGAGTGGCCCGTCTGCCCGGAACAGCCAGAGTGGCCCGTCTGCCCGGATCAGCCAGAGTGGCCCGTCTGCCCGGATCAGCCAGAGTGGCCCGTCTGCCCGGATCAGCCAGAGTGGCCCGTCTGCCCGGATCAGCCAGAGTGGCCCGTCTGCCCGGAGCTGCCAGAGTGGCCCGCCTGTCCTCCGGCCCAGCCAGAGTGGCCCGCCTGTCCTCCGGCCCAGCCAGAGTGGCCCGCCTGTCCTCCGGCCCAGCCAGAGTGGCCCGCCTGTTCTCCGGCCCAGCCAGAGTGGCCCGTCTGCCTGGCGCAGCCATCGCCGCCCGCCAGCCGGGCGCAGCCAGGGGCGCCACCTAAGTGGGCGATGCCGAAGGTGAGGTGAGGTCCACGTCCCGCACCTGAGCCACCTCCTATATAGGTGGGTTGGGGAGGGGGGGGTGTAGCACAGTGCCGTCATTGACGGCAGCCACCCTCCCTTCCCTCCCTTTAGTTTAGGGGGATATTTTTTGTTGTTTGTGGGGTTTTTGTCTTTTCTTTTAGGTGCAGTCGGGGGTTTTGGTCAGGACGTGGCAGAGGGTTTGTGTTTTTGTATGTATTTATACGTTCTGTCTAGTTTAGTTTTACTATGTTTAGGTTTGGGTGTTGGACTCTCAATTGGAGGCAGGTGTTTCTAGTTGCCTCTGATTGAGAGTCCTATAATTAGGTGTGTGTTTGGTTTGGGTTTTGTGGGTAGTTGTATTTTGCACTGTTAGTTATAGCCTGCGAAACTGTCATTCGTTGTTCTTTCTTGTTTTTTTGTGAATGCTGCTTTTTATCTAATTAAAAGATGAGCATCCACATTCCTGCTGCGTATTGGTCCTCCCTTCAACACGACAATATCTGTGACACGTAACTATACTTCCCGAGTCGAGAATGGCTACCACATCTTGTCCTTCTACTCGAACCGGAATCTCTGGGGCTGGGGCTATTTCTGCTAACCAACAGTGTTGATCCTGCCCTCTCGAACCAGGATGCGTGGGGATGGGCAACGATGACTCTGTGACCATGGACTTGTCCTTGCTAGGACATTGTGGGGCATAGTGGTCTGGAGACTGGCATTTATAGCACTGACCCTGCTGGGTGGGGGAGGACTTCTCCCACCTCCGGATAGAGTTTGGACGTGTCGGTGGCGGACGCGCCGGGGTGAGTCGTGGTAGGGGATTTGTAGAATCCTTCCGTTCCTCCTTGTCACCTTTTAACCTGTTATGGCTAGGGGACAGTATTTTCACGGCCGGATAAAAAACGTACCCGATTTAATCTGATTATTACTCCTGCCCAGAAACTAGAATATGCATATAATTATTAGCTTTGGATAGAAAACACTCCAAAGTTTCGAAAACTGTTTGAATGGTGTCTGTGAGTATAACAGAACTCATTTGGCAGGCCAAAACCTGAGAAGATTCCATGCAGGAAGTGCCCTGTCTGACAATTTCTTGGCCTTCTTGATTATCTCTATGCATTACAGGGGATCTCTGCTGTTACGTGACACTTCCTACGGCTCCCATGGGCTCTCAGAAGGCGGCAAAAAGCTGAATCGTGGCTTTGCAGGCTCTGGCTGAAAAAAAGTAGCGCATTTGGATAGTGGCCGGTAACAGTACTGTGAGACTCAGGCGCGTGCACGAGTGGACTCCATGTTTTATCTTTGAACGAAAACCACCGCTCCCGGTCGGAATATTATCGCTTTTTTACGAGAAAAATGGCTTAAAAATGGATTTTAAACAGCGGTTGACATGCTTCGAAGTACGGTAATGGAATATTTAGAATTTTTTTGTCACGAAATGCGTCATGCGCGTGACCCTTATTTACACTTCGGATAGTGTCTTGAACGCACGAACAAAACGCCGCTATTTGGATATAACTATGGATTATTTTGAACCAAACCAACATTTGTTATTGAAGTAGCAGTCCTGGGAGTGCATTCTGACGAAGAACACCAAAGGTAATCAAACTTTTCTAATAGTAAATCTGACTTTGGTGAAGGCTAAACTTGCTGGGTGTCTAAATAGCTAGCCCGTGATGCTGGGCTATGTACTCAGAATATTGCAAAATGTGCTTTCACCGAAAAGCTATTTTAAAATCGGACACCTCGATTGCACAAAGGAGTTCTGTATCTATAATTCTTAAAATAATTATGTTTTTTGTGAACGTTTATCGTGAGTAATTTAGTAAATTCACCGGAGGTTTGCGGGGGGTATGCTAGTTCTGAACGTCACATGCTAATGTAAAAAGCTGGTTTTTGATATAAATATGAACTTGATTGAACAAAACATGCATGTATTGTACAACATAATGTCCTAGGGTTGTCATCTGATGAAGATCATCAAAGGTTAGTGCTGCATTTAGCTGTGGTTTTGTTTTTTGTGACATTATATGCTAGCTTGAAAAATGGGTGTCTGATTATTTCTGGCTGGGTACTCTGCTGACATAATCTAATATTTTGCTTTCGCTGTAAAGCCTTTTTGAAATCGGACAGTGTGGTTAGATAAAGGAGAGTCTTGTCTTTAAAATGCTGTGAAATAGTCATATGTTTGAAAAATGGAAGTTTTTGTATTTTTGAGGAATTTGTAATTCGCGCCACGCCTATCATTGGATATTGGAGCAGGTGTTCCGCTAGCGGAACGTCTAGATGTAAGAGGTAACTCCCCTGTAGATCGGTATGTTTCCACCGCCTGGGCTATGTCGTCGGCTGACAAGGGTTGGCTTGACCCACTAACCTTTTTAAGTCACTGGGTAATATTCCCTCAATATCTTGTCCACTACGAGGGTCTCAATTACATGTCCTACCCCCTTTCCGGGTTCCAGCCACTGTTTCGTCAGTCGTATTAGTGGGAAGATCTGGGCACGGACAGGTTGGTCAGCTGTATAGGTCCATTGATGGAACTTTACGGCTCCATCTCTGGCAGTCAGCTGGTACCGGGACAGGATATCGTTTTTTAGTCGCCCATAGTCCGCAGCTTCGCGGGAATCCAGGTCAAAATAGGCTTCCTGGGCCACCCTGGTCAAAAGAGGGGCTAATGCACTCGCCCATTCTGTGGGCGGCCACTCTTCCAAGGTGGCCGTCCTTTCGAAGGTCATGAGGAAGGCGTCGATATCATCGTCCTTGGAGAGACGAGGTAAGATGGCGTGAGCAGCCGCTCTTGGCTTAAAACCTCTTACATCTAGATGTTCCGCTAGCGGAACACCGCTCCAATATCCAATGATAGTGCGTGGCGCGAATTACAAACTCCTCGAAAAATCCGAAAACTTCAATTTTTCAAATAAACTGCTCAAAAAAATAAAGGGAACACTTAAACAACACATTGTAACTTCAAGTCAATCACACTTCTGTGAAATCAAACTTTCCACTTAGGAAGCAACACTGATTGACAATACATTTCACATGCTGTTGTGCAAATGGAATAGACAACAGGTGGAAATTATAGGTAATTAGCAAGACACCCCCAATAAAGGAGTGGTCGGCAGGTGGTGACCACAGACCACTTCTCAGTTCTTATGCTTCCTGGCTGATGTTTTGGTCACTTTTGAATGCTGGCGGTGCTTTCACTCTAGTGGTAGCATGAGACGGAGTCTACAACCCACACAAGTGGCTCAGGTAGTGCAGCTCATCCAGGATGGCACATCAATGCGAGCTGTGGCAAGAAGGTTTGCTGTGTCTGTCAACGTAGTGTCCAGAGCATGGAGGCGCTACCAGGAGACAGGCCAGTACATCAGGAGATGTGGAGGAGGCCGTAGGAGGGCAATAACCCAGCAGCAGAACCACTACCTCCGCCTTTGTGCAAGGAGGAGCAGGAGGAGCACTGCCAGAGCCCTGCAAAATGACCTCCAGCAGGCCACAAATGTGCATGTGTCTGCTCAAACGGTCAGAAACAGACTCCATGAGGGTGGTATGAGGGCCCGACGTCCACAAGTGGGGGTTGTGCTTACAGCCCAACACCGTGCAGGACGTTTGGCATTTGCCAGAGAACACCAAGATTGGCAAATTCGCCACTGGCGCCCTGTGCTCTTCACAGATGAAGCAGGTTCACAGTGAGCACATGTGACAGAGTCTGGAGACGCCGTGGAGAACGTTCTGCTGCCTGCAACATCCTCCAGCATGACTGGTTTGGCGGTGTGTCAGTCATGGTGTGGGGTGGCATTTATTTGGGGGGCCGCACAGCCCTCCATGTGCTCGCCAGAGGTAGCCTGACTGCCATTAGGTACCGAGATGAAATCCTCAGACCCCTTGTGAGACCATATGCTGGTGCGTTTGGCCCTGGGTTCCTCCTAATGCAAACAATGCTAGACCTCATGTGGCTGGAGTGTGTCAGCAGTTCCTGCAAGAGGAAGGCATTGATGCTATGGGCGGCCGTTCCCCAGACCTGAATCCAATTGAGCACATCTGGGACATCATGTCTCGCTCCATCCACCAACGCCACGTTGCACCACAGACTGTCCAGGAGTTGGCGGATACTTTAGTCCAGGTCTGGGAGGAGATCCCTCAGGGGACCATCTGCCACCTCATCAGGAGCATGCCCAGGCGTTGTAGGAAGGTCATACAGGCACGTGGTGGCCACACACACAACTGAGCCTCATTTTAACTTGTTTTAAGGACATTACATGAAAGTTGGATCAGCCTGTAGTGTGGTTTTCCAATTTAATTTTGAGTGTGACTCCAAATCCAGACCTCCATGGGTTGATAAATTGGATTTCCATTGATTATTTTTGTGTGATTTTGTTGTCAGCACATTCAACTATGTAAAGAAAAAAGTATTTAACCTGTCTGGGCCACTGGGACGCCCTAATCAACAGCCAGTGGAATCGCGTTGGGCTAAATGCAAAACCTCATAAATGCTAAAACTTCAATTTCTCAAACATATGACTATTTTACACCGTTTTATAGATACACCTCTCCTGAATCGAACCACGTTGTCCGATTTCAAAAAGGCTTTACAGCAAAAGCAAAACATTAGATTATGTCAGCAGAGTAGCCAGCCAGAAATAATCACACAGCCATTTTCAAAGCAACTAGCATGCATCACAAATACCCAAAACACAGCTAAATGCAGCACTAACCTTTGACAACCTTCATCAGATGACACTCCTAGGACATCATGTTACACAACACATGCATTTTTTGTTCGATAAAGTTCATATTTATGTATAAAAACAGCATTTTACAACATCGGCGCATGACGTTCAGAAAATCTTTTCCCTCAAATGCTTCCGATGATCAGCGCTACAATTTACAAAATTACTATTCGAAAACATTGTTAAAATGTAATATTGTTATTCAAAGACTTATAGATTAACATGTCTTGAATGCCATCTCTTTGCCAGATTTAAAAATAACTTTACTGGGAAATCACACTTTGCAATAAACGACGTGGTATGCCCAGAAAATAAGTCTATGTTGGAGCCATCTTGGAACGATCAACCATCAAAAATACTATTGTAAATAATCCCTTACCTTTGATTATCTTTATCAGAAGGCACTTCTAGGAATCCCAGGTCCATAACAAATGTAGTTTTGTTCAAAAAAGTTAATAATTTATGTCCCAATAGTGTTAGCGCGCTCCGAAGGCTAGTAAAAATGTACCGTGTGCGTCTGACTTGTCGTCAGGAATGAGCAAAAAATATATATTTAAGTTCGTTCAAACATGTTAAACGTTGTATAACATAAATCTTTAGGGGCTTTTTCAACCAGGGCTTCAATAATATTCCATTGGGACGGTTGCATTGTCTTTCAAAACGTTTCGAAAAGGGAGAGTACACATGGGCGCCGACGTCACAATGGTAATGGCCCATCCCCTGTGACCAAGGTAAACATCCTCTCTTTCAGTCAATTTTGATGGTAGGAGGCTCAAACCACTTTGTAAAGACTGGGGACAAATGAATTGCAAGCCCCTGTGTGTTTCAATGGCAAATGTTTGAATTTATATCCACACATCAGATTTCAGTTTCCTGTCAGGATTTGTCTCAGGGTTTTGACTGCCATATGAGTTCTGTTATACTCACAGACACCATTCAAACAGTTTTAGAAACTTTAGGGTGTTTGCTATCCAAATCAAACAATTATATGCATATTCTAGTTACTGGGCAGGAGTAGTAACCAGATTAAATCGGGTACGTTTTTTTATCCGGCTGTGCAAATACTGCCCGCTAAGCCCTAACAGGTTTGAATAAGATTATTTCATTCATTCAGATCTAGGATGTGTTATTTTAGTGTTCCCTTTATTTTTTTGAGCAGTATATATGACTATTTTACACCATTTTAAAGTCAAGACTCTCCTTTATCTAACCACACTGTCCGATTTCAAAAAGGCTTTACAACGAAAGCAAAACATTAGATTATGTCAGGAGAGTATCCAGTCAGAAATAATCAGACACGCATTTTTCAAGCTAGCATATAATGTCACAAAAACCAAAACCAAAGCTAAATGCAGCACTAACCTTTGGTGATCTTCATCAGATGACACTCCTAGGACATTATGTTATACAATACATGCATGTTTTGTTCAATCAAGTTCATATTTATATCAAGAAACAGCTTTTTACATTAGCATGTGACGTTCAGAACTAGCATTCCCACCGAAAGACTTCCGGTGAATTTACTAAATTACTCATGATAAACGTTCACAAAAAACATAACAATTAATTTAAGAATTATAGATACAGAACTCCTTCATGCAATCGCGGTGTCAGATTTTAAAATAGCTTTTTGGCGAAAGCACATTTTGCAATATTCTGAGTACATACCTCGACCATCACGGCTAGCTATTTTGACACCCACCAAGTTTGGGACAACCTAAACTCAGAATTACTATTAGAAAAACTGGATTACCTTTGCTGTTCTTTGTCAGAATGCACTCCCAGGACTTCTACTTCAACAACAAATGTTGTTTTGGTTCCAAATAATCCATAGTTATATTCAAATAGCTCTGTTTTGTTCGTGCGTTCAGGTCACTATCCGAAGGGTGACACGCGAGCGCATTTCGTGACAAAAAATTCAAAAAATTCCATTACCGTACTTAGAAGCATGTCAAACGCTGTTTAAAATCAATATTTATGCTATTTTTCTCATAAAATAGTGATAATATTCCAACCGGGCAACGTTGTATTCATTCAAAGGCTGAAAGATTTTTTTTTTTGAAGTCTCGTGAACGCACATCTCAGTCTCACTGTCCCCAGGCTCACCATTCACAAACAGAGCTGCTGTACTTTGCCCAGAGACAGCAGACACCCCATTCCACTTTCTGGCGGCTTTAGAGAGCCAATGGAAGCCTTAGAAAGTGTCACGTTACAGCACAGATGCTGTATTTTTGATAGAGATGCAACAGAAGGACAACAAATTGTCAGACAGGCCACTTCCTGCTTGGAATCTTCTCAGGTTTTTGCCTGCCATATGAGTTCTGTTATACTCACAGACACCATTCAAACAGTTTTAGAAACGTTAGAGTGTTTTCTATCCAAATCCAATAATATGCATATTCTCGTTTCTGGGCAAGAGTAGTAACCAGTTTAAATCAACTACGTTTTTTATCCGGCCGTGAAAATACTGCCCCCTATCCCAGACAGGTTAACTTCTCTAGGGTAGGGGGCAGTATTTTCACGTCGGATGAAAAACGTACCCAAATTAAACGGCCTACTGCTTGGGCCCAGGAACTAGAATATGCATATTATTAGTAGGTTTGGATAGGAAACACTTTGAAGTTTCTAAAACTGTTTGAATGATGTCTCTGAGTATAACATAACTCATATGGCAGGCAAAAACCTGAGAAAAATCCAACCAGGAAGTGGAAAGTCTGAGAATTGTAGTTCTTCTTTTGATTCTCGCAAAATGTTGGATAAAGCATAAACTGTTCAGTACTGTATTTCTTCATCAGCATCTTTATGCTTTCTTTTGTAAAATAATGATAAAAATACTCTTTCAAAATGCAGATGAGTATTTCCTTATGAATCCATAAAGAATTACTATGGAAATAAATATCACTGAATGACAGAAATACTGAAACAAAGTAGGCTAATGAAGGTAAACAAATTGCTGCTTACTGGAAAATACTCTTCCAAACACATGGTCACGTTGTACAGTGCCATGATGCTATTAGCAGTGCTATTAGCATGACAATAGACTTGCCTAGAAGGAGTGTAGTGGGAGAAATCTATCGTCAAATGGATTTCTTAGTTAGGCTGACTGTATCACAACCGGCCATGATTGGTTGCAATTTCAGTTTAATCCACCAGAAAACACAGAACAAATAATGCAACAAATATTGTGGTTAAACTCAAATATCCTAATTGATTAAAAAAATAAACATTTATCAACTGGAACCTTTAACATGTGGAAGGGGGAAAAAGTATTATTATTATGTATCACATCTGACCGTGATTGGGAGTCCCATATGTTGGCGAACAATTGGCCCAGCGTTTCTCTCCCTCTAAAAACAGAAATAAATGTTTTGGCCTTTACAAATATTATTTTGGCATTCATTCAGATTTGCTCACTTTCATTTTTTTTTACAAAATAATCTCCAAATGATCGTTAACCTCTATGGGCTAGGTGGGACGCTACTCAACAGCCAGTGTAATCCCGTGGCGATTTATTCAAATACCTCAAACATGCAAAAACTTCAATTTTTCAAACATATGACTATTTTACACCATTTTAAAGACAAGACTCTCATTAACCTCTCTTGGGCAGGCGGGACGAATTTGTCCCACCTACGTAACAGCCAGTTGAATCCTGTGGCGCGATTTTCAAAACCTTTGAAATGCTATTACTTCAATTTTTCAAACATATGACTATTTTACAGCTATTTAAAGACAAGACTCTCGTTAATCTAACCACACTGTCCGATTTCAAAAAGGCTTTACAACGAAAGCAAAACATTAGATTATGTCAGCAGAGTACCAAGCCAGAAATAATCAGACACCCATTTTTCAAGCTAGCATATAATGTCACAAAAACCCAGAAGACAGCTAAATGCAGCACTAACCTTTGATGATCTTCATCAGATGACACACCTAGGACATTATGTTATACAATACATGCATGTTTTGTTCAATCAAGTTCATATTTATATCAAAAACCAGCTTTTTACATTAGCATGTGACGTTCAGAACTAGCATACCCCCCGCAAACTTCCGGCGAATTCACTAACAATTTACTAAGTTACTCACGATAAACGTTCACAAAAAGCATAACAATTATTTTAAGAATTATAGATACAGATCTCCTCTATGCACTCGATATGTCCGATTTTAAAATAGCTTTTTGGTGAAAGCACATTTTGCAATATTCTAAGTAAATAGCCCAGCCATCACGGGCTAGCTATTTAGACACCCGGCAAGTTTAGCACTCACCAATATCAGATTTACTATTATAAAAGTTTGATTACCTTTTGTTGTCTTCATCAGAATGCACTCCCAGGACTTCTACTTCAATAACAAATGTTGGTTTGGTCCAAAATAATCCATCGTTATATCCGAATAGCGGCGTTTTGTTCGTGCGTCCCAGACACTATCCGAAATGGTAAATCAGGGTCGTGCGCATGGCGCAATTCGTGACAAAAAAATCTAAATATTCCATTACCGTACTTCGAAGCATGTCAACCGCTGTTTAAAATCCATTTTTATGCCATTTTTCTCGTAAAAAAGCGATAATATTCCGACCGGGAATGTCCACTTAGCTAAACAGAGGAAAGAAAACAAAGCTTTCGGTCGACACGGGCACGAGCCTGAGTCTCACAGTACTGTAACCAGCCACTACCCAAACGCGCTACTTTGTTTCAGCCAGAGCCTGCAAAGCCACAATTCAGCATTTTGCCGCCTTCTGAGAACCTATGGCAGCCGTAGGAAGTGTCACGGGACAGCTAAGATCCTCACTCTTCAATAAACAGAGACAAGAAGAACGACACCTTGTCAGACAGGCCACTTCCTGCATGAAATCTTCTCAGGTTTTTGCCTGCCATATGAGTTCTGTTATACTCACAGACACCATTCAAACAGTTTTAGAAACTTTAGGGTGTTTTCTATCCAAAGCCAATAATTATATGCATATTATAGTTACTGGGCAGGCGTAGTAACCAGATTAAATCGGGTACGTTTTTTATCCAGCCGTGTCAATACTGCCCCCTAGCCCTAACAGGTTAATCTAACCACACTGTCCGATTTCAAAAAGGCTTTACATAGAAAGCAAAACATTAGATTATGTCAGCAGAGTACCCAGCCAGAAATAATCAGACACCCATTTTTCAAGCTAGCATATAATGTCACATAAACCCACACCACAGCTAAATGTAGCACTAACCTTTGATGATCTTCATCAGATGACAACCCTAGGACATTATGTTATACACTACATGCATGTTTTGTTCAATCAAGTTTTTATCTATATAAAAAAACAGCTTTTTACATTAGCATGTGACTAGCATGTGACTAGCATTCCCACCGAACACTGTCGGTGAATTTACTAAATTACTCACGATAAACGTTCACAAAAAGCATAACAATTATTTTAAGAATTATAGATACAGAACTCCTCTATGCACTCGATATGTCCGATTTTAAAATAGCTTTTCGGTGAAAGCACATTTTGCAATATTCTCAGTAGATAGCCCGGCATCACAGGGCTAGCTATTTAGACACCCAGCAAGTTTAGCACTCACCAAAGTCAGATTTACTATAAGAAAAATGTTATTACCTTTGCTGTCTTCGTCAGAATGCACTCCCAGGAGCTTCTACTTCAATAACAAATGTTGGTTTGGTCCCAAATAATCCATTGTTATATCCAAATAGCGGCGTTTTGTTCGTGCGTTCAAGACACTATCCGAAAGGGTAAATAAGGGTGACGAGCATGGCGCAATTCGTGACAAAGAAATTCTAAATATTCCATTACCGTACTTCGAAGCATGTCAACCGCTGTTTAAAATCAATTTTTATGCCATTTTTCTCGTAAAAAAGCGATAATATTCCGACCGGGAATCTGCATTTAGGTAAACAGACGAAAAAAAATAAAGCATGGGGTCGACTCGGGCATGCGCCTAAGCCCATAGTACTCTGATCGGCCACTTGCCAAAAGCGATAATGTGTTTCAGCCAGAGGCTGCCTCGATATCGTTCAGCTTTTTCCCGGGCTCTGAGAGCCTATGGGAGCCGTAGGAAGTGTCACGTTATTGCAAAGATCCTCAGTCTTCAATAAAAAGAGTCAAGATGAAACACAACTTGTCAGACAGGCCACTTCCTGCATGGAATCTTCTCAGGTTTTGGCCTGCCATATGAGTTCTGTTATACTCACAGACACCATTCAAACAGTTTTAGAAACTTTAGGGTGTTTTCTATCCAAAGCCAATAATTATATGCATATTCTAGTTACTGGGCAGGAGTAGTAACCAGATTAAATTGGGTACGTTTTTTATCCGGCCGTGTCAATACTGCCCCCTAGCCCTAACAGGTTATACATAATCAGGTTGATGGCACAGTCGTATAGCCCCGGCACCTATATAAAGCTGAATGACTCACGCATGCATGGCTTTGGATCAAAATAAATAAGTACAAACATTTTTTCTGATAGTCTTTAATAAAAAAATGTTTTGGTTACGTTGACCTGGACACCATGTACGGTATTATAATAGCCCATTATGGCTATTAGGGCTATTAGCATACCTTTACCAACACCTCTCTGTATTTTGATACTTTGTGCAAGGCAATTGATCAGCATTAAAAACTTTGGATGGGGCTTCCTGAGTGGTGCAGTGCAAACTGCGTTGCTACAGATGCTGGTTCAATACCTGTGCCGGGAGACCCATAAAATGGCTATTGGTTTCGCCAGAAATAAATAATCCTAAAAAACAAATCGACTTTATTTACAAATTAGAGAGAATGTCTCACCCCATGTTCAAGAATAGCCTTTTTCTCGCTCACTCTAGGTTAAATGAAAACGAAATAATCTCCAAAATATCATACATTTTTAAACAAAGCAATGCTTATTATTATTATTATTAATTCATTTAGAATTACATAAATGCTCCTTAGATATTCTCACAGATCTGATTTGCCATAACGAAAACTGCCCCTCAGATATTAATTTAGAATCCTCCAATCCTCTAAATGTAATTATTGGAGGAGAGTCACGCAATTAAAAAAAATATTTGTAGGTATACTGTAGGCCTACCGTTGACAAAATGAGTCTCACTAGTGTTGAGTAATGTGTTGTTAAAAGTGGTGTAGGTCTTATTTATTTAAAAAGCATATTGAAGTTAGAATCAAGAGGATTTGACGCAATAACAATTTCAGCATTGCTTTTGCGCTGCTCTGAGACAAGCATGGATACTGGTCCTGAGTGAGATTTTTATTTTCCACTGAATCTCCGTTTGGGTATTGGTTAAACTACAATTAGGGTGTGGAAATGTTATGCCCCTTAGATATTAATTTAGAATCCTCCAATCCTCTTATGCTCTTAGTACTGTAACCTACTCCCGACCGTCACGTTGTACAGTGCCATATTTTCCATTCCATCCTGACAGAATCCCTGAGGGTTTTGTTTTTTGTTTTTCTTGGAATAGAAACACCATAATCAAATTAATTAAGCTGCAAGACTATCAAATGGTTCTCAACAATGCCCTCTGGTGGTCAAACTAGTACTAACTTGCATTAATGGTAAAAATGGCTGACAATAAAATAACGTGCCAAAGAATTCTGCAGCAACTATTACTGCACAAAGAGTGAGTCCATGTAACTTATTATGTGACATTTTTACTCCTAAACTTATTTAGGTTTGTCATAACAATGGGGTTGAAAACTTTATGACACATCATTGTTATTTAATTTGTAAAAAAGTCTACAAACATATTTCCACTGAGTGTATGTAGGCCATTGACACAAAATCTCAATTTAATAAATGTTACATTCAGGCTGTAAAACATCAAAATGTGGAAAAAGTCAAAGGGTGTGAATACTTTCTGAAGGCACTCTATGTAATATAATATGTATGATTTTATTATTCTTGTGAAGGTCTATGGTTTCACTCAATCTTTACTGAAAATTAGACTACACCAGTAATACATTTTTTCCAGAAAGTCTTGATTCTGTTAACCATTTTGGTTGTACAGGTCTTTCAACACATTGTGGAGCACCATAATTAACACTAAGTGTTGAATAGTTATGGTGTATGTGCATATGTGCTGTACAATATGATTTCAAACAGTTGTGTTTACCTATCTAACCTCTCCTTTCATACAGTTCATCAACAATGGACCTTTGGAACCTTGCCAACAGTATAAAAGAAACTCAATAAGTTTACTTTGTTTGAATATTCTTTAGTAACCCTAAGTAGTTTCACTCAAACAAAATGAATGTGCTTACCGATTTTCCCCACAGTCCATGTTCAATACTTTGTCATCAAGATGGATTTTCCAAACAGTCGAAAGCCCCCCAAGCTCAATGGGTAGAAAAATAATTGTTTGTGTATCACTGATGAAATAAACAGTGTGAAATGGAATGAAATGCTCACAGACATTTGCCGTCTCTGAATTGAGGTAATATAGTGCAATTTGATGGGAATTAGAAAAAGAGAAGACAATCATCGCTTTGCCACAGGCAAAAATGGAACATTACAAAAACCACATTACAAAACCACTTCATAATCTATAAAACACTGGCATGCACTTTTAGAAAACATGAGCCTCTATCATATCTGTAAAAGAGGATTCTGTTCAACTGTGGTGACATTATATGACTCTGTAGAGTCATAACCTATTTCCACATCTTTCTATTTCAAAGTTATTCATGATCCAAAGCAGATATGATCAGTTGAAGTCCTTGAGGACTAGAACACAGCCGTTCACAAAGACTTGCTGGGAGGGAAAATAAGCCTCATTATCTATGCATATTTATTATCCTCCAACTTTCCCCTCCTCGTCTTACATTCATAAATGACCCTCACTTTACTGGTGACTCATCCCAGGGATCCCAGCGAGCAACGGCTATACAGGGGGCCAGTGGACTTATGTGACATACGTCATTATGTGACATTAATGGACATGGCTAGTTCATTCATTGCCACTGGCTCAGAATGAAGGCAAGGGAGGGAGTGAGATTGACACATTGCATTTTCCTCATGTTTTATGAGTGGATTCAAAGGGAGGGCAGTGTAACCTAATGCTACTATAATTTACAGATCGTTCCAACCCACTTCCGTGTAAGTGTACTGCCTAATTTCTATTGCCCTTCAGAGGCCATTACGGCGCCTAACCCAATAAGGTAATTGACTCGGTGCACTGGGCTTCAGGGAATATCTCTGCCTAGCAATTTCCTCCAGAGAAGATGACTGGCTGAAATACCAACACAGTCTGCTTCAATTGAGCCAGGCTCTCGAAACAGATTGTGTCCTTTTTAGCACTGCACTTGTATTAAACCGCATATTTGAACTGATTGCTTTTTTGGCAGGTTGTTCCTCAGCCTTCTAGATACAGTCACTAGTGGAAGTCTACACACCCCTTGCATAGTCGTCACATTTTGCAGCCTTAAAATAACATTAAAAAAATATATGAAATTTGATTTTTTTTTCCCCCTATTGATCTATGCAACCTACTCCACATTTTCAAAGTGAAAGAAAAGTCTAGAACATTTCTCAAATTACTAATAAATACAAAATGATGATGTATTGATTGCATATGTCTTCACACCCCAGAGTTAATACTTGGTGGAAGGATCTTTGGCAGCCATTACAGCTGTGAGTCATTTTGAATACAATTCTACCAGCACAAGAAATTTGGTTGGGAATCATTGATGGAGAGCAATACTCAAACTATGTCTCAGATATTTAAGCAGATTTGAGTCAGGACGGAGACCGGACCTTTTAGGAACACTTAACACCTCTTGGAAAGCCATTCTGGTTTTTTTCTCATTACAATTAGCGTAATTCTCATGTGGAAAAATACAACTAGTTCCCAGGGTTAGGTTTTCACAAGACTGAGGAGTGTTTTCCTCTAAACGTTTACCTGGGCTTTGCTCCTTTCATATATCTTTTGATCCTAACAAACTCCCCAGTCCCTGCCGGTGACAAGACTACCTATAACATGCTGCTGCTACCACTATACTTTAAAATACAAATGGATCAACAACATTGTATTCACTCCACATTACTGGCCTGTTTGAAAAAGTGAAAGGAGGAAGCCTGTGTTAAAAAAATCCATTCCAAAATACCGATTTCGATTTGCAACAAGAAATGTAGTAGTCAGAGTCAATATTAATTTCACCTTAAACTGATAGCAGAATTATTGTCTGTGAAAGCTTACTGCATCCATGCCACAGTTAATTAAGTATATGCCTTTCAACTAATTGATACCATCAAAATGTATATAACAAAACACTGGGAGACTTCGAAATGAAGCTTTATCTCATCTATACGAGCAGATAAAACAGTTAATTGAAACAGATAAACATATATTCCAAATAGAAGGTTTATGGCTGCTTACTTTTCCCCCTTAGTGATCAAGGTAATTGAATTTAATTGATTGTAGATGGCCAGTAGCCTGTTACTGACAGACAATCCAAAAAGGTATTCTACTGTGATGGGGGTTTATAGGTAGATTTCTTAACAAGTTATCTCAGTTTAGGTTGAACTAGGGCACTATTTCTTTAGGAAACAAATATTGATCGGTACAAATCAGTTTGATCTCTGATGGATCCCTTTGATCTCTGTGTAATTTGAGCTCTGGTAGCTGATAGGTCAAAGGTCACAAGAGAAACAACTTAATATGATGAATGGTATTTCCATTCTCTCACTTCTGCTGTTTTGCAATCAACCAACATTGAAAACAGTGAGTAATTGGAAAGAAGATGAAATTTGGGAGATGAGAAAAGAAAGAACAGAAAAGAAAAGGGGACCAAAATTAACCTCCACCTATAATCAAAGCCTTATGTCAAGTGGTTTATCTGAATTAATATGCATAGTCCTATCTGAAGCAGGTAGCAACTTAAGTCCCCTACTTTGAGCAGTTCTGTAATGGTTCCAACCAACAAAGTGCACTGTGAACGAAGCAACATCAATTGCTGCACACTCCATGACAGCTCTAGTTGGCCTGCTTTCCATGCCATTCTCCCTTCTTATCTGAGATGCAGTATGTGAAGTCTGACACCTCATTTGCAGAGGGAGCGTCACGACACATTTTCTGGCCTATCCAGACAAAGGATCAAAGTCCCCTATCTGTGAACCTTGCAGCTCCGATTACAATATACAGTAGCATATGAAACGGGAGACTCTAGAGATTGCAGCAAACGCAGTCTCATCTCACTGTCATGTTCTTAGATGGATTGCGAGCTCACAACATAAAAACAACAATAATAATTGCCTAGAATTGAAGCAAGACCACTTTCTCTTGGTCACAGAAGGACGAAATCACCTCGTTCTTAAAGCTGAAGTTTTAATGAGTCAGCAGGCATTTGAATGGCGTCTGTGTGTCACTCATAGGACTCTGGACATAAAATGCTGTATTTTACAGTTATAAGAAAGGTGAAATATTATAGTAAGCTGTTTATAACTTGATTGTTACTATATTTAGAAAGCATTACAAACATTTCAAGCCCTATTCCCCCACTTTTGTTGAATAGAAAAACAAATTATTTATGATTCGTCATGTTTTTATATTTATATCATATCTGTACTGTGTACATGAGCTTTTTTCCTCAAAAGTTACTACACCTCAGCACATTATAAGATTTTTTTACCAGAAAGGTGAGATTTTTGTCTTTCTGGCTGTACAAGCTTTAGTAGGTACTGTTTATGGCCCCGTCATGATAAAATAAATATAATTTGGGGCAATGTTCCTGCGTATGTCGCTTATGCCTGGACACCGGAGAGCATCATGGTACATAAATAATATTATTTAATTGGGCAGTGTTTTGACACCAACGCCTTGAGTGGTCTCTAAGAACTTTGATGAACAAACATTCTGAAAACCTCAGTGCTGGGGGTTTACATGACGGTGTTGGGCGGTAGCCTGAAAATAATCAAAATCCACCTCTCTCATACTGCCGGCAACAAAGTTGGTATCGCACTTGCTTCGTCACAGAATCAGTAAAGAAAGGGCAGTGGAAGTTTCTGTTAATGGTACTTAAAGGGATAGTTCCCCCAAATTATTAAACAACATGTTGGTATCCTTACTATGTAAGGATACCAACATGTTCCAAATGCTAACAACTGTTCCAAATGCTAACATTTTTAACATTTGTGGCAGAAATCCAACACAAGTTAATACTACCTACAATATATTAGCATTTTCACACTTCATGTCCAAATCAACCTAAAGTATCTAAACATTTATTTTGTAACTCCATAATGTTAGTTATAGATGATTTGGACGTGAAGGACGCAAATTATAATATAGGTACCGGGACTGCGAACAAGAAATACCAGGGATAGAGTTTTCCCCCTTAGGCAACACTATCAACTTTTCCCTTTACTATGGGAATTGTGATCGAATCAAAGCAATATTAGTAACTTTCAATGCAACATACTGAAACAAAATGAACTATGCAAAACTTAGTATGCAAAAATAACTATGCAATTGATTTTGATGCTGGCAGAACACATCGGAGTAGGATTCTGTTGCATTGACACGCAGGACTCAGCCCGTGTGGCATAACCGATCAGAGCTGCACTAGGCCTACATGCAAATCGACCGTTGTCATATAAGGATTCCATTCACTTTGAACTGGACTGTGTTTACAGCATGAGCGGTCATGAGTAGATGTGCTTGTTTTGAGATCAAAGGAGAGGTACATGTAGCCAAAGTGAGAGATACATGTACATGAAGCCAAAACCTGTACATTTCTAGACCTTTGAAAAGCGCGTTGGGAAATAACTTTTATTTGTCTTAACTTCTTCCAGATCGGTGACCCTTCCACTGGAATGTCGAGCTAACGTAGGCTAATGCGATTAGCATGAGGTTGTAAGAAACAACAACATTTCCTAGGATATAGACATATCTGATATTGGCAGAAAGCTTAAATTCTTGTTAATCTAACTGCACTATTCAATTTTCAGTAGCTATTTCAGTGAAAGACTACCATGCTATTGTTTGAGGAGAGTGCACAATTTTGAAAATAAAAAGTTATTAATGAACCTGTTATGGCTAGGGGGCAGTATTTTCACGGCTGGATAAAAAACGTACCCGATTTAATCTGGTTACTACTCCTGCCCAGTAACTAGAATATGCATATAATTATTGACTTTGGATAGAAAACACTCCAAAGTTTCTAAAACTGTTTGAATGGTGTCTGTGAGTATAAGAGAACTCAAATGGCAGGTCAAAACCTGAGAGATTCCTTTACAGGAAGTGGCCTGTCTGACCATTTCTTGAACTTCTTTGCCATCTCTATCTTTTACAAAGGATCTCTGCTCTAACGTGACACTTCCTACGTCTTCCATGGGCGCTCAGAGCCCGGGAAAAACCTGAATGTCGTCATCCCAGCCCCAGGCTGAAACACATTATCGCCTTTCTCAAGTGGCCGATCAAGGGACTGTGGGCTTAGGCGCGTGCCCTGGCCACCCCCGTCTTTGTGATTTTTCCTCTGTTTGCCGAAAAGGAGATTCCCGGTCGGAATATTATCGCTTTTTTACGAGATAAATTGCATAAAAATTGATTTTAAACAGCGGTTGACATGCTTCGAAGTACGGTAATGGAATATTTAGAAATTTTTTGTCACGAATTGCGCCATGCATGCGACCCTGATTTACCATTTCGGATAGTGTCTGGGACGCACGAACAAAACGCCGCTATTCGGATATAACGATGGATTATTTTGGACCAAACCAACATTTGTTATTGAAGTAGCAGTCCTGGGAGTGCATTCTGACGAAGACAACAAAAGGTAATCAAAGTTTTATAATAGTAAATCTGATATTGGTGAGTGCTAAACTTGCCGGGTGTCTAAATAGCTAGCCCGTGATGGCTGGGCTATGTACTTAGAATATTGCAAAATGTGCTTTCACCAAAAAGCTATTTTAAAATCGGACATATCGAGTGCATAGAGGAGTTCTGTATCTATAATTCTTAAAATAATTGTTATGCTTTTTGTGAACGTTTATCGTGAGTAATTTAGTAAATTGTTAGCAAATTCCCTGGAAGTTTGCGGGGGGTATGCTAGTTCTGAACGTCACATGCTAATGTAAAAAGCTGTTTTTTGATATAAATATGAACTTGATTGAACAAAACATGCATGTATTGTATAACATAATGTCCTAGGTGTGTCATCTGATGAAGATCATCAAAGGTTAGTGCTGCATTTAGCTGTCTTCTGGGTTTTTGTGACATTATATGCTAGCTTGAAAAATGGGTGTCTGATTATTTCTGGCTTGGTACTCTGCTGACATAATCTAACAAATTAGGCATATTTGGGCAGTCTTGATACAAAATGTTGAACAGAAATGCAATGGTTAATTGGATTAGTCTAAAACGTTGCACATACACTGCTTACATCTATTGGCCAAAATGTATATTACACCTGGGCTGTAATAATACATTATCGACTTTCTCTTGCATTTCAAAGATGATGGTACAAAAAAATACAAAAGAACAGTTGGTTTTTTCTGGGTATTATCTTTTACCAGATCTATTGTTGTCACGCCCTGTTCTGTTTCACCTGTCCCAGTGATTGTCTCCACCTCCTCCAGGTGTCGCTTATTTTCCCCAGTGTATTTAGCCTTGTGTTTCCTGTCTCTCTGTGCCAGTTCGTCTTGTACGCTTTTCCAAGTCAACCAGCATTTTCCCCGTTCTCCTGCTTTTTGCTATTCTCCTTTTTCTAATCCTCCTGGTATTGTCCCCTTGCCTGTTTCTGGACTCTGTACACGCCTGCCTGACCATTCTGCCTGCCTTGACCACGAGCCTGTCTTCCACTCTGTACCTCCTGGACTCTGATCAGGTTTTGACCTTTTGCCTGTCCACAACCATTCTCTTGCCTACTCCTTTTGGATTTATAAACATTGTAAGACTACAACAATCTGCCTCCTGTGTCTGCATCTGGGTCTCGCCTTGTGTCATGATAGTACGAACTGGCCATGACAGACCCAGCAGACTTGGACCAGCTCCGCCACTCTGTCTCCCTGCAGGGAGCCACCATTGGGAGACATGAGGAGTTGTTACAGGGCCTTTTGGAAGGGCTCAGTTCCTTGATGGAATGCCACAACAAAGGGTAAAAGGCTATTATCGAGCAAATCAGGGAGTTAGCTCAGAGGCTGCCTACCACCTATGAAAAACCCCAATCACACAGTAATTTTGTCCCTCTCTGTGGTGAGTTTGTATAGCCTATCCCGGCTCCCTGAGAACCCCGCTTACCTCCTCCGGAGCGCTATTCGGGGAATCCTGGTACCTGCTGGGGTTTTCTTTCTCAGTGCTCGCTTATTTTTGAGCTACAGCCATCTTTGTTTCCTTCAGACTGATCGAAGATAGAGTATATTATTACGCTAATGTCAGGAAGGGCGCTCTCCTGGGCTATGGCAGTTTGGGAGCAACAATCTTCCATTTGTGGTCAGTCTGGAGGAATTTATGGCAGAGGTGAGAAAGGTATTTGAGTCTCCGGTACCTGGGAGAAAGGCGGCCACTAAACTGCTTGACTTACGTCAAAACTCCCGTAGTGTGGCAGACTACACAGTTGATTTTCGCACGTTGGCTGCCGAGAGTGCCTGGAATTCGGAGTCTCTTTTCGATACTTTTCTGCATGGATTATTTGAGGATGTAAAGGATAAGCTAGCTGCTCAGGAATTGCCATTGGACCTCGACTACCTTATCGCCCTAACCATAAAAATCAATAGACACCTAAGGGAACGTAGCGGTGAGAGGAGGTCTGGTTTCAGGCACACTTGTGCACCTGCTATGGCTCATTCACCTTCGAGGGAATCTGTAAGTTTCCGAAGGCAGCTCTTCCGAGAGGATTCGAAGCCACACGAGCACTCTCATGCATCTATGATGGGTGAGTTGGATACTCCTGAGCCTATGCAGTTGGGAAGAGATAGGTTATCAGTTGGGAAATGCTCACGGAGGATGAACAGTAACTGTTGTCTGTACTGTGGAGGGAAATTACATTTTATAGCTACCTGCCCTATTAGGAAACCCTTGTCTTTAGTGGGTACCAGCACTATGGTGCGTCAGACTGGGAGTTCCATAATTCCCATCACCCACACACCCTTTTTTGTACTTGTGATGTGGGGAGACCAATCTAAGTCTCTCCGAGTGCTCATTGACGCTGGAGCTGATGAAAGTTTTATGAAAGTTTTATGGATGCCACTATTGCTTCGGAGCTTGGTATTCCCACTCATCCTCTCTCTGTTCCCATGGATGATAGGGCACTGGACGCCCGCTCTATACGGGAAGTCACCCATAGTACTGTGCCCGTTCAATTACGGGTTTCTGGTAAATGCTGTGAGACCATACAGTTCCTCCTCATTGCATCTCCCAATGTTCTGGTTGTTTTGGGATTTTCCTGGCTACAAAAGCACAATCCTGTGATTGACTGGACCACAAGCTCAATCCTGGGTTGAAGCCCATTTTGCCATTCCCACTGCCTTCAAGTAGCACAGCCTTCCCCAAGTTGTCTTCCTCAGGATGTTAGCAAGACTGTGGATGTCTCTGCTATTCCCACTGAATACCATGACCTCCTGGAAGTGTTTAGTAAGGCACGTGCTACTTCCCTTCCCCTGCAACATCCTTATGACTGTGCCATTGATCTTCTCCCAGACACTACACCACCTCGAGGTCTGTTCGGACCAGAGACCAAAGCTATGGAGGAGTACATAGAGGAGTCTGGCCACTGGCCACTGGGGCCTTCCGTCCATCTGCATCTCCTGCCGGTGCAGGGTTTTTCTTTGTGGAGAAGAAGGACAAGACCCTGCATCTGGGCATTGGCTACCGGGGACTTAATGACGTTATGGTTAAAAATCGTTACATCCTACCTCTCCTGTCCTCGACGTTTTAACCTCTCCAGGGGGCCACCATGTTTTCCAAGTTGGACCTTCGGAATGTCTACCACCTGGTTCAGATACGCGAGGGGGATGAGTGGAAGACAGCCTTCAACAAAGCCAGTGGACATTATGAGTACCAGGGCATACCATTTGGACTCACCAACTGTCTTCCAGGCTTTGGTCAATGATGTTCTCCGGGACATGCTAAACCATTTTGTGTTCGTTTACCTTGACGAAATCCTGTTTTTTTCCCGATCTGCCCAAGAACATGTACTTCTTGTCAGACAGGTCCTTCAGCGCCTCCTGGAGAACTAATTGTTTGTGAAAGCCGAGCAGTGCGAGTTCCACCGCTCTACTATCACCTTTCTGGGATATGTCATTGCTGAGGGCAATGTTCAGATGAATCCTGGAAAGGTGAAAGCAGTGGTGGATTATCCTCAACCAACGTCCAGGGTGCAGTTGCAATGGTTTCTTGATTTTGCTAACTTCTAGTGCCGTTTCATTCGGGATTACAGCACCCTGGCGGCCCGCCTCTTGGCACTCACCTCTCCCAAGTTACTGTTCAAATGGTCTCCAGCTGTCGACAAAGCATTTGTGGATCTGAAGCATCGGTTCACAACATCACCCATCCTCATCCATCCAGATCACTCATGTCAATGTGTGATGGAAGTTGATGCTTCGGATGTTGGAGTGGGGGCCATCCTGTCCCAGCGATCTGCCCAGGACCAAAAGCTTCATCCCTGTGCATTCCTTTCCCACCGTCTCAATCTTGCAGAGAGGAACTACGATGTAGGCAACCGAGAACTCCTGGTGGTTAAGATGACGTTGGAAGTGTGGAGGCACTGGCTGAAAGGAGCAGAAAAGCCATTCTTGGTCTGGACCAACCATAAAAACGTGGAATATCTCCATACAGCCAAGTGCCTCAACTCCACGCAGGCCCGGTGGGCCCTCTTGTTTACCAGATTTAACTTCACCATTTCCTACCGCCCAGGGTCAAAAAATCTGAAGCCTGACGCTCTCTCCCGCCTAAAAAGTTTCTCTGCCACTCCCTCAACCTCCAAATCCATTCTCCCTACCTCATGCCTTGCTGCTACTGTGGATTGGGATATTGAGAACCTGTTTCGCGAGACACAACACTCCCAGCCTGGACCTGAAGGGGGTCGGGCTAACCGTCCCTAACTCAGTCCAGTCCCGGGTCCTGGAATGGGCTCATTCCTCCAGGTTGACATGTCATCCAGAGTCCCGTCATACACTAGCCTTCCACCGACAACGTTTCTGGTGGCCTACAATGGTTCCTGATGTCTCTGACTTTGTCGCCGCATGCACAGTGTGTGCTCAGAACAAGACTCCACGGCAAGCTCCTTCTGGCCTCCTTCAGCCACTACCGGTCCCTCATCGTCCCTGGTCTCATATCTCTGGACTTTGTCACTGGGCTCCCTCCGTCTGATGGCAACACTGTCATTCTGACGGTAGTCGATCGGTTCTCCAAGGCCACCCATTTCATCCCTCTCCCCAAACTACCTTCTGCCAAGGAGACGGCCCAGCTTATCGTGCAGCATGTCTTCTGGACCCATGGACTCCCGGTAGACATGGTCTCCGATCGGGGTCCTCAGTTCTCGTTTCAGTTCTGGAAGGCATTCTGCACCCTTATTGGGTTGTCGGCCAGCCTGTCATCTGATTCCATCCCCAAACCGACAGTCAGTCGGAGCGAGTCAACCAAGACCTGGAAAAGACCTTGAGGTGCCTGGTCTCAGCCAACCCCACTACTTGAAACGTCAACTGGTCTGAGTGGAGTATGCCCGGAATACCCTTCCCTGTTCTGACACGGGACTCTCCCCTTTCGAGTGCTCCATGGGGTATCAGCCTCCATTCTTCCCGGAACAAGAGCAGGAGGTACTGTCATGCCCTGATCTGTTTCACCTGTCCCTGTGATTGTCTCCACCCCCTCCAGGTGTAGCTTATTTTCCCCTGTGTTTCCTGTCTCTCTGTGCCAGTTCGTCTTGTATGTTTTTCCAAGTTAACCAACGTTTTCCCCGTTCTCCTGCTTTTTGCTATTCTCCTTTTTCTAGTCCTCCTGGTTTCGACCCCTGCCTGTTTCTGGACTCTGTACCCGCCTGCCTGACCATTCTGCCTGCCTTGACCACGAGCCCATCTGCCACTCTGTACCTTCTGGACTCTGATCTGGTTTTGACCTTTTTGCCTGTCCACGACCATTCTCTTGCCTACTCCTTTTGGATTAATAAACATTATAAGACTCCAACCATCTGCCTCCTGTGTCTGCATCTGGGTCTTGCCGTGTGTCATGATAATTGTGTTATATTCTCCTAAATTCCTTTCACATTTCCACAAACTTCAAAGTGTTTCCTTTCAAATGGTACCAAGAATATGCATATCCTTGCTTCAGGGCCTGAGCTACAGGCAGTTAGATTTGAGTATGTCATTTCAGGCGAAAATTGCAAGAAAGGGGTGGATCCTTTTCATTAAGGGGCGTTGTTGTATTTTAAAACAGGCTTGAATAAGCTAAGTAGCCAATAGGCAGGGGTTAGCATAATTTGGAATAATAATGAATTTTATTTTGTAAAGTGGTTTCTTGTATTGACAACATTTTCAGTCACCTCCTTGTCTGAAGGACAAGTGGATTAACAGTTTAATGTCAAGCCCTGCACAGTCTCATGGAATTTAGACCTACATTGAACACCACACATGGGCTCACACATGGGCTGCTATTGTAGCCTGAATGATAGAAGAGCTATTTCTATGTTAAGATGTTATGGGATGCATTTTCTCCATTGTTTTTGAGGGTAGGCCTACATTATGATCATAATTGTGCTGCCTGGGTAAACGCATCCTGGCAGATTTGATCAGATATCATCTATAGTGTAATTTAGAAAATTGACCTGTGGTATATTCTGAGAATGAGCAGAAGGGCCGTTTCTATAATGTTGGATGCCCTAAGCGAGATTGGTTGGGGAGGCCCACCTCGAAGGGCAAAATATATTAGTGGCCACATATTTTGGCAGCGGATATAAACATTTTCAGCTTTAAAGTTAATTTCATGCAAATCTGCCCAAATCTTCCATGGGGCGGAGAAAAACAAAGCTAATTTCCTACAATTCTGCACATTTTGCCATAGAGTTGAGAGAAACATTTGCAATTTCTAAGCACATTTCCTGGAGTTCAACAAGTTTTGCCATGGGTTGGAGAGAGCCTTTTTTTCAGTTTTAATGCAAATTTCCTGAAATTCTACATATTTTGCCACAACTTATGCCATGTTCGTATGATATGAGTGAGAGTGACTAACAAAATCAAGGTCAGAGCCCCTGGGCAAGTGCCTTGTATGCCGGGTCAGTAATTCGGCCATGATGACTGCAATATTTGGATACAGTTGAAGTTGGAAGTTTACATACACTTAGGTTGGAGTCATTAAAACTCATTTTTCAACCACTCCACCATATTCTTTTTAACAAACTATAGTTTTGGCAAGTCGGTTAGGACATCTACTTTGTGCATGACACAAGTCATTTTTCCAAAGAGGGTTTACAGACAGATTATTTCACTTATAAATCACTGTATCACAATTCCAGTGGGTCAGAAGTTTACATACACTAAGTTGACTGTGCCTATAAACAGCTTGGAAAATTCAAGAAAATTATGTCATGACTTAACCTGTTGAGGACAGACGTTCCGCCAATGGCATCGCATGGCACGAAATACAAAACCAACTAAAATACCACAATTACATTTTCTCAAACAATCAACTATTTTACACCATTTCAAGAAGCTTCTGATAGGCTATTTGACATCATTTGAGTCAATTGAAGGTGTACCTGTGGATGTATTTCAAGGCCTACCTCCAAATTCAGTGCCTCTTTGCTTGACATCCTGGGGAAATCAAAAGAAATCAGCCAAGATCTCAGAATGTTTTTTTTTGGACCTCCACAAGTATGGTTTCCCCTCATCCTTCATCAAAATGCCTGAAGGTACCACGCTCATCTGTACAAACAATAGTATGCAAGTATAAATACCACGGGACCAGGCAGCCATCATACCACTCAGGAAGGAGATGCGTTCTGTCTCCTAGAGATGAACGTACTTTGGTGTGAAAAGTGGGAATCAATCCCAGAACAACAGCAAAGGACCTTGTGAAGATGCTGGAGGAAACAGGTACAGAAGCATCTATATCCAGAGATAAACGAGTCCTATATCGACATAACCTGAAAGGCCGCTCAGCAAGGAAGAAGCCATTGCTCCAAAACCGCCATAAAAAAGCCAGACTATGGTTTGCAACTGCACATGGGGACAAAGATCGTAATCTTTGGAGAAATGTCCTCTCGTCTGATGAAACAAAAATGGAACTGTTTGGCCATAATGACCATCGTTATGTTTGGAGGAAAAAGGGGTAGGCTTGCCCAGCCGAAGAATGCCATCCAAACCATGAAGCATGGGGGTGGCAGCATCATGTTGTGGGGGTGCTTTGCTGGAGGAGGGACAAGTGCACTTCACAAAATAGATGGCATCACAAGGAGGGAAAATTAAGTGGATATATTAAAGCAACATATCAAGACATCAGTCAGGAAGAAAATGGGTCTTCCAAATGGACAATGACCCCAACCATACTTCCAAAGTTGTGGCAAAATGTCTTAACCCCTGTGCGGCCTCGACATCCAGCGAAAAATCCTATCCCAATTAGCATAACAAAATGTAATACTTTTTTTTTTCAATTTTTTTCTTCAAATTATATCGTTTTATAGATACACCTCTCCTGAATCGAACCACGTTGTCCGATTTCAAAAAGGCTTTACAGCAAAAGCAAAACATTAGATTATGTTAGAGGAGTATATCGTAAAAGTAGCCACATAGCCATTTTCCGACCAACCAGATGCATCACAAATAACCAAAAAACAGCTAAATGCAGCACTAACCTTTGACAATCTTCATCAGATGACATACCTAGGACATCATGTTACACAATACATGCATTCTTTTGTTCGATAAAGTTCATATTTATATATAAAAACAGCATTTTACATCGGTGCGTAACGTTGACTAACTATTTTCCCTCAAATGCATCCGATGAAACAGCGCTACAATTTACTAAATTACTATTCGAAAACATTTTTAAAATGTAATATTGTCATTCTAAGATTTATAGATGAATATCTCTTGAAAGCACCTGTAATGCCAGATTTAAAAATAACTTTACTGGGTAATCACACTTTGCGATAAACGCTGATGCGATACTCAGAACAATAGGCGAGCAATACAGGTCAGCGCCATCTTGGAACAATCGCATATCAAATCTAGTCTTGTATACTATTGTCAATAATCCCTTACCTTTGATTATCTTCATCCTTAGGCACTTCCAGGAATCCCAGGTCCACAACAAATGTATTTTCGTTCGAAAAAGTTCAGCATTTATGTTCCATTAGCTTGTTGTTGTTAGCGCGTTCTGAAGGCTGCACCAAAAGCACCGTGGCCGCGGGACTATTCTTTCAACAAAATGCTTTTTTTTCTTATTTAGGTTTGTTCAAACATGTCAAACGTTGTATAACATAAATCTTTAGGGCCTTTTTCAACCAGAGCTCCAATAAGATTCAAGGGGAACGATTGCATTGTCTTTATAAACGTTTCGAAAGGGGAGGGTAGCCAGGGGCGCCGGCGTCATAATGGTGATGGCCCTCTCCGTGTGACCACGTTCCACAGCGTGTCATTCTGTCAGTTTTCACAGTAGGAGACTCAAATCACTTTGTAAAGACTGGGGACATCTAGTGGAAGCAATAGGAAGGGCTCAATGAACCATAGCTCACGGTGTGATTAATAGGCAATGTGATGAAGTTGAGTCCGCAATTCAGAATTCCACTTCCAGTTTCGATCTGTCTCGGGGTTTTGACTGCCATATGAGTTCTGTTATACTCACAGACACCATTCAAACAGCTTGCGTCCCACCTACTCAACAGCCAGTGTAATCCCGTGGCGCGTTATTCAAATACCTTAGAAATGCAAAACCTTCAATTTTTCAAAAATATGACTATTTTACACCATTTTAAAGATAAGACTCTCGTTAATCTAACCACACTGTCCGATTTCAAAAAGGCTTTACAACGAAAGCAAAACATTAGATTATGTCAGCAGACTACCCAGCCAGAAATAATCAGACACCCATTTTTCAAGCTAGCATATAATGTCACATAAACCCAAACCACAGCTAAATGTAGCACTAACCTTTGATGATCTTCATCAGATGACAACCCTAGGACATTATGTTATACAATACATGCATGTTTTGTTCAATCAAGTTCATATTTATATCAAAAACCAGCTTTTTACATTAGCATGTGACTAGCATGTGACTAGCATTCCCACCGAACACTGCCGGTGAATTTACTAAATTACTCACGATAAACGTTCACAAAAAGCATAACAATTATTTTAAGAATTATAGATACAGAACTCCTCTATGCACTCGATATGTCCGATTTTAAAATAGCTTTTCGGTGAAAGCACATTTTGCAATATTCTCAGTAGATAGCCCGGCATCACAGGGCTAGCTATTTAGACACCCAGCAGGTTTAGCACTCATCAAAGTCAGATTTACTATAAGAAAATGTTCTTACCTTTGTTGTCTTCGTCAGAATGCACTGCCAGGACTTCTACTTCAATAACAAATGTTGGTTTGGTCCAAAATAATCCATCGTCATATCCAAACAGTGGCGTTTTGTTCGTGCGTTCTAGACACTATCCTAAAGGCTAAATAAGGGTGACGAGCATGGCGCAATTCGTGACAAAAGAATTCTAAATATTCCATTACCGTACTTCGAAGCATGTCAACCGCTGTTTAACCTGTTTAGGATAGGGGGCAGTATTGACACGGCTGGATAAAAAACGTACCCGATTTAATCTGGTTACCACTCCTACCCAGTAACTAGAATATGCATATACTTATTACACATGGATAGAAAACACCCTAAAGTTTCTAAAACTGTTTGAATGGTGTCTGTGAGTATAACAGAACTCATTTGGCAGGCAAAAACCTGACAAGGTTTCAGGCAGGAAGTGGCCTGTCTGACAAGGTGTCGTTCTTCTTGTCTCTATTTATTGAAGAGTGAGGATCTTAGCTGTCCCGTGACACTTCCTACGGCTGCCATAGGGTCTCAGAAGGCGGCAAAAAGCTGAATCGTGGCTTTGCAGGCTCTGGCTGAAAAAAAGTAGCGCGTTTGGGTAGTGGCTGGTTACAGTACTGTGAGACTCAGGCTCGTGCCCGCGTCGACCGAAAGCTTTGTTTACTTTCCTCAGTTTAGCTAAATGGACATTCCCGGTCGTAATATTATCGCTTTTCTACGAGAAAAATTGCATAAAAATGGATTTTAAACAGCGGTTAACATGCTTCGAAGTACGGTAATGGAATATTTAGATTTCTTTTGTCACGAATTGCGCCATGCACACGACCCTGATTTACCATTTCAGATAGTGTCTGGGACGCACGAACAAAACGCCGCTATTCGGATATAACGATGGATTATTTTGGACCAAACCAACATTTGTTATTGAAGTAGCAGTCCTGGGAGTGCATTCTGACGAAGACAACAAAAGGTAATCAAACTTTTATAATAGTAAATATGATTATGGTGAGTGCTAAACTTGCCGGGTGTCTAAATAGCTAGCCCGTGATGCCTGGGCTATGTACTTAGAATATTGCAAAATGTGCTTTCACCAAAAAGCTATTTTAAAATCGGACATATCGAGTGCATAGAGGAGTTCTGTATCTATAATTCTTAAAATAATTGTTATGCTTTTTGTGAACGTTTATCGTGAGTAATTTAGTAAAATGTTAGCGAATTCCCCGGAAGTTTGCGGGGGGGTATGCTAGTTCTGAACGTCACATGCTAATGTAAAAAGCTGGTTTTTGATATAAATATGAACTTGATTGAACAAAACATGCATGTATTGTATAACATAATGTCCTAGGGTTGTCATCTGATGAAGATCATCAAAGGTGAGTGCTGCATTTAGCTGTCTTCTGGGTTTTTGTGACATTATATGCTAGCTTGAAAAATGGGTGTCTGATTATTTCTGGCTTGGTACTCTGCTGACATAATCTAATGTTTTGCTTTCGTTGTAAAGCCTTTTTGAAATCGGACAGTGTGGTTAGATTAACGAGAGTCTTGTCTTTAAATAGCTGTAAAATAGTCATATGTTTGAGAAATCGAAGTAATAGGATTTTTAAGGTTTTGAAAATCGCGCCACAGGCTGCAAGTAGCTGTTACGTAGGTGGGACGAATTCGTCCCGCCTAGCCCATAGAGGTTAAAATCAATTTTTATGCCATTTTTCTCATAAAAAAGCAATAATATTCCTGACCGGGAATCTGCGTTTAGATAAACAGACAAAGGAAAAGAAACCATTCGGTCGAAGCGGGCACGCGCCTAAGCCCATAGTACTCTGAGTGGCCACTTGCCAAAAGCGATAAAGTGTTTCAGCCAGAGCCTGCCTCGATATCGTTCAACTTTTTCCCGGGCTCTGAGACCCTATGGAAGACGTAGGAAGTGTCACGTTATTGCACAGATCCTGAGTCTTCAATAAAAAGAGCCAAGATGAAACACTACTTCTCAGACAGGCCACTTCCTGCTTGAAATCTTCTCAGGTTTTGGCCTGCCATAGGAGTTCTGTTATACTCACAGACACCATTCAAACAGTTTTAGAAACTTTAGGGTGTTTTCTATCCAAAGCCAATAATTATATGCATATTCTAGTTACTGGGCAGGTGTAGTAACC
The DNA here is from genome assembly GCF_965601325.2 of Salmo salar. Lineage (NCBI taxonomy): Eukaryota > Metazoa > Chordata > Actinopteri > Salmoniformes > Salmonidae > Salmo > Salmo salar. The sequence goes on from NC_138307.1 coordinate 11,438,689, forward strand.
AGATTAAATCGGGTACGTTTTTTATCCAGCAGTGCAAATACTGCCCCCTATCCCCAACAGGTTAAAATAGCTTTTCGGTGACGGCACATTTTGCAATATTCTCAGTAGATAGCCCGGTATCACAGGGCTAGCTATTTAGACACCCAGCAAGTTTAGCACTCAAAGTCAGATTTACTATAAGAAAAATGTTATTACCTTTGCTGTCTTCGTCAGAATGCACTCCCAGGACTTCTACTTCAATAACAAATGTTGGTTTGGTCCAAAATAATCCATCGTTATATCCAAACAGCGGCGTTTTGTTCGTGCTTTCAAGACACTATCCGAAAGGGTAAATAAGGGTGACTCGCATGGCGCAATTCGTGACAAAAAAAATTCTAAATATTCCATTACCGTACTTCGAAGCATGTCAACCGCTGTTTAAAATCAATTTTTATGGCATTTTTCTCATAAAAAAGCGATAATATTCCGACCGGGAATCTGCGTTTAGGTAAACAGACAAAAGAAAAGAAAGCATTCAGTCGACTCGGCCACTTGCTAAAAGCGATAAAGTGTTTCAGCCAGAGCCTGCCTCGATATCGTTCAGCTTTTTCCCGGGCTCTGAGAGCCTATGGGAGCCGTAGGAAGTGTCACATTATTGCAAAGATCCTCAGTCTTCAATAAAAAGAGCCAAGATGAAACACTACTTCTCAGACAGGCCACTTCCTGCATGGAATCTTCTCAGGTTTTGGCCTGCCATATGAGTTCTGTTATACTCACAGACACCATTCAAACAGTTTTAGAAACTTTAGGGTGTTTTCTATCCAAAGCCAATAATTATATGCATATTCTAGTTACTGGGCAGGAGTAGTAACCAGATTAAATCGGGTACGTTTTTTATCCGGCTGTGTCAATACTGCCCCCTAGCCCTAACAAGTTAAATGTATTTGGCTTAGGTGTATGTAAACTTCCAACTTCAACTGTAGCTGGCTAGACTAACTTAACTAGCAATCTATAAAATGTTTGCTCACATGGGCTAATAGAGTGAATTTCAAAATTGCACATTATTTATTCCACTATACTAACTAACAGTAAGGAAACAACACTGGAGAGCAACATGGTATACAAATAATATAATATAATTGGGCAGTGTTCCGACACCATCGCATTGAGTGGTCTCTAAGAACTTTGACTAACAAACATTCTGAAAATCACACGTTTTATATGATCCCCTCCCTCACTCCTGGGGTTTACATGACAGAGTTGGGGGGAAGCCTGAAAATAACCAAAATCCACCTCTCTCATCTCATACTGCCGGGAACAATTTGTCTAGCTTCGTCATAGAAGTAGTAAAGAAAGGTAGTGGAAGTGTCTATTTATTTTTTTATTTTTTTATTTCACCTTTATTTAACCAGGTAGGCCAGTTGAGAACAAGTTCTCATTTACAACTGGCGACCTGGCCAAGATAAAGCAAAGCAGTGCGACAAAAACAACACAGAGTTACACATGGGATAAACTATTGTACAGTCAATAACACAATAGAAAAATCTGTATACAGTGTGTGCAAATGAAGTAAGGTAAGGCAATAAATAGGCCAATAGTGGTGAAGTAATTACAATTAAGAAATTTACACTGGAGTGATATATGTGCAGATGAAGTTGTGCAAGTAGAAATACTGGTGTGCAAAAGAGCAGAAAAACAAAAGCAAATGTGGGGATCAGGTAGGTACTTGGTTGGATGGGCTATTTACAGATGGGCTGTGTACAGCTGCAGCGATCGGTAATCTGCTCTGACAGCTGACTCTTAGTGAGGGAGTTATAAGTCTCCAACTTCAGTGATTTTTGCAATTCGTTCCAGTCATTGGCAGCAGAGAACTGGAAGGAAAGGCGGCCAAAGGAGGTGTTGGCTTTGGGGATGACCAGTGAAATATACCTGCTGGAGCGTGTGCTATGGGTGGGTGTTGCTATGATGACCAGTAAGCTGAGATAAGGCGGGGCTATGCCCAGCAAAGACTTATAGATGACCTGGAGCCAGTGGGTTTGGCGACGAATATGTAGCGAGGACCAGCCAACGAGAGCATACAGGTCGCAGTGGTGGGTAGTATACAGGGCTTTCGTGACAAAACGGATGGCACTGTAATAGACTGCATCCAATTTGCTGAGTAGGGTGTTGGAGGCTATTTGTAAATGACATCGCCGAAGTCAAGGATCGGTAGGATAGTCAGTTTTACGAGGGTAAGTTTGGCAGCATGAGTGAAGGAGGCTTTGTTGCGAAATAAGAAGCCAATTATAGATTTAACTTTGAATTGGAGATGCTTAATGTGAGTCTGGAAGGAGAGTTTACAGTCTAGCCAGACACCTAGGTATTTATAGGTGCCCACATATTCTATGTCAGAACCGTCCAGAGTAGTGATGCTAGTCAGGCAGGCGGGTGCGGGCAGCGATCGGTTGAAGAGCATACATTTCGTTTTACTAGCATTTAAGAGCAGTTGGAGGCCACGGAATGAGTGTTGTATGGCATTGAAGCTCGTTTGGAGGTTTGTTGACACAGTGTCCAAAGAAGGGCCAGATGTATACAGAATGGTGTCATCTGCGTAGAGGTGGATCAAAGAATCACCCGCAGCAAGAGCGACATCATTGATATATACAGAGAAAAGAGTTGGCCTGAGAATTGAACCCTGTGGCACCCCCATAGAGACTGCCAGTGGTCCGGACAACAGGCCCTCCGATTTGACACACTGAACTCTATCTGAGAATGAGTTAGTAAACCAGGCGAGGCAGTCATTAGAGAAACCAAGGCTGTTGAGTCTGCCGATAAGAATACAGTGATTGACAGAGTCGAAAGCCTTGGCCAGGTCGATGAAGACGGCTGCACAGTCCTGTCTTTTATCGATGGAGGTTATGATATCGTTTAGGACCTTGAGCGTGGCTGAAACCAGATTGCATAGCGGAGAAGGTACGGTGGGATTCAAAATGGTTGGTGATCTGTTTGTTCACTTGGCTTTCGAAGACTTTAGAAAGGCAGGGCAGGATGGATATAGGTCTGTAACAGTTTTGGTCTAGAGTGTCTCCCCCCTTGAAGAGGGGGATGACCGCGACTGCTTTCCAATCTTTAGGAATCTCAGACGATACGAAAGAGTTTGAACAGACTAGAAATAGGGGTTGCAACAATGGCGGCGGATAATTTTAGGAAGAGAGGCTCCAGATTGTCTAGCCCAGCTGATTTGTAGGGATCCAGATTTTGCAGTTCTTTCAGGACATCAGCTGTCTGGATTTGGGTGAAGGAAAAGTGTGGGGGTGGGGGGGCTTGTGCCAGTTGCTGCGGGGGGTGCAGAGCTGTTGGCCGAGGTTGGGGTAGCCAGGTGGAAAGCATGGCCAGCCATAGAGAAATGCTTATTGAAATGATTGATTATCGTGGATTTATCAGTGTTGACATTGTTTCCTAGTCTCAGTGCAGTGGGCAGCTGGGAGGAGGTACTCTTATTCTCCATGGACTTTACAGGGTCCCAATTTGAAGGGATTGTTCACCCAAATTACTAAATTACCTTTTGGTGTCCTTACTATGTAAGCAGTCTATTGACAAGGTGTCACGTCCTGACCAGCAGATGGAGCTGTTGTAGTAGTTTGGGGGTCAGGACGTGGCAGTCTTGTGTGTGTGTTTGAATGTTCTGTGTCTTGTGACTCCTGATCAGGAACAGCTGGGGATCGTTGTTCCTGATTGGGAGTCATATATGTAGGAGTATGTTTGTCACTGGGGTTTGTGGGTGGTTGTTTTTGCACTGCGTTTATAGCCTGCAGAACTGTCACTGTTGTCGTCTTTTTTTGTGTTGTTAAGTGGATGCTTTACTCCTTATTTTTAATTAAAGATGAGCATTCACATACCTGCTGCGCCTTGGTCCATTTATGAAGACAGCCATTACACAAGGTTGCCTGGCCAACATTCCAAATGCTAACATTTTAGTATTTGTGGCAGAAATCCAATGCACGTCAATGGTACGTACCTATATTAGCATTTTCACACATCGTGTCCAAATCAACCTAAAGTATCTAAAAATGTATTTAATAACTCAATAAATTTACTTATAGGTGATTTGGAGATGACGGATGAAGTTTATAATATAGGTACCATTGATTTGCATTGGATTTGTGCCACAAATTATAAAAAGTTAGCATTTGAAATAGTGGCAGGTAAACAACACCATCACATGGATTACTGTCATACCGTGCCCATTGACTGTTTACAAGGTAAGGAAACCAATATGTCATACATAAAATGGGTGATCTATTCCTTTAAGATGGGACCACTAGGAATGTTTTTGTTACATATATAATTTCAAGCAGGTAGCTGCACTGTGGGAGACTAGTGCCTTAGAATGGTCTTTGTAGTTTCAGGCTTGGATCAGCCATTATCCTTCTCCTACGGTGTATTGCAGAACGCATTAAAGGCAGCAGCAGGTAATTTGAGTCATTTTGTAAATTGTATCAGGGAACCGATGATTACACTTTGAATAGAGTAAATGTGTGCATATGGAAGGGCCTTCTCTTTCCTTTGATGAGATGAAACATTTCCATTTGACGGGTTACTAACCACCTGGCACCATACGCAGGCCCCAATTTGGAAACAGCGGGTGCTTAGCATGTCTTGGAAATATAATTAATACCACTAGCAATGGTAAGAAATTACACTAGACTATATTAATACAATATATAGTATGTGTAGTATCGAGACTGCCCAGGCTATCCAAACCCCTCAAAAATGTTGTACAATGATCAAAGATGTTTTTCTTCTTTTAATTGGGGTACTGTAAGTCTTTTTTTACAAAGCAGAGAGTAGAGACCGTCTTAAGTGTGTCTTTGTGTTGATGGTTGTGTAGCGTCTTGTCTGTGGTGTGGCGGAAAGAAGCGCAGGAAGCAGCGAACACTGTGTGGTAATTTTAATTAAGAACCACCCGTACAAAATAAGAGGTCTCCCAACAACAGGGAAAAATACAATGGACAAGCACAGTCAACAAACGCAGTTGACATACAGAAAAACAATCCCGCACAATAGGGTGCGGGCCAGCTGAACTAAATAGCCCTCTTAATGACCTAACTCAGGGCAGGTGAGAAAACATAAAAAAAAGGGAAAAACAAAAAGGGAATCGGTGGTAGCTAATAGGCCGGTGACGACGACCGCCGAGCGCCACCCGAGCAGGAGGGGGCGCCACCGTCGGTAGGAATCGTGACAGTACCCCCCTCCTGACGCGCGGCCCCTGCAGCGCGCCGACACCGGCCTCGAGGCCGACCCGGAGGACGAGGCGCAGGGCGATCCGGACGGAGGCGGTGGAACTCCTTCAACATGGATGGGTCCAAGACGTCCTCCGCCGGCACCCAGCACCTCTCCTCCGGACCGTACCCCTCCCAGTCCACAAGGTACTGCAGGCCCCCCGCCCGGCGTCTCGAGTCCAGAATGGCCCTTACGCTGTACGCCGGGGACCCCCCGATGTCCAGGGGGGGTGGAGGGACCTCCGGCACCTCATCTTCTTGTAGGGGACCAGCCACCACCGGCCTGAGGAGAGACACATGAAACGAGGGGTTAATACGGTAATAGGAAGGGAGTTGCAACCGATAACACACCTCGTTTATCCTCCTCAGGACTTTGAAGGGCCCCACACACTGCGGCCCCAGCTTCCGGCAGGGCACGCGGAGAGACAGGTTCCGGGTCGAGAGCCAGACCCTGTCACCCGGTGCGAACACCGGCGCCTCACTGCGGTGGCGGTCAGCACTCCTTTTCTGCCTAGCACTGGCCTCCTTCAGTGAGTCCTGTACTGCTTTCCAGGTCTCCTTGGAGTGCTGAACCCAGTCCTCCACCGCAGGAGCCTCGGTCTGGCTCTGGTGCCATGGGGCCAGGACCGGCTGGTACCCTAGCACACACTGGAAGGGTGACATGTTAGTAGAGGAGTGGCGAAGTGAGTTCTGGGCTAACTCTGCCCAAGGAATATACCTCGCCCACTCCCCTGGCCGGTCCCGGCAATACGACCTCAGGAACCTGCCCACCTCCTGGTTCACCCTCTCCGCCTGCCCATTGCTCTCGGGGTGATAACCGGAGGTTAAACTGACCGAGACCCCCAGCCGCTCCATAAACGCCTTCCAGACCCTGGATGTGAACTGGGAACCCCGATCAGAGACAATATCCTCCGGCACCCCGTAGTGCCGGAAGACGTGGGTAAATAGGGCCTCCGCAGTCTGCAGGGCCGTAGGGAGACCGGGCAAGGGGAGGAGACGGCAGGACTTAGAAAACCGATCCACAACCACCAGAATCGCAGTGTTCCCCTGAGAGGGGGGAAGATCTGTCAGGAAGTCGATAGACAGGTGCGACCATGGCCGTTGCGGAACGGGGAGGGGCTGTAACTTCCCTCTCGGTAAATGCCTAGGAGCCTTACTCTGGGCACAGACCGAACAGGAAGAGACATATGACCTCACGTCCTTAGCCAAGGTGGGCCACCAATACTTCCCCCTTAGACTCCGCCCTGTCCTCTCTACACCAGGATGACCCGCCGCAGGTAGCGTGTGCGCCCACCGAATCAACCGATCGCGAACATCGAGCGGCACATACATGCGCCCCACGGGCACCTGCGCAGGCGCAGGATCCAACACCAGTGCCCGCTCGATGTCCGCGTCCACCTCCCACACCACTGGTGCCACCAGCCTAGACGCTGGAATGATGGGAGTTGGATCGATGGGGCGGTCATCCGTGTCATACAGACGGGACAGCGCGTCGGCTTTAGTATTAAGGGAACCCGGTCTATATGAGATGGTAAACCTAAACCGGGCGAAGAACATGGCCCACCTTGCCTGACGTGGATTCAGTCTCCTCGCTGCCCGGATGTACTCCAGGTTTCGGTGGTCGGTCCAGATGAGAAAGGGGTGCTTAGCCCCCTCAAGCCAGTGTCGCCACACCCTCAAGGCTTTGACTACCGCTAGCAACTCCCTGTCCCCCACATCGTAGTTACGCTCCGCCGAACTGAGCTTCCCTGAGAAGAAAGCGCAGGGGCGGAGTTTCGGTGGCGCACCCGAGCGCTGTGATAGCACGGCACCCACCCCAGCCTCGGATGCGTCCACCTCTACTACGAACGCTAAAGATGGGTCCGGGTGCGCCAACACGGGCGCGTCGGTGAACAGGGTCTTCAACTTCTTGAAGGCTCCGTCCGCCTCCGTCGACCATCTCAAACGCGCCGGCCCCCCCTTCAGCAGTGAGGTAATGGGAGCCGCTACCTGGCCAAACCCCCGGATAAACCTCCGGTAGTAGTTGGCAAAGCCCAAGAACCGCTGCACTTCCTTCACCGTGGTTGGAGTCGGCCAATTACGCACGGCCTTAACGCGGTCACACTCCATCACCACCCCCGTGGTGGAAATGCGATAACCCAGAAAGGAGACGGCTCGTTTGAAAAACTCACACTTCTCAGCCTTAACGTATAGGTCATGCTCCAGCAGTCTACCAAGCACCCTGCGCACCAGGGACACATGCGCGGAGCGGGTGGCGGAATATATCAGAATGTCATCGATATAGACAATCACGCCCTGCCCGTGCAGGTCCCTGAGAATCTCGTCAACAAAGGATTGAAAGACGGCTGGAGCATTTTTCAACCCATACGGCATGACGAGGTACTCATAATGGCCCGATGTGGTACTAAAGGCGGTTTTCCACTCGTCTCCCTTCTTGATACGCACCAGGTTATACGCGCTCCTGAGATCCAATTTTGTGAAGAACTGTGCTCCGTGAAATGATTCCACAGCCGTAGCGATAAGAGGTAGTGGGTAACTAAACCCCACCGTGATCGCGTTTAGACCTCTATAATCAATGCACGGACGCAGACCTCCCTCCTTTTTCTTCACAAAAAAGAAACTCGAGGAAGCGGGTGAGATGGAGGGCCGAATGTACCCCTGTCCCAAGGATTCCGTGACGTATGTCTCCATAGCCGCCGTCTCCTCTTGTGACAAGGGGTACACGTGACTCCTGGGAAGCGCAGCGTTAACCTGGAGATCTATCGCACAATCCCCTTGTCGATGAGGTGGTAATTTAGTCGCTCTCTTTTTACAAAAAGCGATCGCCAAATCGGCGTATTCAGGGGGAATGCGCACGGTGGACACCTGGTCTGGACTCTCCACCGACGTGGCACCTATGGAAACTCCTAGACATCTCCCTGAACACTCCTCCGACCACCCCTGGAGAACCCCGTTTCCATGAAATGAGGGGATTGTGACCAGCCAGCCAGGGGTCCCCCAGCACCACTGGAAACGCAGGTGAATCAATAAGGAAAAAGTTAATGCTTTCCCTATGATTCCCCAGCGTTACCATGTCCAGCGGCACCGTAGACTCCCTGACTAGCCCTGACCCTAATGGTCGGCTATCTAAGGAGTGCACGGGGAAGGGGGAATCTATCGGCACCCGTGGAATGCCCAGCTTAATGGCAAGTCCACGGTCCATAAAGTTCCCAGCTGCGCCTGAATCGACTAGCGCCCTATGCTGGGAAGAGGGAAAAAATTTAGAAAATGAAACAGGCAAAAACACATGACCAACAGGGGGTTCTGGGCGAATCTGGTGCTGACTCACCTGAGGTGACCGAGAAGTGTTCTGCCTGCCTTCTCGACTCCCAGACTGGCTCCTCCAGCACCGGTCGGCCGTGTGTCCTCTCCGACCACAGCTGGTGCAGGAGGAGCCACCTCCTCCGGTGCCCCTTGGCACGGCCCCCCCTACCTCCATAGGGGTAGGGGCGGGGGTGCACGGGGGTGGAACGGGCAGGACCCTCTCCGAACGCCCGCGGGCAGCCAGCAAATTGTCCAACCGTATGGACATGTCAATGAGTTCGTCCAGGGATAGATTGGTGTCCCTACAGGCCAGCTCCCTGCGGACGTCCGCCCGGAGACTACACCGGTAGTGGTCTATGAGGGCCCTGTCATTCCACCCCGCTCCAGCAGCCAAGGTCCTAAACTCCAGCGCGAAGTCTTGAGCGCTCCTCGTCTCCTGTAGGAGCAGGTCTGACGGTGGCCAGGTACAACTCTAGCTGGAGAAGAAACCCCTTGCACCCAGCCGCCGTCCCATCGTACTCCCTCGGGAGTGCCAGGCGAAGCGCGCCAGAGCCAGACGTCGTAGGAGGAGGAGATGGTTGTATCGGGGGGGGTGTAGGTGGAGAGAGGATACCACTCCTCTCCCATCGTTCCATCCTCTCCATCATCTGGTCCATGGCGGATCCGATGCGATGCAGGACCGATGTATTGTGCTGGACACGTTCCTCCATTGAGGGTAGTGGAGTGCCCGCTGCTCCCGCTGATTCCATGCTCCTTCTGGTGGTGCGGGATTCTGTAGCGTCTTGTCTGTGGTGTGGCGGAAAGAAGCGCAGGAAGCAGCGAACACTGTGTGGTAATTTTAACCTGTTGGGTCTAGGGGGCAGCATTTGCACGTCTGGATAAAAAAAATGTACCCGATTTAATCTGGTTACTAATCCTACCCAGTAACTAGAATATGCATATACTTATTATATATGGATAGAAAACACTCAAAAGTTTCCAAAACTGTTTGAATGGTGTCTGTGAGTATAACAGAACTCATTTGGCAGGCAAAACCCTGAGACATTTTCTGACAGGAAGTGGATACCTGATGTGTTGTATTACCTTTAAACCGATCCCATTGAAAAACACAGGGGCTTAGGAATATTTTGGCACTTCCTATTGCTTCCACTAGATGTCACCAGCCTTTACAAAGTGTTTTGAGTCTTCTGGAGGGAGATCTGACCGAACAAGAGCCATGGAACGATGATGTCCCATTAGACACCTGGCGCGCGTGTTCATGTTGGGTACCCTCGTTCCAATACGTTATAAAAGAGTATGCATTCGTCCACCTTGAATATTATTCATGTTCTGGTTAAAAAAGGCCCTAATGATTTATGCTATACAACGTTTGACATGTTTGAACGAACGGAAATATATTTTTTCCCCTCGTTCATGACGAGAAGTCCGGCTGGCTTACATCATGTGCTAACGAGACGGAGATTCTTGGACATAAATGATGAGCTTTTTTGAACAAAACTACATTCGTTATGGACCTGTGATACCTGGAAGTGACATCTGATGAAGAGAATCAAAGGTAATGGATTATTTACATAGTATTTTCGATTTTAGATCTCCCCAACATGACGTCTAGTCTGTATCGCAACGCGTATTTTTCTGGGCGCAGTGCTCAGATTATTGCAAAGTGTGATTTCCCAGTAAGGTTATTTTTAAATCTGGCAAGTTGATTGAGTTCAAGAGATGTAAATCTATAATTCTTTAAATGACAATATAATATTTTACCAATGTTTTCTAATTTTAATTATTTAATTTGTGACGCTGACTTGACTGCCGGTTATTGGAGGGAAACGATTTCCTCAACATCAATGCCATAGTAAAACGCTGTTTTTGGATATAAATATGAACTTGATAGAACTAAAAATGCATGCATTGTCTAACATAATGTCCTAGGAGTGTCATCTGATGGAGATTGTAAAAGGTTAGTGCATCATTTTAGCTGGTTTTATGGTTTTGGTGACCCTGTCTTTGACTTGACAAAACATTACACACAACTCTTGTAAATGTACTGTCCTAACATACTCTAAATTTATGCTTTCGCCGTAAAACCTTTTTGAAATCGTAAAACGTGGTTAGATTAAGGAGATGTTTATCTTTCAAAGGGTGTAAAATAGTTGTATGTTTGAAAAATTTGAATTTTGACATTTATTTGGATTCAAATTTGCCGCTCTTGAAATGCACCTGCTGTTGATGGAGTGCACCACGGGTGGCACGCTAGCGTCCCACCTAGCCCCAAGAGGTTAATTAAGAACCACCCGTACAAAATAAGAGGTCTCCCAACAACAGGGAAAAATACAATGGACAAGCACAGTCAACAAACGCAGTTGACATACAGAAAAACAATCCCGCACAATAGGGTGCGGGCCAGCTGAACTAAATAGCCCTCTTAATTACCTAACTCAGGGCAGGTGAGAAAACATAAAAAAAAGGGAAAAACAAAAAGGGAATCGGTGGTAGCTAATAGGCCGGTGACGACGACCGCCGAGCGCCACCCGAGCAGGAGGGGGCGCCACCGTCGGTAGGAATCGTGACAGGTTGCTGTCCTTGAGTCCAATGTATTTAACCCCCTTGTGGGTTGGTGTTGGCACATCCAATGTACTGTTGATTGGTTTCCCGCTGTGTCTGTCATCTAATAAATCAGCCCATCCTCTCTCCCTTCACCCATCGCTACTCAAAGTCAAGCTGGTGCGTAAAGAGCACACTAACATTATTTTAAGAAAAATGGCAAAATTCTAACCTACCGCATCCTTAAATAAATCTCAAAACTGGACTGGTTTTACTTCCCTGACAATACTTCCCTGTCACCGGAGGTTTGGACACAAACACAACATCAACAGTAAACCCCGTTCTGAATAAATGCAACGAGGAACCCTCTTGCTCTCGGTTCAGATGGATGGCAGAGTCTGAGGGCTGTCTGAAACGAGGAGTGCGTTTTGTGGAGAGTGATTGCACGAGGACGGCAGTGGCACAAGATGTACTCTATAGAGTGATTAATTCAGGACCCAATGTGATTTATTGCCCCTCCACTCCTGTTTTGTAGGTCACTTTGGTGCCATATCAGTCAAGCTGTGCAAACACGGGTCCGATATCAGCGCTGAATAAATTTAAGTAAGACACACAATGAAAAGCAGAAAGCAAGATCACAGATGTTCATAACATTTGTGTTGGTGTCGGGTCTGAAGCAACAATGTGACAGGGACAGTAACAATGCAAAAATGAGAACACAACAAGGTAGCCTATCACTCCAGTGGCAAAGCAAGGCCCCAAATCAATCAATTTAGTAAAGGAAGATGATGGGCTTTGATTGGTGGACATTATCACTGGATATTGACGAAAAACCACAATGAATTAAAATGTGTAAAATAAATAAATACACGTTATCAATAGTTATCAGTTATATCTGACTCACATGTCTTCATGTAGAAAAAGGTATTGAGTTAATTGAGACAAAGATGTATACAGATAAATGTCTGAGGAATTCCAGTAGGCTTAAGTGACTGAAATAAAGCCTTCATTTGAAACTCAAATTAATGGTTGCTAAGCAACATCAATCGTGCAATCTTTTTTTTACTCTGCTCATGTTAATACATTTTTTCATTGTGGCTCAAGGATTATTAATGACAATGTCTAATGAGAAATGTATTTAAAACATTGAAGTCTAAAGAAGTAAGTTACTGTAACAAGGCTTTGATGTCCCGAGTATTACGTTGGTTGACAACAACTCCTTCCTATATCGCCTCCTCTCCAATTTGCTTCGATATACACTAACACATAATTTCTACTCAGTGTAGAAAGGTCGTATTCACCCCTGAGAGTAGAGCAGCAGCTGGAACATGTTATGGCTCAGTGCCTCATGATTCACTTCTCAGGCCAGAGCTGTGTGTCAACTTACCAAGTGTCCTGCACATTGAATACTGTACAATGCGCCAGTCCCCAGGGAAGCACAGCTTTTTTATCCAAGGGTTCAGTTTTTGACAGCAAAGAGTGCCTCATTGAACTACACGATCCATTTTAATGGTGAAGTGCACTCAAGGAAAGCTTCTGTGGTCTGCCCCTTTGATATCAATAACATGCACAAGTTATAATTAGCTTGGATAATTCCATCCTTCTCGTCCAGGGTTACGTTCACCAAGGGGCTTCAGGGGACGCTCTGATCGTATTAAAATATGAAATATTGTTTATGTACTTGCTAAAAGCTTAGTTGCCACTCCAAAATACATTTCCCTGGCATTAAGTCAACCTCTGTGTTTCTCTATGTGTGCGTCTGTTGTGGTGTGCATGTGTTGTGTTGTGTGTGTGTGTGTGTGTGTATATGTGTGTGTTTGTAGGGGGGGTTACTTTCTGAAATTCAGATTGCAAATTAATACATAAATATCAACATCCTCATTAATGCAAGCAATGAAGTAGGTGAAAAGAAAAAGTGAGCAACGTATTGTACTTTCAGCACCATGTCCAGCCATATTGTAGTTCAAAGACAAGATGAAGTGATTGCTATTGGCAGGGCCGGCTCTATAACAACTTTATCTGACACAAACACTCTCGTTAGTGGTTCCCACTACTATAAGTTGCAATTTATATTGAGCATATAATCTATTATGCAGACCTATTGATTGATTATTTTCTTACCACTGTGAAAGCAATAGTTTATGTGTCAGAATGGCTCTAGGTGTTGACATTCTTTCCCAGTCAGAATGTTTAAAGGTCTCACTCTACCACTATTACAAGCAAGGTGTTATGGAACGATGGATGCAGTGGAGTGTAAAACCTGGCAAACAGTGTTTACTCACTATTTTTATATGGTGAATATACTGCAGTTTACACATCAAATGCTAGCAAGTTAGCAATGCTAACGTTAACATTTATATTAAATACTGCACAGTCATCTCAGGTGTTCAGTGTTTAGCCACCTTTTACACCACTATATCACAGGCGGAAATCGCTCAACACTTGCCTGTCATCCTCCATCTTTGACAAGGTGCATGGCCGTTGATGTACAGTAGATTGCAGGAGGTTGGCTAGTCTTGAGGGCCAAGTTGAGGGCCAAGATGTTACCTGCCTTCATTCGAAATGTATGTTGTTTTTATTATTATTATTTATATTTCTGCCTATGTAAAGATTTGAGATAACACTGTAATGAAAAGCGCTATACAAATTACATGTATAGTTAGTGTTATTATTAATAGACGTGAGGACCGCTGTGCACAGCCTACATCACCCTGGGGCGAACCAATGCAGTCATCAGCAACAGCACCAGGGTAGCAGAGGAAACCTCTAGAAGGCTGTGGATAAAGAGGAAGAGAAACCGCGGGGGTCAGCTAAGACATTGCTAATTGTATTCCATGATCAACTAGCTGGAGGCTAAGCCATCTCAATTGGACGGACCAAAAATACTGTCTCTCGGTTAAATGTGAGTAATATTATCAATGACACAATGTATGTCAGGGTCTGATGGTACTGTACGTCAGACTGATTTCCTCCGAGACATTCACAAAGTGTCTCATTACTTTGAGCCAGATTCTGCTCCTTATTTCTTGGCTCGAATACAAAAGAGTCAGACAGACAATGACGGTAAAGCCTAGGCATAATGTTAGTGTAGGTTTTATCATGTCGTTCCGGATTGGTGATGACAAGGATACAGGCAATAGTAAAGGAAAGAGCTAGGTTACGGTAAGCCTTCGGAAAGTTTAATATGAGTAATTAACACAGAATTTACTTTGTAAGAAAACACTTTAAAAAAAAAGTGCCTCAATGTTTTCTTTCTAAGACCTTGAACTTATCTCCACTGAGACTGTTTGGTATTGAATGGACAAACAGTTGCATAAAGGATGAAAAGCATGCATAATACAAGATAAGATTAAGATACAATCTTAAAAATGTAAAACATTATTTGCTTTGAATTTGGGACAGCCTTTGTGTTACAATTCCAACATGAAAATAAAAAGGATCAAACATGAATGCTTGGTTTCTTTCTTAATTACAAAATAAAGTTCTGCTTTTGATCAGGAAATGTATTTTTTGTTGTATATTGAAATATCACAAAAATAAAAGAGTGAATGCAATGGAATCGAATCACAAAATATGACTCCATATTTAAGATTCAAATCACTCGTTTATATTTCCTCACACTTCTATTTGCATTATAAATGAGGGCATCGTTATATTCATCAAACCGTACACCAACATAATCATATGTCAAGATTTAGCTTGTTCTGTTTATCTTGCTTGCTGTAAACAGACAGACAGGGAGAAAGAGAGCGAGAGAGAGAGAGAGAGAGAGAGAATAACAGTCCTGGTGCAAAGCTACCTGTGAGTTTCTCTCTTTCCATCTGCATGATTGATGACATTTTCCCTAATCCCCCGTTTGTTGTCACAAAGACACTTCATCTCTCTCCAACCTGGGAAATAGCCCTTATGAAAATGTGTTTCTTAAACAAGTGACTCAAGCTTGGAAAATAAACGTAAACAGTGTTCATATTGCATTGTCAGACGAAGAGTACTTTCAGAAAACAGATAAGTCATTGCCTTAGGGCTGTCAACTGAAGCTATAGGCCTACAACTGCACCCAAAGATAAAGAATATTGATACTGCCTGCCTCAATGAGACAGCATCACAACCTATGTGCAACCCATACAGAAACAGTAATGTCCACCTTACTCTAACATGTGAATTACTTAACACTGGACTGGAAACTCCTGACAGCGACAATAGGGAAAGGTTCTGTTGATAACACAGAGCTGCTGAAACTGTCTCAGTCGATATCTCCAAACAGAGAAGTGTATTCCATAAGCGTTATGATGTTAAGGCACTCTTAGTCTGGACATGCTGAGTCTAAACTGGTGAAAGGAAAGGGTGATTCACAACTTTAACTGTTAATGTCCACTTTTAAGTAACTCTCTCATTCAGTTTGATGGCTTGAGGAGAACAAGCCTGCAAGCAGCTTTACTTCCTCAAGATCTCATTAGCTAAAAGTGCAGCGTCAGAGCTGCAGAGTAACAGCACAATCAATTATTTGTCTGTTTTTCTGACAATCACACTTGAATCAATTCAAAGTCAGAAACATCAGCTTATCTCTGCACATCACTTGAAAATAACTCTAATATAATAATATAATAATAATATAATAATATCTCAATCTTCTTGGGCCACTATAACTATAACTATTTTGACAATTGGATTGGTCCCCCCTACCACACGGAACCCACTAATCTACCTACTGAAACACACGGGGTGGCTAAAAACAGACCTCCATCTTCTGCTAGCTTGCTACCCATGGCTCGGCTAGCTGTCTGAATCGCCGTGACCCCAACCAACCTCACTACTCACTGGACCCTTATGATCACTCAGCTAATCATGCCTCTCCTTAATGTCAATATGCCTTGTCTATTGCTGTTCTGGTTAGTGTTTATTGGCTTATTTCACTGTAGAGCCTCTAGCCCTGCTCATTATACCTTATCCAACCCTTCAGTTCCACCACCCACACATGCGATGACATCACCTGGTTTCAATGATGTTTCTAGAGACAATATCTCTTTCATCATCACTCAATGCCTAGGTTTACCTCCACTGTATTCACATCCTACCATTCCTTTGTCTGTACACTATACCTTGAATCTATTTTATCACCCCCAGAAACCTGCTCCTTTTACTCTCTGTTCCGGACGTCCTAGACGTCCAATTCTCATGGCTTTTAGCGGTACCCTTATCCTACTCCTCCTCTGTTCCTCTGGCGATGTAGAGGTGAATCCAGGCCCTGCAGTGGCTAGCTCCACTCCTATTCCCCAGGCGCTCTCTTTTGATGACTTCTGTAATCGTAAAAGCCTTGGTTTCATGCATGTTAACATTAGAAGCCTCAGCCGTCTCTGAATCCTGGCTTAGGAAGACCACCAATAACTCTGAAATCTCCATCCCTAACTACAACATTTTCAGAAAAGATGGAACAGCCAAAGGGGGAGGTGTTGCAATCTACTGCAGAGATAGCCTGCAGAGTTCTGTCCTCCTATCCAGGTCTGCACCCAAACAATTTAAACTTCTACTTAACCTCTATGGGCTAGGTGGGACGCTAGCGTGCCACCCGTGGTGCACTCCATCAACAGCAGGTGCATTTCAAGAGCGGCAAATTTGAATCCAAATAAATGTCAAAATTCAAATTTTTCAAACATACAACTATTTTACACCCTTTGAAAGATAAACATCTCCTTAATCTAACCACGTTTTACGATTTCAAAAAGGTTTTACGGCGAAAGCATAAATTTAGAGTATGTTAGGACAGTACATTTACAAGAGTTGTGTGTAATGTTTTGTCAAGTCAAAGACAGGGTAACCAAAACCATAAAACCAGCTAAAATGATGCACTAACCTTTTACAATCTCCATCAGATGACACTCCTAGGACATTATGTTAGACAATGCATGCATTTTTAGTTCTATCAAGTTCATATTTATATCCAAAAACAGCGTTTTACTATGGCATTGATGTTGAGGAAATCGTTTCCCTCCAATAACCGGCAGTCAAGTCAGCGTCACAAATTAAATAATTAAAATTAGAAAACATTGGTAAAATATTATATTGTCATTTAAAGAATTATAGATTTACATCTCTTGAACGCAATCAACTTGCCAGATTTAAAAATAACCTTACTGGGAAATCACACTTTGCAATAATCTGAGCACTGCGCCCAGAAAAATACGCGTTGCGATACAGACTAGACGTCATGTTGGGGAGATCTAAAATCGAAAATACTATGTAAATAATCCATTACCTTTGATTCTCTTCATCAGATGTCACTTCCAGGTATCACAGGTCCATAACGAATGTAGTTTTGTTCAAAAAAGCTAATCATTTATGTCCAAAAATCTCCGTCTTGTTAGCACATGATCTAAGCCAGCCGGACTTCTCGTCATGAACGAGGGGAAAAAATATATTTACGTTCGTTCAAACATGTCAAACGTTGTATTGCATGAATCATTAGGGCCTTTTTTAACCAGAACATGAATAATATTCAAGGTGGACGAATGCATACTCTTTTATAACGTATTGGAACGAGGGTACCCAACATGAACTCGCGCGCCAGGTGTCTAATGGGACATCATCGTTCCATGGCTCTTGTTCGGTCAGATCTCCCTCCAGAAGACTCAAAACACTTTGTAAAGGCTGGTGACATCTAGTGGAAGCAATAGGAAGTGCCAAAATATTCCTCAGCCCCTGTGTTTTTCAATGGGATCGGTTTAAAGGTAATACAACACATCAGGTATCCACTTCCTGTCAGAAAATGTCTCAGGGTTTTGCCTGCCAAATGAGTTCTGTTATACTCACAGACACCATTCAAACAGTTTTAGAAACTTTAGAGTGTTTTCTATCCATATATAATAAGTATATGCATATTCTAGTTACTGGGTAGGATTAGTAACCAGATTAAATCGGGTACATTTTTTTTATCCAGACGTGCAAATGCTGCCCCCTAGCCCTAACAGGTTAAAAAAATTAACCTCTCTAAAAACAAGTCTCTCACCGTTGCCGCCTGCTATAGACCACCCTCTGCCCCGAGCTGTGCTCTGGATACCATATGTGAACTGATTGCCCCCCATCTATCTTCAGAGCTCGTGCTGCTAGGTGACCTAAACTGGGACATGCTCTGCTAGAGGACTGTCCAGTAGGCTCTCTGTGGGCTCACACCTTGCTCTGCTAGAGGACTGTCCAGTAGGCTCTCTGTGGGCTCACACCTTGCTCTGCTAGCCTGTTGGGGCTCGGGGGCAGTATTGAGAAATTTTGAAAAAAATATGTGCCCATTTTTAACTGCCTCCTACACCAACTCAGAAGCTAGGATATGCATATTATTAACACATTCGGATAGAAAACACTCTGAATTTTCTAAAACAGTTTGAATGGTGTCTGTAAGTATAACAACACTCATATTGCAGGCAAAAACCTGTGAAAAATAGATCCAAAAAAATGAGTGACTGTTTGTGACTGTACTATTTAGTGTCATTGTTTTATAGATACCATAGTGAGAAAGGATTCATTTCGCAACACCTACGGCTTCCACTAGATGTCAACGATCTTTATAAAGTTGTTTGAAGCGTCTATGATAAACAGAGAGCAAATTAGAATGCAGGGAAGTTGACATGTCATCACTTCATTTTTTTGCGCCTGCGCATAAATCTGAGAAGCGTGAGTTTGTCATTAATTGTTTATCAAGACATAGGATAGGTTGTGTGAAAATATTACTGATGTTTAACGTTAAAAATTGACCAAAAGATTAATGCTAAACAAGGTTTGACATGTTTGAACGAACGTAAATAGATTATTTACTAGGTTTTTTTAGCTTTTCGGCGTGATTTTACAACCCCCCCACCACGTTTTGTGGGAGCATAATGAACGCTAACTGCTTGGTGTTATTTGAACATAAATTATGAACTTTGTCAAAAGAAACCACATTAGTTCCGGACCTGGGAAATCCTGGCAGTGCCTTATGATGGAGATAATCAAAGGTAAGGGGATATTTACAATGTTATTATCGATATTAGATGATGCTAACTGTATAGCATAGCTTGTTGTTCTTAGCATAGCACCCCGTTTATTGCAAAATGTGATTTCCCAGTAAAGTTATTTTGAGATCTGGCCATTCGGTAGCAATTACGAGATGATAATATATTATTCTTTGAATGACAATATTATAATTTACCAATGTTTTCGAATAGTAATTTTGTTATGTTCACCGGAAGCATTTCAGAGAAGAAAAAAATCTGAATTTCACGCTCCTGTAAAATGCTGTTTTTGGATATAAATATGAACTTGATGGAACAAAAAATGCATGTATTGTATAACATAATGTCCTAGGAGTGTCATCTGATAGAGATTGACAAAGGTTAGTGCATAATTCTAGCTGGTTTCTGCTTTTGGTGACGCCTGACCTTGAATTGAAAATGGATGTTTGTACTTTTGTGGCTATGTACTGTCCTAACATAATCTAACTTTATGCTTTTGCTGTAAAGCCTCTTTGAAAATCGAACAATGTGGTTAGATTAAGGAGATGTTTATCTTTTAAATTGTGTAAAATAGTTGATTGTTTGAGAAATTGAAATTATTAGATTTTTGATGTTTTGAATTTCCAGCCTTGTTAGCAATCCCGACTCGGGGTTCATTGCTACCCTGTAGCCCCAACAGGCTAGAGGACTGTCCAGTAGGCTCTCTGTGGGTTCACACCTTGCTCTGCTAGAGGACTGTCCAGTAGGCTCTCTGTGGGCTCACACCTTGCTCTGCTAGAGGACTGTCCAGTAGGCTCTCTGTGGGCTCACACCTTGCTCTGCTAGAGGACTGTCCAGTAGGCTCTCTGTGGGCTCACACCTTGCTCTGCTAGAGGACTGTCCTGTAGGCTCTCTGTGGGCTCACACCTTGCTCTGCTAGAGGACTGTCCAGTAGGCTCTCTGTGGGCTCACACCTTGCTCTGCTAGAGGACTGTCCTGTAGGCTCTCTGTGGGCTCACACCTTGCTCTGCTAGAAGACTGTCCTGTAGGCTCTCTGTGGGCTCACACCTTGCTCTGCTAGCCTGTTAGGGCTAGGGGGCAGTATTTGCACGGCCGGATAAAAAAACGTACCCGATTTAATCTGGTTACTACTCCTGCCCAGTAACTAGAATATGCATATAATTGTTTGATTTGGATAGCAAACACCCTAAAGTTTCTAAAACTGTTTGAATGGTGTCTGTGAGTATAACAGAACTCATATGGCAGTCAAAACCCTGAGACAAATCCTGACAGGAAACTGAAATCTGATGTGTGGATATCACTTCAAACATTTGCCATTGAAACACACAGGGGCTTGGGATTCATTTAGCACTTCCTAAAGCTTCCACTAGATGTCCCCAGTCTTTACAAAGTGGTTTGAGCCTCCTACCATCAAAATTGACTGAAAGAGAGGATGTTTACCTTTGTCACAGGGGATGGGCCATTACCATTGTGACGTCGGCGCCCATGGGTACTCTCCCTTTTCGAAACGTTTTGAAAGACAATGCAACCGTCCCAATGGAATATTATTGAAGCCCTGGTTGAAAAAGCCCCTAAAGATTTATGTTATACAACGTTTGACATGTTTGAACGAACTTAAATATATATTTTTTGCTCATTCCTGACGACAAGTCAGACGCACACGGTGCATTTTCACTAGCCTTCGGAGCGCGCTAACACTATTGGGACATAAATTATTAACTTTTTTGAACAAAACTACATTTGTTATGGACCTGGGAATCCTAGAAGTGCCTTCTGATAAAGATAATCAAAGGTAAGGGATTATTTACAATAGTATTTTTGATGGTTGATCGTTCCAAGATGGCTCAAAACATGTATAGCCTAGACTATTTTTCTGGGCATACCACGTCATTTATTGCAAAGTGTGATTTCCCAGTAAAGTTATTTTTAAATCTGGCAAAGAGATGGCATTCAAGACATGTTAATCTATAAGTCTTTGAATGACAATATTACATTTTAACAATGTTTTCGAATAGTAATTTTGTAAATTGTAGCGCTGATCATCGGAAGCATTTGAGGGAAAAGTTTTTTCTGAACGTCATGCGCCGATGTTGTAAAATGCTGTTTTTATACATAAATAATGAACTTTATCGAACAAAAAATGCATGTGTTGTGTAACATGATGTCCTAGGAGTGTCATCTGATGAAGGTTGTCAAAGGTTAGTGCTGCATTTAGCTGTGTTTTGGGTATTTGTGATGCATGCTAGTTGCTTTGAAAATGGCTGTGTGATTATTTCTGGCTGGGTACTCTGCTGACATAATCTAATGTTTTGCTTTTGCTGTAAAGCCTTTTTGAAATCGGACAACGTGGTTCGATTCAGGAGAGGTGTATCTATAAAACGGTGTAAAATAGTCATATGTTTGAGAAATTTAAGTTATAGCATTTATGAGGTTTTGCATTTAGCGCGACACGATTCCACTGGCTGTTGATTAGGGTGGGACGCAAGCGTCCCACTGGCCCAGACAGGTTAACCGCCATCGATAAGAAACAGTACTGTGCAGCCGTATTCATTGACCTGGCCAAGGCTTTCGACTCTGTCAATCACCACATCCTCATCGGCAGACTCAACAGCCTTGGTTTCTCAAATGATTGTCTCGACTGGTTCACCAACTACTTCTCCGACAGAGTTCAATGATCAATGATGTCGCTCTTGCTGCTGGTGAGTCTCTAATCCACCTCTACACACACGACACCGTTCTGTATACTTCTGGCCCTTCTTTGGACACTGTGTTAACAACCCTCCAGACGAGCTTCAATGCCATACAACTCTCCTTCCGTGGCCTACAACTGCTCTTAATTTCAAGTAAAACTAAATGCATGCTCTTCAACCGATCGCTGCCTGCACCTGCCCGCCCGTCCAGCATCACTACTCTGGACGGTTCTGACTTAGAATATGTGGACAACTACAAATACCTAGGTGTCTGGTTAGACTGTAAGCTCTCCTTCCAGACTCACATAAAACATCTCCAATCCATAGTTAAATCTAGAATTGGCTTCCTATTTCGCAACAAAGCATCCTTCACTCATGCTGCCAAACATACCCTCGTAAAACTGACCATCTTACCGGTCTTCGACTTTGGCAATGTCATTTACAAAATAACCTCCAACACCCTACTAAACAAATTGGATGCAGTCTATCACAGTGCCATCCGTTTTGTCACCAAAGCCCCATATACTACCCACCACTGCTACCTGTACGCTCTCGTTGGTTGGCCCTCACTTCATACTCGTCGCCAAACCCACTGGCTCCAGGTCATCTACAAGACCCTGCTAGGTAAAGTCCCGCCTTATCTCTGCTCGCTGGTCACCATAGCTGCACCCAGGTATATCTCACTTGTCACCCCCAAAGCCAATTCCTCCTTTGGCCTTTTTCTCATAGCCCATCTATAAATAGCCCAAACAACTACCTCTTCCCCTTATTTATTTATTTATTTTGCTCCTTTGCAGCCCAGTATTTCTACTTTGCACACTCATCTACTGTCAAATTTACCATTCCATTGTTTTATTTGCTATATTGTATTTACTTCGCCACCATGGCCTATTTGTTGCCTTTACCTCCCTTATCTCACCTCATTTGCTCAAATTGTATATAGACTCATTTTTCTACTGTATTATTGACTGTATGCTTTTTTTACTCCATGTGTAACTCTGTGTTGTTATATGTGTCGAACTGCTTTGCTTTATCTTGGCCAGGTCGCAGTTGTAAATGAGAACTTGTTCTCAACTTGCCTACCTGGTTAAATAAAGGTGAAATAAAATAAAAATAAATAAATAATAGTCTAGTGCTACTTTGTGTCTCCCTCTTTAGAAATTCAGACATTTTAGAAATGAAGGACTAGATGGGGAAACAGAGAAGAAGAAAGAAAATCAGACATAATAACGAAATGTTAATGTGAGGACTTCATTGGAAAATAGACATTGGCTTTTATGATGTTAATTGCATATACATTTTATATGCACTTCTAATATGCCATCATGCACATGAGGTCATTCGGGTTAGAGAAATAACTTCAAGGCGGGAGATAATGGAGTTACTTCCCCTCAATGCATATATACCAAATTAATTTAATTACAAGGGGGAGGTAAGCCTCCCTAGATAGAGAGAGGACGGTGATTCAGTTCACAGAGGACGGAGTGTATATATCCACATGTATTGAGTACTACGTACTGATGAAACCTGAAGGTGACTCAATCTTCTTTGCACCAATGGTATTGTGTAGCTCAGCTGGTAGAGCATGGCACTTGCAATGTCATGATTATGGGTTTGATTCACGCTGGGGCCAATCATACGAACAATGTATGCATGCATGACTAAGTCACTTTGGATAAAAGCATCTGGTAAATGGCTTATATTGGACATAAATGTTGGTTTCATGAGCTGAAACAAAACCTTTGTTTACATCGCTGTTAGTGAGCATTTCTCCTTTGCCAAAATAATCCATCCACCTGAAAGTTGTGGCATATCAAGAAGCTGATTAAACAGCATGATCATTACACAGGTGCACCTTGTGCTGCGAACAATAAAAGGCCAGTCTAAAATGTGCAGTTTTGTCAAACAACACAATGCCATAGATGTCTTAAGTTTTGAGGGAGCGTGCAATTGGTATGCTGACTGCAAGAATGTCCAGCAGAGCTGTTGCCAGAGAATTTAATGCTAATTTCTCTACCATAAGCCACCTCCAATGCTGTTTTAGATAATTTGGCAGTAAGTCCAACCGGCCTCACAACTGCAGACCATGTGTAACCACGCCAGCCAAGGACCTCCACATCTGGCTTCTTCACCTGCGGGATCATCTGAGACCAGCCAACCAGACAGCTGATGAAACTGAGGAGTATTTATGTCTCTAATAAAGCCCTATTGTGATGAAAAACGAATTCTGATTGGCTGGGTCTGGTGGCCTGGCTCCCAAGTGGGTGGACCTATGCCCTCCCAGGCCCACCATGGCTGCACCCCTGCCCAGTCATGTGAAATCCATAGATTAGGGCCTAATGAGTTTCCTTACATGAACTGTAACTCTGTAAAATCGTTGAAATTGTTGCATGTTGCGATTATATTTTTGTTTAGTAGTATAATCTCTTGTGGACAGGCACACTTAACATAGAATGGTATGTGGGACACGACAACTAATGAGGAACTTTTTATTGGTGTACAGATTTCATCACTGATCATTTGGACGAATCACGATTATGCAGATTACTGGTGCTCGCATCTTTTGAATTCCAGAAGGGAAGGGGACATTTGGTCCATGCTTTGGCTGAGAGTTTATGTTTAGTGGGGTGGGGTGGGGGGGGGGGGGGGGGGGGTTGCAATTCTCATTAGTACATTTTCTCATACATCATTGCCCCCCAGCACCTAATCAGGCATCTGACACAATTACACAAGATTTTAGTTCTGGGTTTCTGAGATTATATGGTGTATAAGCCAGACTCAATCAAGGCCCTGTCTTAGCAAGGTTTATGCGTATTAGTTTAGAAAACGTCAGTGTATTTTTCAATGTACCATGCAAATATTAGAGGGTGTGCTTTACATTTAGAGAATTTTCTGCAAATCACTGCAGGGATTTGTCTTTAAAAGTAGCCAAACTACCATAATGACTAGACTTTACAGGAGGAGGCTGTACTACATTAATAATATGTATGCTCTATTGCCGCCTGCAAAAGTCCATTAATATATTAATGAGGATGTGTGTTTTTTTATTATTAGTTATGCTAATGTGGTCTGCCCATTTTGGTGACATTTATCATTTGGATGGTGATATTAGATCAGTTGCTAGTTCTGTCATTGATGCCATTTGGGGAACTTGCAAAAGCCTTAAGGAGAAGTCTCTTTTTTCGCCTTTGGAATGATTCATAATTCCCTGGCGTAATAACAATGGGATGCCAGTGTTTGCACCAGAAAGTAGCAGATGCTCAATCAAGCCTCGCTGCACTTTCCCTGGGCCATTTGTGTAATTAGACACCTATATTCAACTAACAGTAGGGTCCATTCCACATTCTTCCGATTGAAGATGTTTTGTCACAAAGATGTTTTCATCCAATACTGCACTTACGTTGAGCCACATGTCCAACTGAATATATTGATAGGATTTGTAGTATATAATATATAGCATTGTAGCGAATATGGCTAAACATGTTTTAAACATAATCCAGTACATGCTCACTGAACAAAAATATAAGTGCAACATGTAAAGTGTTGGTCCCATGTTTCATGAGCTGAAATTAAAGGTCCCAGAAATGTTCCGTACACACACAAATGTTATTTCTCTCAAATTGTGAGCACAAATTTGTTTACATCCCTGTTAGTGAGTATTTCTCATTTTCCAAGATAATGCATCCACCTGACAGGTGTGGCATATCAAGAAGCTGATTAAACAACATTATCATTACACAGGTGAACCTTGTGCTGGGGACAGAAACGGCCACTCTGTCACACAACACAATGCATCAGATGTCTCAAGTTTTGAGGGAGCATGCAATTGGCAAGCTGACTGCAGAAATGTCCACCAAAGCTGTTTCCAGAGAGTTTAATGTTAATTTCAATACCATAAGCCTCCAACGTCATTTTAGAGAATTTGGCAGTAAGTCCAACCGGCCTCACAACCACACACCACGTGTATGGCGTCGTATGGGCGAGCGGTTTGCTGATGTCAGCGTTGTGAACAGAGTGCCCCATTGTGGCATGGGGATGGGGTTATGGTATGGGCAGGCATAAGCTACAGTCAATGAACACAATTGCATTTTATCGATGGAAATTTTAATACACAGATATACCATGACGAGATACTGAGGCCCACTGTCGTGCCACTCATCCGCCACTATCACCTGCATATCTGTATTCCCAGTCATGTGAAATACATAGATTAGGGCCTAATGAATTTATTTTAATTAACTGATTAACTAAAATCTTTGAAATTGTTGCATGTTGCGGTTTTTTTCAGCATGTATGACATTTTAGTTGAAATCCTAGCGGGAAAAAATACAATCTTGTGACCTATTTTATATAATGATATCCAGAAACAGCCAGAGAGGAGATGACTGTTGCTACTGGCAACCTTTATCTCTGAGAGTTCTGAGGGGGAGATGCCTGGGCAGGCAGGGCTGGATAATGTGTGTTCTCCATTTGTATTGCGACTGGGGGCTGAGGACCAACAGGCCCCAACACCCTCATTTGGTTCAGAGCTAATTCAAATACAAAGCAGAGCGTGATTTTGAACTAGTATTGTGTATATCAACAAAGGAAGCCTTCGCTAATGTTGTTAGACTATACGTGGGAATCCCCCAATTACAGAGAGTACCTTCTGTTCTGCTTCACTGAGATTTATCTCAATGGTCAGGCATCAAGCTAATTCCCTCAGTCTCTGTTGAAATAGCATCCCTCCAAAGATGACCTGAAGGACACAAAGTCCAGGAAGTCCAGGAAGCGAAGCATCAAATGATTTCTCCCCTTGGCACAGAGCAGCATATTTTGGTGAGGGCATCTGTTTGATGGAAAACTGGCAGAGGTTTGTCCCATCCCACTGGTTTACACATTTAAGCACATTTTCTCATTAGTGTTTATTTGAGGGTGTAAATCATAGAGGAAAAACAAGACTTTGTGTAATCCGACCCTAAGCTATACTTAGTGGGATTCTTTAATGATGCAATGTTTTAGTCTATTTTCCCCCAAAATTTAAATGTTGGCGTATGCCAAAGTCAAAATTAAATTCGGACTAAATATGGTTGTAAACTATGTCACTTCCTGCTTCTACATAGATATCATCATGAGCACATGACTGTCCCTCTGTCAGAGCTTTTGCATTATTTCATTTTTTTTTCAGTGGCCATTAAATATTCCCCTGAATACCGAAGGACATTAACTTGGGCTTTGCGTTTCGTTCATTTTTGCAATTTCCTTTGTTGTTGGAATTGATATTGACTTATCTCTTTCTCATTTCAAGGCGTTTTCATCAGCCTGCAAGCTCCCTTTGCTCCTATCCCATTTTCCACAACTCAAATTGACATTTTAAATGTATCATTTCACTGCATTACACATGCATTTTTCCATTATCTGTTTTCCCCAGAAATATTTTTGTTCTTTCCACATGGAAGTCCTGATCTCAATGATGTCTCTGCTAGTCTGCTTGTAAACAGAATGTAGGCTACTGCTCAGAGCATCACTGATGTGCAGTACCTTTTTGGCAAGGAACATCACCTTTTAAGTATAGCGTTCATCGCAGAACATCCTCAGGCTTCAGCCATATGTTGTTAAACCTTGATAAAAACATTGTTTTTCTCTGCCCTGGCAGCTCAAACTCCGACACCAAAGGAAAGTATTACAAACTCAGGAAAACAACCCCCCTTTAGACAGGTCTCCTGTGATTTCATCACAAAATCATGTTACGCTAACTTGCTACCACATATAGTCATGTTTAACTATAATAGCTGCACAATTAGCTTGCTCTCGGCAGCAACTGACTACACATTTCAATCAGATAGATGCTACAGTACATTCTCTCAAAAGCAAAGAATTTCACCAAACAAGGCACTAGCTAACAATCAGCACTGTCAGCGAGCTAAACTATGGAAATCAAACATCCCTTACAGCATTTCTCTTATTGCACATCATTCATATACTCTGGGGATGATCGAGTGTATGTAAATTCAATATTTTACATTTAATCAGTATCCTGCCTGGTCTGCACCCTCACAGAGCCAGGATATTTTCCAATTGACATAAATCACGTATATATTATTGGCCATCTGCTTGGCAATCTACAGCTATTGTTTCAGTGAGGAGTCTACCTGCATTTTCCTGTTTTATCATCTCCACACACTAATTACGAGACAGACATTGTAGTCACTGTCTGACGAAAACCTTATAACTCAGTTTTGGAGATGTTTATTTATTTATTGAAAAGCAGTAACTCCCCTCAATGTACTCTGAACATTTCATGACTCTATGACCAATAACATGTATTCAAAATAGCTTCTGCATTGTATGTTTGTTGAGCTAACGTAGGCTAATGCGATTAGCATGAGGTTATAAGTAACAAGACATTTTCCCAGGACATAGACATATCTGATATTGGCAGAACGCTTAAATAATTGTTAATCTAACTGCACTGTCCAATTTACAGTAGCTTTTACAGTGAAAGAATACCATGCTATTGTTTGAGGAGAGTGCACAATTTTGAACATGAACAGTTATTAATAAACAAATTAGGCACATTTGGGCAGTCTTGATAAAACATTTTGAACAGAAATACAATGATTCATTGGATCAGTCTAAACCTTTGCACATACACTGATGCCATCTAGTGGCCAAAATCTAAATTGCACCTGGGCTGGAATAATAGTCGTGGCCAAACATTTTGAGAATGACACAAATATTAATTTCCACAAAGTTTGCTGCTAAAGTGTCTTTAGATATTTTTGTCAGATGTTACTATGGAATACTGAAGTATAATTACAAGCATTTCATAAGTGTCAAAGGCTTTTACTGACAATTACATGAAGTTGATGCAAAGAGTCTATATTTGCCGTGTTGACCCTTCTTTTTCAAGACCTCTGCAATCCGCTCTGGCATGCTGTCAATTCACTTCTGGGCCACATCCTGAGTGATGGCAGCCCATTCTTGCATAATTAATGCTTGGAGTATGTCAGAATTTGGGGATTTTTGTTTGTCCACACGCCGCTTGAGGATTGACCACAAGTTCTCAATGGGATTAAGGTCTGGGGAGTTTCCTGGCCATGGACCCAAAATATCGATGTTTTGTTCCCCGAGCCACTTAGTTATCACTTTTGCCTTATGGCAAGGTGCTCCATCATGCTGGAAAAGGCATTGTCACCAAACTGTTCCTGGATGGTTGGGAGAAGTTGCTTTCGGAGGATGTGTTGCTACCATTCTTTATTCATGGCTGTGTTCTTAGGCAAAATTGTGAGTGAGCCCACTCACTTGACTGAGAAGCAACCCCACACATGAATGGTCTCAGGATGCTTTACTGTTGGCATGACACAGGACTGATGGTTTCCGGATGCCCCAAACAATCGGAAAGGGGATTCATCAGAGAAAATGACTTTACCCCAGTCCTCAGCAGTCCAATCCCTGTACCTTTTGCAGAATATCAGTCTGTCCCTGATGTTTTTCCTGGAGAGAAGTAGCTTCTTTGCTGCCCTTCTTGACACCAGGCCATCCTCCAAAAGTCTTCGCCTCACTGTGCGTGCAGATGCACTCACACCTGCCTGCTGCCATTCCTGAGCAAGCTCTGTACTGGTGGTGCCCCGATCCAGCAGCTGAATCAACTTTAGGAGACGGTCCTGGCGCTTGCTGGACTTCTTCAAAACAATTGAACCCCTCTCCTTGAAGTTCTTGATGATCCGATAAATGGATGATTTAGGTGCAATCTTACTGGCAGCAATATCCTTGCCTGTGAAGCCCTTTTTGTGCAAAGCAATGATGACGGCACGTGTTTCCTTGCAGGTAACCATGGTTTACAGAGGAAGAACAATGATTCCAAGCACCACCCTCCTTTTGAAGCTTCCAGTCTGTTATTCCAACTCAATTAGCATGACAGAGTGATCTCCAGCCTTGTCCTCATCAACACTCACACCTGTGTTAACAAGAGAATCACTGACATGATGTCAGCTGGTCCTTTTGTGACAGCGCTGAAATGGAGTGGAAAAGTTTTGGGGGGATTCAGTAAATTTGCATGGCAAAGAGGGACTTTGCAATTAATTGCAATTCATCTGCTCACTCTTCATAACATTCTGGAGTATATGCAAATTACCATCATACAAACTGAGGCAGCAGACTTTGTGAAAATTAATATTTGTGTCATTCTCAAAACTTTTGGCCATGACTGTACCTTATGGCCTTTCTCTTGCATTTCAAAGATGATGGAAAACAATTACAAAAGAATGGTTGTTTATTTCTTTGTATTGTCTTTTACCAGATCTACTGTGTTATATTCTACTACATTCCTTTTACATTTCCATAAACTTCAAAGTGTTTCCTTTCAAATGGTACCAAGAAAATGCATATCCTTGCTTCAGGGCCTGAGCTACAGGCAGTTAGATTTGGGTATGTCATTTTAGGCAAATTGAAAAAAAGGTGCTAAAATGAGGACCATTTTCAGGAAACATGGAAACAACTGTGACACAGAATGCAGTCATACACAAATGGCAATTTAATAGCAGGCCATGTGCAGTCAATGCATATTTGGGATAAGATTAAGTACAGGGAAAATATACTGTATAGCTTTGATGTAAGCTTTAAAAAGTGTGTGTGAAGACTTTGCGCTAGCGTACCGGATTACTGTGGCTAATAGAGTTGTATATGTGTTGCTATTGCTATCTTTTATTGTTTTATTATCTCTTATTGTTCTTGCTTTGTCCAGAAGGAACCTGCAAGTAAACATTTCATTGGACGATGTATACCATGCACATCCCATACATACGACTAATAAAAGTTAGAACTTGAAACTACAGCTGAGTTTGCTGAACTGATTCTGTCCTAATGGGAAAGAAAAAAAAGACAACATGTCACAATGCAGATTGATGTGGATGTTGATAAAGATAATGAACTCACCGCAGATCTCACAATAAACGTATTTACTACTTTACATTTTCAGAACCAAAAATGCATTTCTCTTGCACATGAATATCCAGTACCCAAAGTACCCATTTGGGATTCATGAAAGGGTACTTTATTACTACTAATTATAGTCTTATTTACAAATGCCTCATTAATAATAGACAAGCATTCATATAAGTGACGTGTTTAAATATTACTGTATCAACATATTAGTGAATACTCCACACTCCGGAATGAATCCACTTGTACAGTCGTCTACGTCAACTGTTGGAAAGTAAATCCTCCAAGTCCTTGAGTTCTACACAACTGAATACAGTATTACAAATTCCTTCAATCTCTTACTGTGGATTGAGTTGCCTTGTGCAGGCTCCATATTCTCAAGCATCATGCAACATTATGTTCTAATGAGTACTACTGCATTGAGACAAATCTTCCTTTCTTTTTGTTTGTGCCTTCATGTGGTCAAAATGGACAGTCAGCTCTCTGGGGGAAAACATACAGCACATAAGAACACAACAGTCAGTCTGCATCTCAAAGCTTTGCCATCTTGAGAATAGTTAACAATAGAAATAGTAGATCAAAATGGCCATTACAATATGGTGAATGGTTCTGTTTTTACATTATCCTGGCATGCTTCAGTGTGCAGCATTAGAATGTGGAATGTAGAATGTGCTATTCTAGTATAGTTTGATAATGAATTCACCGCAGATCTCCCAATAAAGGGTACTTAATTGCTACTAGTTGTAGTTTGATTTACAAATGCCTCATTAATAATAGACAAGCATTCATATAGGTGACGTGTGTAACTATTACTATATTCACATGTTAGTGCACTACACCACTTTCCAGTATGAATCTACTTGTACGGTCGTCTAAGTCAAACTGTTGGAAAGTAAAGACTTAGGTCCAATTCAAATCCTCCAAGTCCTTGACCTCTACACAACTGAATACAGTATTCAAAAGTCCTTTGATTTCATCCTGTGGATTGAGTAGCCTTGTGCAGGCTTCATATTCTCACGCATCATGCTAAATTATGTTCTAATTAGTACATTTCTGCATAACTACTGCATTGAGACAAATCTGCTATTATTTTGCTTGTGCCTGCATGTGGTCAAAATGGACAGTCAGCTCTACTGGGAAAAACATTGGGCACATGAGAACACAACAGTCAGTCTACAGGGCCCGAGGAGCAGTCTTCACTCTGAAAATAACAGGATTCATCCCAGTCACTCTGATCCTACACCTCAGGCAGTTACACACTAAGTTTTACCCTGCCCTTTGCCAGTTGACTTTGGACTTCCCTGGATAAATGTATCATTAAAGGGGGTGACAATCGCGAAGTGGCCAGGCCCTGGGGCAGTACAGTACCCAACTCCATCTCAAAGCTTTGCCATTCTGAGAATAGGTAACGATTGAAACAGTGGATCAAAATGGCCATTGCAATATGGTGAATGGCTCTGTTTTTACATCATTCTGTCATGTTTCAGTGTGCAGCATTAGAATGTGGGATGTAGAATGTATTAGTATAGTTTAGTAGTTATTTGCTTCCTAATAGCATTTTAACAAGCATCGGTAATGAATGGCTAATATTAGGCTTTTGTTTGTAGTTTATTAGACAGGGGTTAAAGTTGTCTGATACGTCGATTGAATGTGTTTTCATTTTGCCTGATTTGCAACATGTGAAGGTCAGGAATGTTTATTGCTGGTGCATCGATATGAAATCCTTTGCTTCTCCTTGAAGTGCATTGGAGCCCAAGGAGAGGAACCTTCTCTCCACTCCCCCAATGTGCTTTGAGAGGGAGGTGACGAATGAAGGAAACAAGGGGATAATCTTAATTGCATTTCCTTCATTTTTCACATCCTCTCTCCTCACCTCCTTCTCAAAACCCATTGGGGAGGGACCTCTGACCTTCTCATCCAATGGGTTTGAGAAGGAGACGAGGAGAGAGGATGCATTTGAGATTCTCTCCAGAACAGAGGAAGCAAGTTTATGACAGTTATAAAAACAAACTTGACAATGCCAGACTGACTGACTGAGCTACCATAATACCATTGGCCTGTCCAGAAACAATCCCTAGCTCCTACTTCTCAGAGTCTAGACACTGAGAGGGATCGATGCGTGGTGACATGGTGAGAGCTTCACCTTACCTTCTGATAGGCTTGATGTAATTTTGACGGTATTGCTTACATCTGTCCAATTCTGTGTCTAGGGGTAGGGGCAAGGAGTTGTGTCTGGACAGGACCTACAGCATGACACTTAAGGCTTTGGTTGGATATTTCATTCCATTGCTATATATACACACACACACACACAATTGCACAGGTGGAAACTGGACACACACACGGGACCCTCTCAGGCTGATCAGGCAGGTCTGGGTAGCTGGAGACCTGCTGTAAACAGTGAAAGAATATATTTGCATGTCTACTACTCACACCCTTTCTTCATTCCAGCTAGTTAGATGTGCAGCCACTCGCTAACCATAGCTAGGGGCATATCTCTAGTCTACCAATAGATACTGTTGTTTTTGCTGTATATTATCATATAATAAGGTTACCAATGGTTACCTAGGTAGCTAGGATATACAGTTGAAGTCGGAAGTTTACATACACTAAGTTGAATGTGCCTTTAAACAGCTTGGAAAATTCCAGAAAAAGATGTCATGGCTTTAGAAGCTTCTGATAGGCTAATTTGCATCATTTGAGTCAATTGGAGTTGTACCTGTGGATGTATTTCAAGGCCTACCTTCAAACTCAGTGCCTCTTTGCTTGACATCATGGGAAAATCTAAAGAAATCAACCAGGACCTCAGAATTTTTTTTTTGTAGACCTCCACAAGTCTGGTTCATCCTTGGTTCATTATCCCCTCATCCTTCATCCAAATGCCTGAAGGTACCACGTTCATCTGTACAAACAATAGTATGCAAGTATAAACACCATGGGACCACACAGCCGTCACACCACTCAGGAAGGAAATGCATTCTGTCTCCTAGGGATGAATGTACTTTGGTGCGAAAAGTGCAACTCAATCCCAGAACAACAGCAAAGGATCTTGTGAACATGCTGGAGGAAACAGGTACAAATCTATCTATATCCACAGTAAAACGAGTCCTATATCGACATAACCTGAAAGGCCGCTCAGCAAGGAAGAAGCCACTGCTCCAAAACTGCCATAAAAAATCTAGGCTACGGTTTGCAACTGCACATGGGCACAAAGATTGTACTTTTTGGAGAAATGTCCTCTGGTCTGATGAAACAAAAATAGAACTGTTTGGCCATATTGACTAACATTATGTTTGGAGGAAAGAGGGGGAGCCTTGCTAGCCGAAGAACACCATCCCAACCGTGAAGAACGGGGGTGGCAGCATTGTGTTGTGGGGGTGCTTTGCTGCAGGAGGGACTGGTGCACTTCACAAAATAGATGGCATCTTGAGGAAGGAAAATTATGTGGATATATTGAAGCAACATCTCAAGACATCAGTCAGGAAGTTAAAGCTTGGTCAAAAATGGGTCTTCCAAATGAACAATGACCCCAAGCATACTTACAAAGTTGTGGCAAAATGGCTTAAGGACAACAAAGTCAAGGTATTGGAGTGGCCATCACAAAGCCCTGACCTCAACCCTATAGACAATTTGTGGGCAGAACTGAAAAAGCGTGTGCGAGCAAGGATCCTACAAACCTGACTCTGTTACACCAGCTATGTCAGGAGAAATTGGCCAAAATTCACCCAACTTATTGTAGGAAGGTTGTGGAAGGCTACCTGAAACGTTTGACCCAAGTTAAACAATTTAAAGGCAATGCTACCCAATACTAATTGAGTGTATGTAAACTTCTGAGCCACTGGGAATGTGATGAATGAAATAAAATCTGAAATAAATCATTCTCTCAACTATCATTCTGACATTTCACATTCTTAAAATAAAGTGGTGATCCTAACTGACCTAAGACAGGGAATTTTTACAAGGATTAATTGTCAGGAATTGTGAAAAACTGAGTTTAAATGTAATTGGCTTAGGTGTATGTAAACTTCCGACTTCAACTGTATCAGCCAGCTAACCATTTACAGTAACAACAGATAATGAATAAGTCAATACACACTAAATGTTATTCAGAAATGTAAAATCGTACCTTATCTTGGCACTGTGGCACGGTATGTGCAGCTATTAATCAATGAATTGATATATTATATATTAACGGATTAGATAATGGAGTTAGAAGGGGGACCTTCTACTTTGAAAGTACAGGAAGTGTTGGCTGTTCACATGACCAGGCATTCCACGTTTAACCCCACCCACATTTGAACATAGAAATATGAAGTTGTTTTGGTATTATATGCAAAAACGAGTAAACAGGCCGTTTTCCCATTCCCTATCGCTCCGTTTTTACTCAGAAAAGAAACAATCAAAAGTACAAGGACCATAATCTTTCCTCTAAACAGCTAGACATCAAACGCATATCAAACAATTATTACATGTAATTATTGAAGAACCCCGCTAATGACAGTATCAACTTTAGTTTTATTAATCCTATTAAAGTTACTTTCTGTTTGAAGCATTGGATTCCGCAATCACATGCATTATTTTGGATATGTGTGCCCATGAAAAATGGTTTCACACCATAACATAGGGAGATACGAAATATTACGAGGTTACAGTACATTTCTGAGTCCACCATACAAAAAAGAGTCTAACAGCAATATCCAGGTATTTCACAGGATCCCCTCCCCTGTAACTACTCCCCAGGTCGTTGCTGTAAATGAGAATGTGTTCTGAGTCAACTTACCTGGTAAAATAAGGGTAAAATATTATTGCTTAGTATTTGATATAACAACAAATAAACATCTGTGATGACTCCAAGAATGAGAACGGTTTTGATTCAACTCATGAATTATATTGAAATCTATTATCTCTTTATATCATAATGTATTCACTTGAAAAAAGCAAATTATTATTAATCAAATATATTTATAAAGCCCTTTTTACATCAGCAGATGTCACAAAGTGCTATACAGAAACCCAGCCTAAAACCCCAAATAGCAAGCAATGCAGATGTAGAAGCACAGTGGCTAAGAATAACTGTGATCCCGTCCGATGATACCCCCGGACAGTGCCAATCAGGCAGGACATAACCGCAACCACTTTGCCAAAGTACAGCCCCCACACCACTAGAGGGATATCAACAGACCACCAACTTACTATCCTGAGACAAGACCGAGTACAGCCCCCACACCACTAGAGGGATATCAACAGACCACCAACTTACTATCCTGAGACAAGGCCGAGTACAGCCCCCACACCACTAGAGGGATATCAACAGACCACCAACTTATTATCCTGAGACAAGGCCGAGTACAGCCCCCACACCACTAGAGGGATATCAACAGACCACCAACTTACTATCCTGAGACAAGGCCGAGTACAGCCCCCACACCACTAGAAGGATATCAACAGACCACCAACTTACTATCCTGAGGCAAGGCCGAGTATAGCCCACAAAGATCTTCTCCACCCCACAAGCCAGAGGAGGCACAATACCGGACAGGAAGATTGCGTAAGGGGCTCAGCCCACGCAAGTGACGCCACATCCTAGGGACGGCATGGAATAGCACTAGAAAGCCAGTGACTCAGCCCCCGTAAAAGGGTCAGAATAATGACTTTGTAACAGTTCCAAACAGTTGTCCACTACAAGAAATGCTCACTGGTACCCTAGTATATAGAAATACCCACTCCCAAAAACCCTGGCAGGCCTGTACCTTAACCCCTTTCTACCTACCTCTCTCTCTTTAGTTTTTTCCAGCGCCCATTAAAGATTCCACTGAATACCAGGTGTGAAAGTAGAATTCATTTATTCCTCCTGTTTGCGCATGAACCAACATTATTTATGGGCCTAATCATAGAAGTACATATAGAATCTGTATTAGGATCCTAGTCGTAAAGATTTGTCATTTAATGTATCACCATTTATTGTGTCATGAACACAACCATGCATGATGCTTTAATCTGATTGTCAAGCAATCACTTCAAAGGGCTCCTTTTCTCGGCTACCCGAGTACGTTCATCCTCTCGCAATATATTTCCAGACACATCTGCAACACAAAAACATAAAAAAAAGTGTAATGACATTTGGCGATTGTCATTAGGCCAGAATTTATGTGTCCATGTGAGTTTCGGAGTCAGATAGTCATCCTTGGCAAAATGTCAGTGTTCTTGTCGAACCACATTGCATTTTGGACCATAGGATATACCAGCCATTTTCAAGGCCATTCTCAGATGCTTCATGCCTCTGACATGCGGTAATGATAAATAATGGTGTAGTAGCCTACAGTTTTCTTGACATTTTGTTTTAATTACTGTGATAGGCTCATGTTTTACCGGTATGGCGTACCCCCACTATTTATTTTGCCGGGACATCGCACCGTATCGCCTTACTTTCACCCCTGCTGAATACAGAAATGTTTTAACTTGGGCTTTTGCATTTCATTTAGCCATTTCCGTTGTTGGTGGATTTGATATTGACTTCTATCTTTTTCATTTAAAGGTGTTTTCATCAGCCTGCAAGCTCGCCTTGCTCCCATCCTATTTTCCACAGCTTAAATAGGAAATCGAAAGCATCTTTAAAATGCATTAATTCAATTGGCTCATTTCATCGCATTACACATGCATTTTTCCCTTATCGGTTTTTCCCAGGAATATCTTTGTTCTTTCCACAAGGAAGTCATGATCTTCATGATGGATTGCCTCTGCTAGTCTGCTTTGTAAACAGATTGTAGGCTACAGCTCAGAGCATCATGATGTGCAGTACCTTTTTGGCAAGTAACAACTCCTTTAAGTACTGCGTTCATCTCAGAACATCCACATGCTTCAGCCATCAGCTGTTAAACCTTGATCAGAACAATGTTTTTCTCAAACAACCACCCTTTCGACAGGTCTCCTGTGATTTCATCACAAAATCCTGTTTTCTGACTATGCTAACTTGCTACCACATATAGACACGTTTAACTAGCTACACAATTAGCTTGTTCACAGCAGCAACTAGCTTCCCATTTCAATCAGCTAGCAAGCTACGTTCTCTCAACAGCAACCCATTTCACCAACCAAGGAGCTTACCTAACAATCAGCGTGCTAAACTATGGAAATCAAACATCACTTGTAGCATTTCTCTTGTTGCACATGGAAATGGAAATTAAATATTTCCCATTTAATCAGTATCCTGTCTGTTCTGCACCCTCACAGAGCCAGTATATTTTCCATTTGACATATATCACATACATATTATTGGCCATCTGCTTGGCAATCTGCAGGTATTGTTTCAGTGAGGAGACTACCTGCATTTTCCTGTTTTATCATCTCAAAGCATTAATTACGAGACAGACATAGACGCTGTGTGACAAAAACCTTTACATTTATTGAAAGCAGTTTTAAGAAAGTAGAACCAATTCAAAAAAAATATATAGCTTCTGAAGTTTCATAATTGTATGTTTGTTAATGGGGATTTTTCTTTCAATTTCCTGAAAAGTTTCTGGTTTTCATCAGACAGTGATGATAACAGTGATGTATGTTTATTTTTGAGCTTCCATAGTGGGTTGTGTTTTTAGTGAAAGATTGGATGCTACAGACTTAAAAGGAAATGAGGACCATTTTCGGGAAGGATGTAATCAGCAGATGTAAGCAACTGTGACACAGAATGCAGTCATATACAAATGGCAATTCAATAATAGACCATGTGCAGTCAATGCATGTTTGGGATAAGATTGAGTACAGGGAAAATGTACTGTGTAGCTTTGATATAAGCTTTAAGAAGTGTGTGTGAAGGCTTTGCGCTAGCATACAGGATTACTGTGGCTAATAGAGTTGTATATGTGTTGCTATCGCTATCTTTTATTATCTTTATTATTCTTGCTTTATCCAGAAAGAACCTGCAAGTAAACATTTCGTTGGACGATGTATACCATGCACATTCTGTACATACGACTAATAAAAGTTAGAACTACAGCTGAGTTTGCTGAACTGATTCTGTCCTAATGGGAAAGAAAAAAGAGACATGTCACAATGCAGATTGATGTGGATGTTGATAAAGATAATGAACTCACCGCAGATCTCGCAATAAACGTATTTACTACTTTACATTTTCAGAACCAAAAATACATTTCTCTTGTACATGAATATCCAGTACCCAAAGTACCCATTTGGGATTCATGAAAGGGTACTTTATTACTACTAGTTATAGTCTTATTTACAAATGCCTCATTAATAATAGACAAGCATTCATATAAGTGATGTGTTTAAATATTACTGTATCAACATATTAGTGAATACTCCACACTCCGGTATGAATCCACTTGTACAGTCATCTACGTCAAACTGTTGGAAAGTAAATCCTCCAAGTCCTTGAGTTCTACACAACTGAATACAGTATTAACAATTCTTTCAATCTCTTACTGTGGATGAGTTGCCTTGTGCAGGCTCCATATTCTCAAGCATCATGCAACATTATGTTCTAATGAGTACTACTGCATTGAGACAAATCTTTCTTTCTTTTTGTTTGTGCCTTCATGTGGTCAAAATGGACAGTCAGCTCTCTGGGGGAAAACATACATCACATAAGAACACAACAGTCAGTCTGCAGGGCCCGAGGCGCCACCTTCACTCTGAAAATAACACTCTGGTCATATCCCTTGGGCATTTACACATTAAGTTTTACCATGCCCTTTGCCAGTCTGATTTTCTATTTCCCTGGATAAAGGTATCATTAAAGGGGGTGACAATTGTGAAGTGGCCAGGCCCAGGGGCAGTACAGTACACAACTCCATCTCAAGGCTTTACCATCCTGAGAATAGGTAACAATAGAAATAGTAGAACAAAATGGCCATTACAATATTGTGAATGGTTCTGTTTTTTACATTATCCAGGCATGCTTCAGTGTGCAGCATTAGAATGTGGAATGTAGAATGTACTATTCTAGTATAGTTTAGTAGTTATTTGCTTCCTGATAACATTTTAACAAGCATTGGTAATGAATGGCTAATGTTAGGCTTTTGTGTTTAGTTTATTAGACAGAGGTTAAAGTTGTCTGATATGTCGATTGAATGCATTTTAATTTTGCCTGACGTGTAAGAGGGGAAGGTCAGGAATGTTAATGGCTGGTGCATCGATGTGAAATCATTAATAACCCATGAATTGACTTCATTTGTTTATGATTAGGCGTGATCCGTGACTGCTCTGCTGCTCATTTTCAAAAGTAAGAGCTTTCTTATAAACAGACCACTGTTCAGTGAGGTCATCATGTTTCATGGAAACCAAAGCACATAGATCATATTTTATATTTGACACAAATAAACATTTATATGTGTTAGAATGTGTACAGTTCCTTTAGAAAGTATCCACACCCCTTGACTTTTTCCACATTCTGTTGTGTTACAGCCTGAATTTAAAATTGATTAAATTGAGATGTCTTGTCACTGGCCTACACACACTAACTAATGTCAATGTGAAATTATGTTTTTTGAAGTTTTTGCTAATTAATAAAAAATGAAAAGCTGAAATGTCTTGAGTCGATAAGTATTCAACCCTTTTGTTAAGGCAAGCCTAGATAACTTCAGAGTAAAAATGTGCTTAACAAGTCACATAATAACTTGCACTGACTCTGTGTGCATTAATAGTGTTTCAAATTATGTTTAAATAAATACCTCATCACTCTACCCCACACATACAATTATCTGTAAGATCCGTCAGTCGAGCAGTGTATTTCAAACACAGATTCACTCACAAAGACCAGGTAGGTTTTCCAACGCCTCGCAAAGAAGGGCACCTATTGGTAGATGGGTAAAAAAAAAGTGAATATCCCTTTGAGCATGGTGAAGTAATTAATTACACTTTGGAGGGTGAATCAATACACACAGTCACTACAAAGATACAGATATCCTTCCTAACTTAGTTCCCGGAGAGGAAGAAAACAGTTCAGTGATTTCACCATGAGGCCAATGGTGACTTTAAAAAAGTGAGGATGGATCAACAACATTGTAGTTACTCCACAATACTAACCTAAATGACAGAGTGAAAATAAGGAAGCTTGTACAGAATAAAATGTATTACCGTCCTGTATGCCTTGTAGCATCTTGAATGCTACAAGGCACTAAAGTAAAACTGCAAATAATGTGACAAGGTAATTAACTTTTTGTCCTGAATACAGAGTGTTATGTTTGGGGCAAATCCAATACAACACATTACTGAGTACCACTCTCCAAATTTTCAAGCATAGTGGTGGCTGCATCATGTTATGGATATGCTTGTAATCATAAAGGACTAGGAGATTTTCAGGAAAATAAAAATCACAGGCCAAATCCTAGAGGAAAACCTGGTTCAGTCTGCTTTCCACCAGACAATGGGAGAAGAATTCACCTTTCAGCAGGACAATAACCTAAAACACAAGGCAAAATCTACACTGGATTTGCTTACCAAGAAGACTGTGTAACAGTTTTGAGTTACAGTTTTGACTTGTTTTATTTTATATTTCACCTTTATTTAACTAGGTAGGCCAGTTGAGAACAAGTTCTCATTTACAACTGTGTAACGGCTGTCGTCGGAAGAAGACCAAGGTGCAGCGGAGTTAGTGTTCATAATTTATTCAGAAAGAACACTGGATAACTACAAAACAAGAAAAAACCGACAGCTAAACAGTACTGACAGCTAACACACTGAACAGAAACAATTACCCACAAACCCCAACGGAAAAACATGCACTTATGTGTGACTCCCAATCAACAGCAACGAACTACAGCTGTGCCTGATTTGGGAGCCACACACGGCCCAAAACAAAGAAATACAAACACATAGAAACAAAACATAGAACGCCCACCCAAGGTAACACCCTGGCCTAACCAAAATAAAGAACAAAAAACCCCTCTCTATGGCCAGGGCGTTACAAACTGTGACCTGGCCAAGATAAAGAAAAGCAGTGTGACAAAAACAACAACACAGAGTTGCACATGGTGTGACGATCGTCGTAGAGAGGAGACCAAGGTGCAGTGTGGTAAGTGCTCATGATAAATTTTATTATAACTCACACTAAACAAAACAACAAACAAAGGAAGACGAACGTCACATTCTGCAGGCTTTCACTGAGCTGTACAAAAACAAGATCCCACAACTGAAGGAGGGAAAAAGGGCTGCCTAAGTATGATTACCAATCAGAATCAACGATAGACAGCTGCCTCTGATTGGAAACCATACTCGGCCAAAACAAAGAAATACAAAAACTAGATTGCCCACACCACATCACACCCTGACCTAACCAAACTAGAGGAAATAAAACGTCTCTCTTAGGT
Source organism: Salmo salar (assembly GCF_965601325.2). NCBI lineage: Eukaryota > Metazoa > Chordata > Actinopteri > Salmoniformes > Salmonidae > Salmo > Salmo salar. The sequence continues at coordinate 11,480,685 of NC_138307.1, forward strand.
CAGGGCATGGCACATGGGATAAACAAACTTACAGTCAATTACACAATAGAAATGTTTATGTACAGTGTGTGCAAATGTAGTAAGATTAGGGAGGTAAGGCAATAAATAGGCCATAGAGGTGAAATAATTACAATTTAGCAGTAACACTGGGGTGCTATATGTGCAGATGATGATGTGCAAGTAGAGATACTGGGGTGCAAAAGAGAAACAACAACAAAAAAGAACAATGTGTGGATGAGGTAGTTGGGTGTGCTATTTACAGATGAGCTGTGTACAGGTACAGTGATCGGTAAGCTGCTCTGACAGCGGATGCTTAAAGTTAGACAGGGAGATATAAGTCTCCAGCTTCAGTGATTTTTGCAGTTTGTTCCAGTCATTGGCAGCAGAGAACTGGAAGGAAAGGCAGCCAAAGTAGGTCTTGGCTTTGGGGATGACCAGTGAAATATACCTGCTGGAGCGCCTGCTACAGGTGGGTGTTGCTATGGTGACCAGTGAGCTGAGATAAGGTGGGGCTTTACCTAGAAAATACTTATAGATTACCTGGAGCCAGTGGGTTTGGCGACAAATGTGTAGCGAGGGCCAGCCAACGAGAGCATACAGGTCACAGTGGTGGGTAGTATATGGGGCTTTGGTGACAAAACGGATGGCACTGTGATAGACTACATCCAATTTGCTGAGTAGAGTGTTGGAGGCTATTTTGTAAATGACATCGCCAAAGTCAAGGATCAGTAGGATTGTCAGTTTTACGAGGGTACAGTGCCTTGCAAAAGTATTCATCCCCCTTGGCATTTTTCCTATTTTGTTGCATTACAACCTGTAATTTAACCTATTAGGGCTAGGGGGCAGTATTGACACGGCTGGATAAAAAACGTACCCGATTTAATCTGGTTACTACTCCTGCCCAGTAACTAGAATATGCATATAATTATTGGCTTTGGATAGAAAACACTCCAAAGTTTCTAAAACTGTTTGAATGGTGTCTGTGAGTACAACAGAACTCAAATGGCAGGTCAAAACCTGAGAAGATTCTGTACAGGAAGTACCCTGTCTGACCATTTCTTGGCCTTCTTTGCCATCTCTATCCATTACAAAGGATCTCTGCTGTTACGTGACACTTCCTACGGCTGCCATAGGCTCTCAGAAGGCGGCAAAAAGCTGAATCGTGGCTTTGCAGGCTCTGGCTGAAAAAAAGTAGCGCGTTTGGGTAGTGGCTGGTTACAGTACTGTGAGACTCAGGCTCGTGCCCGCGTCGACCGAAAGCTTTGTTTTCTTTCCTCTGTTTACCTAAACGGAGATTCCCGGTCGGAATATTATCGCTTTTTTACGAGAAAAATGGCATAAAAATGAACAAAACGAACAAAACGCCGCTATTTGGATATAACAATGGATTATTTTGGACCAAACCAACATTTGTTATTGAAGTAGCAGTCCTGGGAGTGCATTTTGACGAAGACAACAAAGGTAATCAAACTTTTGTAATAGTAAATCTGACTTTGGTCAGGGCTAAACTTGGTCGGTGTCTAAATGGCTAGCCGTGATGGCTGGGCTATCTACTGAGAATATTGCAAAATGTGCTTTCACCGAAAAGCTATTTTAAAATCGGACACCTCGATTGCACAAAGGAGTTCTGTATCTATAATTCTTAAAATAATTGTTATGTTTTTTGTGAACGTTTTTCGTGAGTAATTTAGTAAATTGTTAGTAAATTCACCGGAAGTTTGCGGGGGGTATGCTAGTTCTGAACGTCACATGCTAATGTAAAAAGCTGGTTTTTGATATAAATATGAACTTGATTGAACAAAACATGCATGTATTGTATAACATAATGTCCTAGGTGTGTCATCTGATGAAGATCATCAAAGGTTAGTGCTGCATTTAGCTGTCTTCTGGGTTTATGTGACATTATATGCTAGCTTGAAAAATGGGTGTCTGATTATTTCTGGCTGGGTACTCTGCTGACATAATCTAATGTTTTGCTTTCGTTGTAAAGCCTTTTTGAAATCGGACAGTGTGGTTAGATTAACGAGAGTCTTGTCTTTAAAATGCTGTAAAATAGTCATATGTTTGAGAAATTGAAGTAATAGCATTTCTAAGGTATTTGAAAATCGCGCCACGGGATTCAACTGGCTGTTGCGTAGGTGGGACGAATTCGTCCCGCCTAGCCCAGAGAGGTTAAATAGATTTTTATTTGGATTTCATTTGAAATTGGTGAAATGAAAAAAATGACTTATTAAAAAGAATTCTCAAAAATAGAAAACAGAAAAGTGGTGTGTGCATATGTATTCAACGCCTTTGCTATGAAGCCCCTAAATAAGATCTGGTGCCACCAATTACCTCCAGAAGTCACATAATTAATTAAATAAAGTCTGCCTGTGCGCAATCTAAGTGTCATATGATCTGTCACATGATCTCAGTATATATACACCTGTTCTGAAAGGCCCCAGAGTCTGCAACACCACTAAGCAAGGGGCACCACCAAGCAAGCAACACTATGAAGACCAAGGAGCTCTCCAAACAGGTCAGGGACAAAGTTGTGGAGAAGTACAGATCAAGATTGGGTTATAAAAAAATATCAGAAACTTTGAACATCCCACGGAGCACCAATAAATCCATTATTTAAAAATGGAAAGAATATGGCACCACAACAAACCTGCCAAGAGAGGGCCGCCCACCAACACTCACAGACCAGGCAAAGAGGGCATTAATCAGAGAGGCAACAAAGAGACCAAAGATAACCCCGAAGGATCTGCAAAGTTCCACAGCGGAGATTGGAGTATCTGTCAGTAGGACCACTTTAAGCCGTACACTCCACAGAGCTGGCCTTTATGGAAGAGTGGACAGAAAAAAGCCATTGCTTAAAGAAAAAAATAAGCAAACACGTTTGGTGTTCGCCAAAAGGCATGTATGAGACCCCCCAAACATATGGAAGAAGGTACTCTGGTCAGATGAGACTAAAATTTAGCTTTTTAGCCATTAAGAAAAACGCTATGTCTGGCACAAACCCAACACCCCTCATCACCCCGAGAACACCATCAGCTGTGGGGATGTTTTTCATCGGCAGGGACTGAGAAACTGGTCATAATTGAAGGAATGATTGATGGTGCTAAATACAGGGAAATTCTTGAGGGGAACCTGTTTCAGTCTTCCAGAGATTTGAGACTGGGACGGAGGTTTACCTTCCAGCAGGACAATGACCTTAAGCATACTGCTAAAGCAACACTCGAGTGGTTTAAGGGAAACATTTAAATGTCTTGGAATGGCCTAGTCAAAGCCCAGACCTCAATCCAATTGAGAATCTGTGGTATGACTTATAGATTGCTCTACACCAGCAGGAACCCATCCAACTTGAAGGAGCTGGAGCAGTTTTGCTTTGAAGCACGGGAAAAACTCCCAGTGGCTAGATGTGACAAGCTTATAGAGACATACCCCAAGAGACTTGTAGCTGCAACTGCTGCAAAAGGTGGCTCTACAAAGTATTGACTTTGGGGGGGTGAATACTTATGCACGCTCAAGTTCTGTTTTTTTTGTCTTCTTGTTTGTTTCACAATAAAAAATATTTAGCATCTTCAAAGTGGTAGGCATGTTGTATAAATCACATGATACAAACCCCCCAAATATCGATTTTAATTCCAGGTTGTAAGGCAACAAAATAGGAAAAATGCCAAGTGGGTGAATACTTTCGCTAGGCACTGTATGTTTGGCAGCATGAGTGAAGGAGGCTTTGTTGCGAGATAGGAACCCAATTCTAAATTTAATTTTGGATTGGAGATGTTTAATGTGGAAGGAGAGTTTACAGTCTAACCAGACACCTAGGTATTTGTAGTTGTCCACATATTCTAAGTCAGAACCTATACAGTATGTGCTTTAACAGAACTTATACAGTTTGTGCTTGAAAATATATGGTAATACCTGAAAATGGTTATCTAGCAATGATCAACAACCAATTTGACAAAGCTTGAAAAGTTTTAAAAATAATAATGGACAAATGTTGCACAATCCAGCTGTGGAAAGCTCTTAGAGGCTTACCCAGAAAGACTCACAGCTGTAATAAGTGGCAAATGTGCTTCTACAAAGTATTTAGTCAGGGGTGTGAATACTAATGCAAATGAGATATTTCAATACATTTGCAAAAAAATATAAATACATGTTTTCACTTTGTCATTATGGGGTATTTTGTGTAGAAGGGTGAGAAAATAATATATTTAATACATTTTGAATTCAGGCTGTAACACAACAAGATGTGGAATATGTCATGGGTTAAGAATACTTTCTGAAGGCACTGTAAATATACACACAACAACTTGTACTTGAATCAAGAACATATTATCTCCAAATTGTTGCTTGACCCAGTAGTTAACATAGTCTAATGTGCTGATACGAACGTCACGAATATTTACCTAGTTACTTTAAGTTTCCAAAAGTTAGCGTTTTTTTTTCTGTACCGATCTATGAGGAAGAAAGGTAGTGTGGTGCCTCTATTACATACACAGTACATAGAACCATGAGGTATTTTTATGTTTCTAGTGAGTCCCCCCATGGACTTAGAAGGTTCATAATCAATTCCTTTAGTGCCATCCCATGTGTGTGCCGAGTGGCTCCCTTTCCCCCTCAATCATGGGAGATGCTCCCCTTCACCTTGTCAATTGACAGTACAAATAAACTGCATTGTTTAGAGACACCTGGAGACGTTGCTTTGACTGTGTTGAGTTCACTGGGATTTCTACTTTACTATTTTAGATATGTTTCTAATGATTTGAGGAACTATGATGAATTTGTTCCCCTGCACAAATAAGCATGTATTTATTTCATTTTGAAATCGTCAATGCATTTGTCCCTAGCATATAATAGGGGATGTTTTCCAGTAAGACAAAGTCACAAACTGTATTGTGTTGTGTGCTTCTGGCATTGAAATTCAGCCCTGTCAGGCCAGTATGCTACTTCCAAAAACACTGGTAGGCCTGTACCTTTCTCCTTCTAACCCTGTCTCTCGAGTTCTCTGTTCCTCTCTGAGCTGACATTGCTCTTTGACCTCTCCTAAAATGTGCTGACATGCGTGCTGTAATCTACTCCGCACTCTTGGTTCTTTCTGCCCAGCCCTCGGATGCCTTGATTATCCTAGCAGCTCAACTTGTTGATCTCAACTCAGGCTGGTGTCATCATGGCTATCATTATGTTACAGTAAAAAGGTAACTCACAACAGTCTACTTTACGATACAACAGTATTCTTTAAATGTCATGGAGTGACTCACAAGCCTCTGAATTGGAATTCTGCTGAATTTAACTGTGCACCTGTAACGGGAGTTGTAAGGATTGGACCAAGGTGCAGCGGAACGTGTATACTCATCTTCTTTATTAAATCAAAAGAAGGAAAAACAAACAAATCACGTATACAAACCAAAGCCCGCCACTAAACAGTCCTGTCGCAAAACAGGAAACAACTACCCACAAATCCCATTACAAAAACACCCCTATACATAGGACCTTCAATCAGAAGCAACGAGGAGCAGCTGCTTCCAATTGAAGGTCAACCCCATTAACCAAACATAGAAATAGAAAGACTAGAACTAACATAGAAATACACTTACATAGAACATAGACCAAAAAACCCCGGAACACATAAAACAAACACCCCTCTTACATAAGCACATAGCCCAACAAACCCCGAACCACATAAAACAAACACCCCCTGCCACGTCCTGACCAAACTACAATAACAAATAACCCCTTTACTGGTCAGGACGTGACAGCACCATTGAAGGCATCGGGGTGGGTAGTGTACTGACACCCTAAATATAAAGTAGGCCAATCATGCAGCTTATATCATCCCACTCATTTTCTTTGCACTGAATTTGGACACATCTAAGGCCCGGTTTCTCAAAAGCATCTTAAGGCTAAGTTCATCATTAGATCCTACGTAGGAGCGTTGCTAAATGTCAGAGCTGTTTCCCAAAACCATCGTTATTAACGTTACACTTAAAAACTTGTAGATCAGCTAAGTGTGTTGTTAGAGTTTTTTTTGCCCTCCCATGTCACTTGTCACACAGAACATCTCGGCTAAACATAGAATCACGTGGTTCATCCGTCTCTCCATGACCGTCAACTGCCGATAACTTCAGAACAAAGTTGACTACAAATAGAACATTTCAATTGTGTCTTTGCAGTTCATACAAACAAGTGACATATCAAATGAAAACTGAGATGACTGCATTAAAATATAAATACAGTAGGCTACATACTGTATGCCTATTTCAATCATATTGAAATACATTTCATGCTCAATAAATTGAGTTCTAGTTTGCTACTTGTAGGCTACTGTTTGTAATTTGTCTCAATATATTTTATAATGTGTAGCCTAACATGTGCACAATGTGTCACACCCTGATCTGCTTCACCTGTCCTTGTGATTGTCTCCACCCCCTCCAGGTGTCGCTTATTTTCCCCGGTGTATTTATCCCTGTGTTTCCTGTCTCTCTGTGCCAGTTCGTCTTGTCTTGTCAAGTCAACCAGTGTGGTTTTTGCTCCTGTTTTTTCTTATCTCTCTTTTTCTAGTCCTCCCGGTTTTGACCCTTGCCTGCCCTGACTCTGAACATGCCTGCCTGACCATTCTGCCTGCCCTGACCTCGAGCCTGCCTGCCACTCTGTACCTCCTGGACTCTGACCTTGTTATGATCTTTTTGCCTGTCCACGACCATTCTCTTGCCTGCCCCTTGGATTTTAATTAAATAAAAAAATATATATATATTCTACCTTTATTCATACAGGTTTTTCTCATTGAGAGATCTGGTCCAATAGCAGCAGGGGGAACAACGTTTCAGACAAAACAACTTACATACAGTAACACGACATTATCCTGCCTGTTTGGCCCTGTCCGGGGGTATCATCGGATGGGGCCACAGTGTCTTCTGATCCCTCCTGTCTCAGCCTCCAGTATTTATGCTGCAGTAGTTTATGTGTCGGGGGGCTAGGGTCAGTCTGTTACATCTGGAGTATTTCTCTTGTCTTATCCGGTGTCCTGTGTGAATTTAAATATGCTCTCTCTAATTCTCTCTTTCTCTCTTTCTGTCTTTCTCTCGGAGGACCTGAGCCCTAGGACCATGCCTCAGGACTACCTGGTATGATGACTCCTTGCTGTCCCCAGTCCACCTGGCCGTGCTGCTGCTCCAGTTTCAACTGTTCTGCCTGCGGCTATGGAACCCTGACCTGTTCACCGGACGTGCTTGTTGCACCCTCGACAACTACTATGATTATTATTTGACCATGCTGGTCATTTATGAACATTTTAACATCTTGACCATGTTCTGTTATAATATCCACCCTGCACAGCCAGAAGAGGACTGGCCACCCCTCATAGCCTGGTTCCTCTCTAGGTTTCTTCCTAGGTTTTTGGCCTTTCTAGGGAGTTTTTCCTAGGGAGTTTTTCCTAGCCACCGTGCTTCTTTCACATGCATTGCTTGCTGTTTGGGGTTTTAGGCTGGGTTTCTGTACAGCACTTTGAGATATCAGCTGATGTACAAAGGGCAATATAAATAAATTTGATTTGATTTGATTAAACAAAACTGTAAACACACATACAGTAAAACAAAAACATTTTACTTAAAAAACACGAAAGTCTTGACTAAAGACAATTACACTCTTCTATGATATATACATCGATCAAGTGTTTAAACTCCACCAACGAAACTAGATCATACATTTTTTATATGTTCAGGATAGAATTCCAGGACTACGGAGCTAAGTAACTAAAACTATTTCTACCATGACCTGTTCTAATTTTTGGTCCTGTTAGAAGAAAATGAGAATGGGACCGTAATTGATATTTATTTACCGACCTGACTAAAAAAGAACAGAGATAAAATGGCATTTTACCCAATATGGCCTTATAAATCAGTGTATACCAGTGTTTAAGCCTACGTAAGGTCAATGACGACCAGCCAACAGCACTGTAGAGATCACAATGATGTGTTAGACGTTTTTGATTTGTAATGAACCTGAGGGCTGCATGATACACTGAATCAAGTGCTCTCAAGGTAGTGGTTGAGGCCTGCATATATATTTATAACATCACTAAAATCTAAAACGGCCAGTAATGTACATCATACCAGCTTCTTCCTGGCCTCAAAAGTAAAACAAGCCTCATGTCGGTAATAAATACTTATTCTCAGCTTGAGCTTCCTTATCAATTTCTCTACATGCACAGTGAAGCTCAGCTTATCATCAACCCACACTCCCAAATATTTGTACACTTTAACTTGCTCTATAGTATTTCCAGCAAATGTAGCAATGACATGATTAGTAACATGCCTGGCATTTGAAAATACCATGCATTTTGTTTTACCCGAATTTAGAACCAGATTTAAATCATACAGATTCTGTTGTATGATGTTAAATGCTCTTTGGGCATTTTCAAAAGCTAAAGATAAACTACTACCACTTGAATAAAGAACAGTATCATGTGCATAAAAATGAACATCCGCTTTTTCAATAAGATCCCCAATGTTGTTGATATACAAAATGAACAACAGTGGGCCCAAAATAGAACCTTGCGGAACACCTTAGCACATCTCTATGGACTCAGATTTACAACCATCCGCCATTACACATTGGTTTATAAATTACCTATCAAATCGTACACAATCTAGAGCATGAGCAGTAATTCCACAACATTTATATCAGAGACTCGAACCATCTGCCTCCCGTGTCTGCATCTGGGTCTCACCCTGTGCCCTTACACAATGATGTTCTAAATCCGTGATTTAGTGCACTTTAATTGGGTGATTAGAATAAACCAAGTCAATAATTGTAGCCGTAAGTGGTAATATCTTTCTAGGAGCTGATCTGTCGTCAGTATTGTGAAATAATTATAATGTTAAGGTACAACTTGAATTGAGAAACCTGATCCTAGAGCAGCACTGCTTTTCTTTCAATCTTATCAGTACGAACACATGCTGAAACAACAAACTTTCTCAGAGTGGTGTTCTGGGAAACGTATATTATATCTTCGGCCGTGGTAGGAAAGAGACATGCTAAAACATTCATAAGCCTGAATTCCATCACTATCGGGAAATTGGGCCCAGGGCTCATAATACATCAGCAGGGATTATTCAATAAAGTTGTTGTCATTCAATGAGAGACCACTCATGCACATTTTTTCATTGTGAAATACTGCATCAAACATCTTTGTTAAATTGTCAAAAGATATCCTCCGCAAAAAACTTCTAAATTAATGACAGATTTCTTGAGTTATCTTAGATTCATTCGGACTAGTTTGAGGAAGTGTACTGGCTACGGTGTCTCAAAATGGACAAACAGTATTATTGCCGCTTTTTTCTCATTTTTCAAGGGAGTATGCAAGCGCACTCGTTCGGTTCGTCTAAGTGTCAGCCGAACTGAAGCATGCTTTACCCGCAAGCATCTGCCAGACATTAAGTAGTTAGGAATACTTTTAATAATAACATCCTACATTCTCCAGAGTTGTTGTCTTTTGACTAACTGTCCACTTCTGCTGTCAATGTGTGTAATGCATTGATCTAATTGTTCAAGAAATGGCTTGTGCACTATAATAAAATAGGGCTTAACTTGAAGTGACATTGACTTGGCCAAAGAAATGTCTGGCACTGACACCCTACGGACTTAAACAGCAGAGTAATATAAGTTAAATCATGCATATCAGTTAGCATTTTATTCAGGATATTAATTTTGAACTTTAGGGGCTTCATCATAAATACAAATGTGACATAGCAAAGATTCCGGAATCAGCATCTTGGAGATAAACTGTCATTCTGTCATTTGAAATGTTCAGTCATCTCACACTCAGAGAGGCAACATTATGAATATTGCACCGTACATTCTGAGATAATAAAACCTCTTGTCCTGTACAATAAAAGTTATGTGCCCACTCAACTCTTTTGTATTCAGCCCCTGTCAGTTCATCTGGCACATAATGTGTTTGTCAGGTATGAAAGGCCCCGGGCGGCACTGCCTGAACTTAAGCCATACGTCTTTCTTTCATTACTTTGTCATACGAATCCAGTGGCCTTGAACAGTGCCCATTAATCTCAGGGCCAGGCATCTGACTCAGAGTGGCATACCATGTCAAGCCTAGCCACTGTTTGATGGGGGAATTACATTACGGCAAGTTGAAATCTGTTCAAATAAAGATGAGTGTGTATGTGCATTTAGCCATGGTCATTTGCTGACATTTTGTTTGCTGTGGAGACATTTTTGCTAATAGAAAAACACATTTTTCTTTAACATTTATTATGAATAAGGTAGATACAAATTGGTATGGCAGTTGCGGTGAACGTGAGGAGTTAGCAGAGAGATTAGTATGTACTGTCTGCAATATTCAGAGAGCTAATTATGATTATAGAGGGTTGCCAGAGCCATCTGTAATTCCCGTCTTAATGACTTTTCTTGGGGATAACAACAAAATTAAATGGAATTCGAGAGCAAATTACCTTTATTAGATTTTGTCATGTTTGGGTCCTCTGTTGAATCTCAAATCTAGCAGTTACGAGGTGTGATTCAATTAATTGTATCACAATCAGAGGTCAATATTACAGGTTGGAAATTGGGCCCAGTAACAGGAAGGTTCTGAACGTATTCAATAATTTCCCTCTTGTTGACAGTATGCATTACATTCAATGATTTATCATGCATTTGTGAACTCAGCCAGACTAACACTGGCCTGGGTAATTTACTGAACAGAAAATTAGGGTTGTCTCGCAAAACAAATAAATTAGCATTAGACATTCATTAAGGCATGTTACAGTGCTTGACACTGATCAGTGTCTATTTGGATTGGGTCTGATGCAGCAAATACTTGTTGTCTTAAACACAGACGTGAGAACACAGTCACATACCTCACTGAAATCCTTGATGTCATTATCTACCTAATTGATCCCAAAAGCCTGTGCTGGACTCTTTCCAAACAAACCATTTCAATAAAATACAGGGTTTATATTCTTACTGTATATCTATGACGCTGAACTTTAAATGCTTTCCTCCTAACTGACCTCCCTATGTTTTAACCTGTAAATGAAATGTATGTGATGTTCATCGCCCCCATATTTTGATATGATTAAATATGAAGACAGACAGGCTGGGTTTCACTGAACAAATAATAAGATTGAGTCTGGTATGCATTGATGAGATATTATTGGCTACATGAAGTGTTTTCTTCAATACTGTCCTTTAACCTTGCTTATCATTGGGAAGTTGATGCTCAGTAGATGTTTTTGCTTGGAGCTTGCACTTTCAGATCAATTCCATTAATCCCATTGTGCCGGGACAACGGAATTAAGTGCAGCTCAAGTATTTGGAAGTATTCAGCGTATGTATACGACCCAGGTCTGTAGGTTATGTTTACGACTCGGCATTATGGTTTGCATTTTGTCCTTTGACTGAAAGGTGAGCTGTTGTATTGACAAGAGCGTCGGGATAAACCATGCTTATGTTTACCAACGCATTCCGCTAGACTTTAGTTCATCTCTCTTCATCCCCTCGTAACTGTGTGTACAACTAAAGCATTTGCAATTTGTTCATTTGTGTTGTGTGCAGTGTGTACAAAGGGGCTTGATTTGCTTGAATGCCCTTCCCTTTCTCAGCCAAACAAATCAGAGCATACTTCACTGGGTCTTCAGTGTTTTCATGCATATCAATGTGCTCAAATCTGCCAATTGATGGTATTTTTCAATTGAATGTAGATGAAGACTTTTGTATTCACTGTGATCCATGCTCCCTTCACCCTTCTGTCAAAACGTTGTGATTGCTAGGCCGTCATATGTTTCAGTTAAATGTGGACTTTGTTCCGGACAAATTGTCTGGATTCATTCCTCTTGAGGTAGAACCATTACTGATCTGTAGAACTAAGGCTTTAACATCATTAGTCACAGAAACAAATGTTTAATCATCCCTCCCTCAGCTATTGATTTACCATTAGATGGCAACTTTTTAAAGAAATCCTTGTATTGGAATCCAAGATTCACGAACAGCATCTCTTAATCACAATAGTTAGCTGGTTGACCTTGGATTGTTATTCTTTTCCTGTTGTCTCAATGCTGATTCCCTTAAGTTGAATCACAGTATGCACCCATTTCTAGGAAAACATATCACTGGAAAGTCCAGGGCGTAGTCTTTTTCTTTTGAGTGTATTTAAGGAATACATAATAATGGATTGTCTGGAAGCAAGACATGAAATGAAATGCTTGGTTCTGTGAAGATATTGGCTGCTTTGGTAGCAAAAGGCTTTCAAAAGCACAGCACGTCAATGAAAGTTTTGACAAAAATCATGTTTTGAGAAAAGGACAGATGTTCTTTTCAAAGAAACCCTCTACCCCTCCAACAAAATTCTAAGGGGCTCTCATAAGTTTCATTACAAGCCGAGCATGGAGGCGCAAAACAAAAGGAGGTGAATTTGCTGAATTCCATCAGCAAGTATCACCAATCTGAATAGGTCACATTTCCATCACATGGACTGGGGCTGAAGGATAGATAGTGAAAGATAGATAGGTAACAATAAAAGTGACCCAAAAATATTAATATATCTCCTGAGTTTTGTCATGTTATCAAGAGCAGTGGCATATACAATGGGAAGTGAGCCTTGACTTTGGCTTACAGGACATGAAGTCAATCACAAATCCTATAATTGCTTTTATACTGAGAAAACACAGCACTAATGTGTCAAGTTTCCATAGAATGCTGCACTTCCACTGAAAGCTATTTCAAAATAGTCTACATTTTATGAGTAAATATTGAAACAAGGAGGTGGGAGACAATGTATTTGTGTTGGCTTGCATTAGCAACTATAATGTATCCATGGAGACAAAAAATTGCTAGCTCCCAACATTTCTCCCAGTCTAGATCCTTAACAATAGGCCTCTCTGACACGCGTACCTGTACAAAACAACCTCTTGTGGAAAAAAACAAACATTGAATAAATTGCTGTTGGTGTCTTGCAATGTTAAATTGAGTTAATAGACCAAGGTTATGCAAAGGATGTCAAGCTGTCAAAGGATGTCAACTTCTGAAATGCATTTAGCATGCGCATGTCCTAACAACTAAGAATTTAAAGCGATGGTATATGGCACATGGCTTCTAATCTCTACATCCAAACAGACATTTTATTTGTCTCAAGCCATGTCTGTCTTGCTTGCAAGCTATAATTTTACACTAGATTTCTCTCACGATTGGCCTCTTAGGCTGGATTTACAGAGGCAGCCCAATTCTGATATTTTTTCCACTATTTGGTCTTTGGCCCAATCACATCAGATCTTTTTCAGAGCTGATCTGGTCAAAAGACCAATATTAGTGAAAAAATATCAGAATTGGGTTGCCTGTGTTATCAGTACAATTATCTGCACATGGTACTGTAGGCCACACAAATTCTGCGTAATCTGTTTCAGCGGTGTCCCATGTAATGAATGTGCACAACAGATCATTCAGTCGCATGAATAGGGAATACCCTCCCTAGAAGCACCTTATAATATTACCAAAGATAGTACAGTATAAATATACTTAACTGTGAGACCTCTCCATTGGCAAAAAGTGGCCAGGCTTCTCATGCAACCAATGCTGGATATAGTCTTTTAGACTACAGTGTAAACTTATAGTGTACTGAATGATGTCTTGGTAAATCACTACTGTCATGAAAGACAAGAAGTTACCATTATATTTATAATAGGTATTTTGCTGAGAAATCCATTAATCAAATCAATAAATCAAGTTTGATTGTCCATTGAATTTATCTTACACAATCACCAACTATACCAGAGTACTGGATCAATATAGGGAAAGGGGGTTATTCAATGAGCAATGTTCAAGCTAAGCTATTTGTTTCTAATAAGGGAGTGATGTCTAAGGCGAGCCTCCCTCAAGCTCCAGTTAAGGTTTATTACTGCTAATGGTGGGAGCTGACTGTGATTAAAACCACAGGATCATTATTGATACTTTGGAGGAGGAGGAGTGGAAGCATGGAAGTTTGGAGGTCACAACAAGTTTTACCATTGTGGCTCAAGGGGATCCTCTCCATTTAAATGCATGTTAATGTAACTGTCATGTTTTATATGCATGGCTGAACCTGACATGGAAATCCCTCACTCACAAGCTGCACACAAGGGATGAGAGTTTTTGATGTTGTCCTTTGGCGCTGTTGTCTCTGAGACTCTGACAATAACAGTGAAGGAAGGTATGCCCAAAAGAGTTCTTCCCAAAGTGCCAGTGTGTCAAAGTTAACTTGTTAGACTACGGATCAAGTTAGAATGTGGACTTGCTTAATAGTTGCATAAATTACGCTGATGTGGCAGCTAAGGTTGGGACAGTGTCTCTTGGAAATCCATGGGGAGTCTTCTTAAGGTAGGGCCTTTAGTTTATGCATAATGGATGTGCATGCCATCTCATTCAAGACACATCTCATTTTCATGTACACATTTTGTTTGATGAGTTGCAATCCCTTGGATCCTGGAAATTGATGATCATACTCATTACTGAACACGAATAAGAGCTTGCCATTTCTGAGGAGCACCCAGGACCTAAACCTGACATGATGTGACATGACATTTAGAGGATATCAATTGTATCATTTGGATTTTTGATCTCTGTACCTCTATCAAATTTAATGGGAGTACCTTTTAATTTAGACAGTTAATTATGGTCGGCTAACCTGACCGTTGAGCTCCTGGGGCAAGGATGAAAATCTGTTTGTAACTTTTTATGCTTACACAGTACTATTAATTCTCCATGTAGAATTTGGCCAAATAAATAGCTATACTACATTGAATGATTTTGCCCATATTTCCTCAACAGTCTGTTACATGACATGCTCTGGTCTATTTTCTTCCACTACAGTCAAACAAAGTAACCTTCCTCGAATAGAAGTTGTTAGTTTAAATCTCAGTAATTCATGCAATCCAGATTTAGCTGTCCTGTTATCTAGAGATGGCAATTGAATACTGTGATAGAGACAGATCATTAACATGTTGGCAGTGCACCACCAGATTACCAACAGTGATTATGTGATTCCGTGATGATCCTTAGCCATAACCTCAACCCTAACAAGTGTTTATTTACCTTTGTGTAGTTTGAGCAAACTGTCATTCTTAGATTTTCTGAATGAGACATGTTTCCATAAAATGGGTTGATGCCAGGTAATATCTGAACAAACTTGCTTTGTACATGTCAAACTCAAAATGACACTCATGCAAGCCATTTGTTAGTGGCTGTTTAGGCATCTGGATAATTTTACACAAATCCTCAAGGACATATTCTGTATTATTTACCTCATTACTTCCGCTTCACAACTGAATTTACATTTGACTTTGCAGAATTCCCAACATGTATTATATGTGAGTAGGTCTCATGAGAGGCCTTTTTGGGTAAAAATAGCCATTTCCTTTCAGACCAGGTGAAATTAAACAACAACTTCGTCTTTCAGTCATTTCCAATGTTTAAGAGACATGAATGCAAAAATATTCACTCTGTGGGGAAGGAAAATAGACCAAAGGACGTCCTTTGACACAAAAGTAGAGTGTTTCATCGAAACACTTATCTGCCACCAATGTGGTTAATCTCTCCTCAATGGGAAGTTTTTTTTTTTCAAGTACGCACATAAGAAAAATTATTTAGTCCCACAAACCCTCCAGAGCCATGACAGCAAGAGTTGTAATTTAATATCACTTGAGGCATACACACCACTTTACTCTGGAGGAAATGCTTTAAATTTTGCTGAAGGGCTTTTCTTTTCAAACAGCTCTAGTTTTCCTGGGCCCACTGGAGTGGCTTTCCTGGTCCCTTATTGTGATTATGGCCACTGTGTGTATTTTCCCTCTGTCAGGATGATTACGTGTACTTGTGATAGGGTCTTTGCATTCTTCCCCGGCTCTTCCTGGCATGCATCTGGGCAGTTTTTGTATTATCTATCTTATTTTTTTGTACATTCTTCCGCCCTCCTATTTCTCTTTAAATCAATTCATCTCATACTTTGGATGGCTGTCATATTTAGAGCATGTTCATATTGAGGCGACAATCGGTTTCTGCTTGGAAAAACACAAATTGGTATGGACATGGACAACGTAGTACTCCCTATTCTCCATCTTATGGCACCTGAAAAGCCGTTCACAAGTTATTTCATTGTGATTGTGCTGTTTTTAGCATAGAACTATATAGAGAACCTTTGAAATAGCATTAAACATTACTATCATGGCAACAGTGATAAGTAAAGAACTGCATTGGTGCATAAGTGGCTTCGAAAGCCCTTCCTCATTTCAGCGCCCTTGAGTTCGGATTGAATTACTCATGACAATTACATTGTCTGCAAAGAATATTGGGTACAAAGCAGTGGTTGACAAGGACAAAGGTGACTGGATAGCTCTCTCAGTGTGTTTAGTCATGTACATGGATTCAACTGTAATAGCACTGGATAACAGTAATTCCTCTGGCTTTCAATGGTTACTGGTTGCTATGTAATGGAGTCGTAATGGGAACCCTCTCAGAACAACTAGTGTTAAATCATATAGTATTTGTTTTCTTTCAAATACCATGTGTTTCATTTTTTTTTTAAAGGTTTTTTATTGTCACATACACCGGATAGGTGCAGTGAAATATGTTGTTTTACAGCACAGGTCAAACTCCTTCCACAGAGGGCCGAGTGTCTGCGGGTTTTCGCTCCTCCCTTGTTATTGATTGATGAATTAAGGTCACTAATTAGTAAAGAACTCCCCATCACCTAGTTGTCTAGGTCTTAATTGAAAGAAGAGAAAAAAACACAGACACTAGGACCTCCATGGAATGAGTTTGACACCCCTGTTTTAAGGGTCAGCCATAGTTGTACGGCACAAATTAGGGTTAAGTGCCTTGCTCAAGGGCACATAGACAGATTTTTCACCTTGTCAGCTCAGGTATTTCAACCAGCAACCTTTCGGTTACTGACCCAGCGTGCCACCATGATAATAAGCCTGATAATAAGCCTGATTGGAGTGCCAGATTGGCATGGTTTGCACGATGGGACAATTATATTGGTTCAAATGTGTCCGGTTAAGCTAAAAAAAAGTACAGCTACATTCTTTCAAAGAAAACATATACTGTTTGAACCCAGGTTTAAATTCCTCTAGGTTAAATCAACCTGTAATGAGGCACTGGACTGATAGTGACGATACTGAATTCCTCTTTACGACACCCATTTGAAAAACCTCAGAGGCTGTCGTCCATGGAGCCTCATAATCATTCTCACCATGCCTGATCCCATATGAAATATCTCCCTATCCCTGGGCCATTTGAACTCCATTTCAAGTTGAAAACTCCTTTGAGCTTCAAAATAGTCATTTACTGTGACCTGGCTTCGTAAAATGTGGCCACGGAATGATTAAACTTCCAATCCTATGATTAATCTTTAAAGGGACTTCGCATACAGTACAATGCCACTGGATAATAGCTTACAGTACAAAAGAGAACATGACATAATCGACGCTGTCTGTACAAAGGAAAATAATAACAAATACACAACAACTTTATCTAAACTGAAGTGGATCACTGCCAGTTTGATATTGGGTACATAATGCTACTTATTACATTGTCCTTCCTTTAAATATCCTAGAATGAGATAAGTTTGAATGTCTGCACCACAAGTGATGGACAGAGACAGCATATTAAAGTATAGAGTCTCTGTCATTGCTTGGCTACAGGATGGAACACTGCTGGGACCAAGATGGCAGTCTATAGAGTATTGAGGAGAAAATAAAGACTTCAGGAAAGGTCACAGCAAATTACATCAACATTTCACCTACAGATTTAAACGCACTCCTCTTCAACAGTAATGGCATATTGCACAGTAGAATGTGGTTAGCAGATGAAATATGGGCCACAACATGTAATGGGTTGTGCTATTGTTCAAAGGGGTACATGGCTTACAGTTGGCACAGTTTTCTCAGTTTGAAACATTCCTCTTTACATCTACAACAAAGACACTGAGCATACACACACAACAGTACAAGCAAAGCAATCTGACAGAAATGTTGTGAAATGACACACCAACATATACAGAAAGTACATTTCTAAATATGTTTGATATTGATATACCAGTCAGACAGTGGAATGTACCGTCTACAAATAGAAATACACATTTTGAGTAAGTATTTTGTTTTCTACTATTTTTACCCACATCCACGGGCACTCTCTTTTTTAAGAGATGGGAAGGGGGAGGGGACAGCAGTACCAGTAATAATTACATACTTGAGTTTCCTGTTCATTTACCATCCACTTCCTGACAAACCCCTACAATTAAAATGTGACTTGCTAATGATTACCTTACAAAGTACTATGCTTTTCTTTACCCTGACAAGTATGACTTGATATCTCTTTATAAATGACGGCGTGACCCATCACAGTTGTTGTCGAGTCACTGTACAAGACAGACAAAGGCATGCTCTTACACATTCATAAATGTGGTAGGGACACTTTAGGTTTATATATGCTGTTATGAATGGTTTATGTACAGTATGTGACCTTCAAAGCAAGTGTTACCATTGGGTTCCCCTTGGGGAAGGTAATGCAAGCATTCACACTTGATGCTTTGAGCATGCAATTACTTTCGCATGACTGACTGATTGGCAGTCATATGGTCCAGGGAATTGCATGGATGGACCACCAGCATAGAGTACTGATATAAATTGTGATATTTTCTAGACAGCTATTCAGATTGGCCAGGTTTCGCTGGAACATCACGTCCTCTGTGATTGATTGCACATTGGCTGAAACTGGACTGGCAAGAGATTTATGTAACCGAACCACCTGTTTCCAATGACCACACCACTGTGGGAACAGGGCAGGGCACAACTCTCCCCTAGGGGTTCAAGAACAGGACGTAACTCCGTCGTGGACTGTGTGGTTCATCTGAAATAGGAATGCTGTTCGGTTCCAGTGAGACAGGCCCTTGTCCTTACAAACACAAGTGTATTAAATAAACAATGATGCAATTGTATTTTTAGGAACACAATACTTCCTAAAACACATGCAATGTGAGCGAGCGGATATTTCTGACAGTCAAGCGTGTATAGTCATCACTTTATCATCATTCATTAGACTGAACCAAAGCCAAGGACTGCTAATGCCTATTTAATGACATGGTGTCAGGTTAATAGTGTTTATTTTATCTTCGTCTGGGGGGGGGGACCCTGGGCGAACATTACCTGGCCACTGGTGCACCTCCGAGTCTCCTATCTAAGACAGTTCTCAAACTGTCTCGGCGGCGATGGAAATTATAGACAGGAGGGCGCTACGCAGGGGGTCTCTGTGCTTGGTATCACGCAGTCTACAGCGGTCATTTAACCCAGCACACTGAACTCCCAACCTCAGAGCCATGTTGGGGATTGTTTATGTTATTTTTCTCCCTATTACTTCTAAAACACTATTACTTCCTATCATATTTTCTTCATTGTTTTTTTTGCGTCTATATGGAGAGAGGCTTAGTTGGCCGGGAACTGAGGTCTGGGATTCTTGAAAAAAAATTGAAGAATTGGCGGAATGTCATAAACACCCAGATAATAGAGTAAAAGTCTTGCTGACGCGCTATAAGAGCCATGGCATGTGGCATTGTGAATGATAAAACTACAAAGTCAGGTTGGCTTAGGTGTGAGATCTTCTGCCCTATACTTCCTTGTGGGCGACCCAATGCTCCTGGGGATTCCTTTGCCCTGGATACACCCCCTCAGGCAGCAACCTGGGATGAGGCGTATTGAAAAATCACCCCTTCATGTCTAAGACAATTGCCTTCAACGGGTTTCTAAATTGACGCGGAAATAGGCTTTTGAGAGGCAGCTATACTAGTGACCAGCCTGTGAGGTAGCTGTATTGTTGATCAGCCTATGAGGTAGCTGTACTGTTGATCAGCCTATGAGGTAGCTGTACTGTTGATCAGCCTATGAGGTAGCTGTAATGTTGATCAGCCTATGAGGCAGCGTTGTCAATGTTACTATCCGTAACATGAACCACAAACTTACACAAATTAGCAATTTGCAATATGAGTCTAATGCATATCATTGCCACTCCCCTTTCCTTGTTTTTACCCAGCAAGTTGCAGATGTTGATTTCCATCGGCAAGTTTCAAATCTTTTCAGGTGGGGATGAACTCTTCAGTCACAGTTCAGCAAAATACATGGGACAACATTGACATGGAATTCCATTGTCATTAACCTCTGTTTTCACTACAAACTGATGGCTATGGGAAGACAGGCCTCTCTACAGTTCCAGGATGTTGGGTGACAAGGAGGCAGGGGTAGATTGAACATGATGAATGCTAATCAATGGTACAGTATGCTCTAAACTGCATAATGTCCATCCGTCTCCTCAGCTTGGCAAATGCAGTTTGGCTTCTCCACTCATTTAGTATTCAAGCCACTAAGAACTATTGAATCTACACTTGGCTTGGTGCATTTGGTGAAGAATAGCCCTGACAGTTGTAATAGTTGTTATTTTTACCATAACATTTATTTGATCTATTTCTGGCCTCTAGTTTTGGCCTTGTATTGTGAAAGCATGTGTTTTGTTTGTTTTGGCAGGCACGCTGGTACTGTTGATCTGTACTGTCGAAGATGATGATTTGCCCATTTGTACCAAACCCTTTGGGCTCCATTTTCCTCCCAAAAGCAAACAAACAAACAAACAAAACTAAAGTTGATATATTCGTTATGATTAAAGACATTTGGACACACCTACACAACACACATTTAGGCCATTTTATGCAGTGAGGGTATTTGATAGAAAAATCATGATTTAGTTTAGAAACAGGAAAAGTTAAGTATATTTGGAGTCTTTTTCTTTTTTTACTGAACATCGCTCAATCGTTAAATTGACTCCAGAATGAGTTCATTCCTCAATAAAAGTCAGTCTCTTCAGTTTCCTACAACCAAATGAATATTGCTATTTTCAATTATAGTTCATATTGTTAGATTTTCAACTTGATATTTTATTCAGCATGAATTGAGCTACACTGTTCTGTCCAATTCTCCATTGTCACACTCATTGACCTAATGATTCCATTTAATTAAATACATAGAGCTTCATCTGCTGCCATTTCCACAAATGGCACAGAGACCATATTTAAGACATGCCTGAAAATGGCAGGCTAAACTACAACCTGCAGTATTCTCCAGTCATGTAATGGCTGACATGTTCCTGGGATATATCAATCAGTTCATATCTGCTATTAGTTTGATATTTTCACAGAGGTCTATCGCAATTAACTTCAGTATGTTAATATGGATATTATATGCCTTTCTTATTATACAGAGTTCTTTGATACCGTCATGATTCATACAGGAGACAAATTGTCTGTTGTCTTCCTTAACCTTTTGGGGGTAGGGGGCAGTATTGAAACGGCCGGATAAAAAAACGTACCCGATTTAATCTGGTTACTACTCCTGCCCAGTAACTAGAATATGCATATAATTATTGGCTTTGGATAGAAAACACCCTAAAGGTTCTAAAACTGTTTGAATGGTGTCTGTGAGTATAACAGAACTCATATGGCAGGCAAAAACCTGAGAAGATTCTGAACAGGAAGTGGCCTGTCTGACAAGTTGTTGTTCATCTTGGCTCTTTTTATTGAAGACTGAGGATCTTTGCTGTAACGTAACACTTCCTACGGCTCCCATAGGCTCTCAGAGCCCGGGAAAAAGCTGAATGATATCGAGGCAGCCCCAGGCTGAAACACATTTACGCTTTTGGCAAGTGGCCGATCAGAGGACAATGGGCTTAGGCGCGTGCACGAGTCGACCCCGTGCTTTATTTTCTTTCCTCTTTTTACCTAAACGCAGATTCCCGGTCGGAATATTATCGCTTTTTTTACGAGAAAAATGGCATAAAAATTGATTTTAAACAGCGGTTGACATGCCTCGAAGTACGGTAATGGAATATTTAGAATTTTTTTGTCACGAAATGCGCCGTGCTCGTCACCCTTCTTTACCCTTTCGGATAGTGTCTTGAACGCACGAACAAAACGCCGCTGTTTGGATATAACAATGGATTATTTGGGACCAAACCAACATTTGTTATTGAAGTAGAAGTCCTGGGAGTGCATTCTGACGAAGAACACCAAAGGTAATAACATTTTTCTTATAGTAAATCTGACTTTGGTGAGTGCTAAACTTGCTGGGTGTCTAAATAGCTAGCCCTGTGATGCCGGGCTATCTACTGAGAATATTGCAAAATGTGCTTTCACCGAAAAGCTATTTTAAAATCGGACATATCGAGTGCATAGAGGAGTTCTGTATCTATAATTCTTAAAATAATTGTTATGCTTTTTGTGATCGTTTATCGTGAGTAATTTAGTACAATTTTAGTTTTCCGCTAGCAGCATTCTGTGCATACATGCTACTATGTTGAAGACTGTCAAAAAAGAACAAAGAGGGGCCTCCCGGGTGGCGCAGTGGTCTAAGGCACTGCATCGCAGTGTTAGCTGTGCCACCAGAGACTCTGGGTTTGAGCCCAGGCTCTGTCGCAGCCGGCCGCGACCGGGAGGCCCACGGGGCGGCGAATAATTAGGGAGGGTTAGGGATTAGGGAGGGTTTGGCCAGCAGGGATATCCTTGTCTCATCGCGCACTAGCGACTCCTGTGGCGGGCTGGGCGCAGTGCACGCTGACCAGGTCGCTAGGTGTACGGTGTTTCCTCCGACACATTGGTGCGGCTGGCTTCCGGGTTGGATGCGCGCTGTGTTAAGAAGCGGCTTGGTTGGGTAGTGTTTCGGAGGACGCATGGCTCTCGACCTTCGCCTCTCCCGAGTCCGTGCGGGAGTTGTAGCGATGAGACAAGACAGTAACTACTAACAATTGGATACCACGAAATTGGGGAGAAAAAGGGGGTAAAAAAAAGAAGTTGCTAAATCTGGTTCGCATTAGCTCTAAACAAATTTGAAACAGGGTTTGATTCTCAGAGAGCCATTCGTATGGTATCCCAGCAATATCCCAGATTGGTTGCTTGGTATGAAAGAGGGGAGGTTGAGTAAGACCCTAGCCACAGGAAACGTGTCACAATAGATGAAGATGAAGGCAAGAGTGTCATTGTGGAAGTAGAAACATGCCCTTTGTGCTGGTGGGGTGTTCCCTAAGGGGACGGCACCCTGCAGTGAAACAAATGGTAAGAAGGGGAGATGATCAACCCTTGGCTGTTGGACATGGCTGGAGGATGCCCAGCTCTCAGTCGGGAGCCTTGGAGGTAGCTCAAACAGTAAACAATGACTGCAGGAGCCAAGAGGGGTCTACCTCTGTTCAGCAGCATCAAAACGGAGTCTCGAAAATAACAATTTACTGCGGTAAATTAAACAGAGCGCATTCTAGTCCCAATGCCCCTACAGGCAGTTATCCTGAGGAATGGCATATAGTCAACCAGCTAACTATCCTTGACTATATCTGAATTCAGCCTACATGAATCCTACCCTCAAGTGAACTAAGGAAGTCATTATAAGCATCTATCCCACCTACTATACAATGCAAGAAGCATAATTAAAGAAGAAAGGTGCCACATCATTTATTGCACTCTTTGACATTACCCTATTATACCCTAGTTGTCATGAGAGAAAAATTCTACTCGCAGTCAAATCGCTTTTACTCAGTCGGAACAATGTTGTATCACTAAACTGTTACACTACCCACCACAGACGAGAGACTTGAGCCCAATTTCAGTGGATCAGGTAGAGTGCACATCAATGCAATAGTGACACAAATGAAGTGTGACATAGCTATTGACCTTGTCATTTGCTCCTTTCTCTCCAGGTAAGAAGTCTGGATTGTTGTCAACCCCTCTTCTCTTCAAAGACCTGTTCCATAGATCGAGGGCGTTCCTCCACTTTGATGTTAGACGTGAAAATGTCAACTCTTTTTGTTGACAGTGAAATGTCAGTTTTTATATGGTATGTGATGGTAGGCTAACTACTTTTTTACACTTCTTAACTTGAATTTACTAGGTGGACATGGGAGTATCCCTATGGGATATTCCCACTCCAGAATTGAGTTCCTTGTTATGATGTATCCTTTGGGAGAACCTTTGTCGTATTCTTGTCCACCAGATGTGTACAGAATTTCATGTCTGAAATGTGTATGACCTGCAAAATATAACAGCCATGGGTTTTCATTTTTGGTTTTACAATCATTTCTATGTTGTTTTTATTTATATAAAACTACATTTCCACCCTCTAACATTTGATAACATAATGGACGAGTCAGGATTATACCCATAGTGATGTTTTGAATGATGTTGTACAAAACAACATCGCCCTTTCAGTTATCTGCAAAAAGCTTTTATATATCTCTTTCTAAGAATCACTCACTAACACTCATATTATATATATATTCACCTTGGAAATATGATTCTACATGTAGGTTGAAACTAGTACATTAACTGTTTTGATAGAAGGTAAGAGACATTGTGAATTGAATTGACGTCTTTGAGAATTGATATGATGCGTGTGAGATACTGTAATGCATTGAGATACTGTATTGTATGTACACATTTCCACCTCTATCATTACAGTATCCCTGCACATTGCTAATATGGTATTGTAACTGACCCTATATATAGCTTCTTACTTTCTCGTGTTCTTTTCATTTCATATGTTTATTTCTTGTGTGTTTTTGTTCTACCTTTTGTAATTTTTTAGTACTATTGATATTCTTCACTGCATTGTTGGGTTTAAAGCTTGCAAGAAAGGCATTTCACTGTACTTGTGCACGTGAGATTAACACTTGAAACTTGAAACACACACAACAAAATAAGATTAGTAGATTCCTGACAGGAAATGATACAGAGATAATGATATCGCACCTATTATCATTATCTCGTTAAATATCAATCCATGGTCATCAGGCTGCAGAGGATTTTACAGTTGGAGGTTGAAGGTTACTCACATTAAGCTGACATGAAAATGGACAAGCCTTTTCTGGCTGTAGAGCATGTCACCACTGGAGGGATATTACAAGCTAAACCCGTAAGGCCACTGTGTCTGAATGAACTCATTTTGGAAATATTTTCCTATTATCCAGATCACAAAGGTCATCAAGGCCCAGTGCCATCAAAAAAAGTGATTTTCCTGTGTTTTATATACAGTATACTTCCACACACTATGAGGTTGGAATAATTCTGTGAAATTGTGAAAATTATGGTAGTGCCCTTTAACTGTAAGAGCTGTTTGAAAAGACCGCCTGAAATGTCAGCCTGTTTTAGTGGGATAACATCACCAGGTGGTAAGTTAATTAATAGACCAATAAGACGGAGTTCCAAGCCTCTCTGCCAATAACAGCTCCCCACTCAGACCAGTCCCAGACAGTCCTATCAAAATTCTTGCTTGAGAAATGTATCTTTGCTAAAAGCTATTTTTGTAAAAATGTTTCACCATTTTCATTGAAAACAATCACAGTAAGGTATTTAATTGCTACCCAGAAATGATTTGATGTTGAGATAAAAACAGCTGCATTGGACCTTTAAGAAAAGTATATTTTCTTATACTGGTGCTGAAAGTCATGTTCCCCAGAGAAAATGTGCCGTAGCACTGTCTTGCAGTTAAATGACCAAGTGGCCTCATGGGTAGAATGTTATTAATATTTGTCATAATTAATAGACATTATTGAATAAACTAGTCGAGAATCCAGAAAATGTAACTCACTGACCGAAATTCATAATTGTTCTATTGAATTCATTTATCTAATGCCCCAGCACGCAAGTACCTTAGCCAAACCTGAAGACACTTGCGTGCTGAGACAAAGGTAACTCTACCCAAACAGTCTCTGCAGTGTGAGGGTCTAGATCTGTCAAACGTGCTCGGTGACTTCACACTCATGTGGGATAATTAGACTCACACGTTCAGCCTTTGATTTGTATGCACACTGATGGGGCAGCGACTGAAGAATAATTTATTCCCCTAGTAAATGTGATTTTATTTGAGCAAACGAGTTGAGGAGGTCATGCCTATGATGTAACGGCCCCAGTCAAGCTTCCCTCTCTGGGTTTACGGAGAGTTCATCAGTCTAAGACCATGGTTAACATTTAAAGCAACGTGAGTAGAATGATTGATAGGTTGTGTGCTTGTGGTAAAGCCATGATCACTTACATGAGCATGTGTAAAAAAATGTTCATAGGCAATTTGTGTTATGTACATCTATGTCCATTACAATAATAGTTCTCTACATCACACTGGGGGGATGCCTTCATTCTCACTGTGTTTCAATTGTTAGTTAGCATGAAGCTGATCGATCTTGATTTGGGATCAGATGTGATAGATCTAACCACAGATCCAACACCAGTCTTCTTTTGATTAAGAATGTTGGCAGAAATGGTCAGCATTTCAGGGGGCCTATGTGAAATTTATTTTTTTACATCATGAGTTGAATATGCTGCCTGACATGTCTTCACTTATCATCCCCTTTCTCTCTGTTCCTGTATGACTCCATGGCCTGTTGTCACTGAACTAACAAAATGACAAAGTTCAGAGCTCCACATATGACCCTTTAAGCTGTGTAGGGTTGTGAGTTGGAATTCAAAGGTGCTAGCGAAAATTGTAAGCATCCACTGCTGGTAAGTGTCAAAGGAAACAATACTGTCGTTTCCCACCCAGAAAATAAGATTGTGTGAGAATAATCTCTCTTGAATACATGAATACATAAACAGGGTTGTAAATACCAGGAATGTAATGTTATTGCGTCTACCTTGAGCTTTTTTTTGCAGCCTGCTCTAAGAAAGATTTAGCGCTGCACACTGAAATAGAGTACACCCTTAGAAAAAAAGTACTATCTTGAACCTAAAAGGGTTCTTCAACTGTTCCCGTAGGAGAACCCTCTGAATAAACTTTTTTGGTTCCAGGTAGAACCCTTTTGATTCCTGGTCTAACCCTTGTGGTGTCAGGTATAACCCTTTTAGGTTCATTTTAGAACCCTTTCTACAGTGGCTTCTACATGGAACCCAAGAGGGTTCTACCTGGTACCACAAAGAGTTCTACCTGGAACTAAAAAGCATTCTTCTTTGGGAACAGCCGAAGAATCCTTTTGGAACTCTTTTTTTCTAGTGTATAGAGATTAAACATTATTACTTACGTCTTGCTACCATCTAATAACTTATGAATGAGTTATCATCATGTATCCTATTCTAAAGTGTGACTTGACGTATCATTTATGAATAAGTTAACACTTTTATAACCGTCCTTGGAGTTATTTACTGCAAAAATGTATTACTTGGTGAGGAAAAAAGCCGTATCTTAATAAAATATTAATTTGCTTGTGTCTGCTCATCTTTTGTATCAGATAAGTAACTAGAGAGCACGAGTGGCGCTGTGGTCTAAGGCACCACTACAGCCTGGGATTTGATCCAAGGCACTGTGTCACAGCCAGCCATGACTGGGAGCCCCATAGAGTGGGGCACAATTGGTCTAGCGCTGTCAGGCTTAGGGGAGGGTTTGGGGCTTTCCATGGCTCATTGCGCTCCAGCGACTACTTGTAGTGAGTCGGGTAACGGCAAGCTGACTACAGTCGTCAGTCGAACATTGTTTCCTCCGACATATTGGTGCGTCTGACTTCCGGGTTTAGAAGTAGGCGGCTAGGCTGTTCAAAGACGTATGTCTCGGCCTTCGCCTCTCCCGGGGCCATTGAGGAGTTGCAGCGATGAGACAAGGTCGTAACTAGCAAATGGGGAGAAAATGGAGTAAAAACAACAAAATACAAAATAAGGTAGTGTAGATGGTGCAGTTAGGAATGTTTTGTACATCATAGGACTACAGGTGAAACATCACAGTGATAGGGGTGCGTACTGGCGGCAGAGAAGTCAGACGCAGGAGAGAAAAAACTGTGTTTCCAAATGGCGCAGTTCAATAACAAAAAACCCTCCGGAAAACAGAAAAATCAAATAATGGGTACATAACCCGACGCACACCAGGACAGACGTGCTCAAGCACTTACAACAAACAATCACCGACAAGGACATGAGGGGGAACAGAGAGTTAAATACACAACATGTAATTGATGGGATTGGAACCAGGTGTGATGGAAGACAAGACAAAACCAAAGGAATATTATAAGAGGATCAGCGATGGCTAGAAAGTCGGTGACTTCGACCGCCGAACGCCACCCGAACAAGGAGAAGGACCAACTTCGGCGGAAGTCGTGCCAGTACCCCCCCGACACGCGGCTCCAGCAGCGTGTCGACACCGGCCACGGGGACGACCCAGAGGGCGAGGCGCAGGGCGATCCGGACGAAGACGGTGGAACTTCTGCAGCATACATGGGTCCAACACGTCCCCGACTGGAACCCAGCACCTCTCCTCCGGGCCATACCCCTCCCACTCCATGAGATACTGAAGGCCCCTCGCCCGGCGCCTCGAATCCAGTATGGAGTGAACGGAGTACGCCGGGGCCCCCTCGATGTCCAGAGGGGGCGGAGGAACCTCCCGTACCTCAGACTCCTGGTGCGGGCCAGCCACCACCGGCCTGAGGAGAGACACATGAAACGAGGGGTTAATACGGTAATAGGGTGGAAGCTGTAACCTATAACAAACCTCGTTCACACTCCTCAGGACTTAAAATGGCCCCACAAACCACAGACCCAGCTTCCGGCAGGGCAGGCGGTGGGGCAGGTTTCGGGTCGAGAGCCAGACCTGGTCCCCCGGTGCAAACACCGGGGTCTCACTGCATTCCTCTTTTGGCTGAAGGTGGACACGGACGGCTTCCCATGTCTCCTCCGTGCGCCTGAACCAGTCGTCCACCGCAGGAACTGAACCTGATGCCAAGGCGCCAGAACCGGCTGGTACCCCAGTACGCACTGGAAGGGAGATAGGTTAGTGGAGGAGTGGCGGAGCGAGTTCTGTGCCATCTCAGCCCAGGGCACGAACGCTGCCCACTCCCCTGGCCAGTCCTGGCAATAGGACCGCAGAAACCTACCCACATCCTGGTTCACTCTCTCCACCTGCCCATTACTCTCGGGGTGAAACCCTGAAATAAGACTGATCGAGAACCCCAGACGTTCCATGAACGCCTTCCAGACCCTAGACGTGAACTGGGGACCCCGATCAGACATTATATCCTCAGGCACCCCGTAGTGCTGGAAGACGTGTGTAAACAAGGCCTCCGCAGTCTGTAGGGCCGTAGGGAGACCGGGCAGAGGGAGGAGACGACAGGACTTAGAGAAACGATCCACAACGACCAGGATCGCGGTGTTACCCTGTGAGAGTGGAAGATCAGTCAGAAAATCCATCGACAGGTGCAGCAACCAAGACCGCTGTGGAATACGCTTTGGATGGAGTATCAACACACCCAGTCACTACAAAGATACAGGGGTACTTCCTAACAAAGTTGCTGGAGAGGAAAGACACTGCTCAGGGATTTGACTATGAGGCCAATGGTGACTTTAAGCCAGTTACAGAGTTTAAAGGGATACTTTGGTATTTTGGCAATGAGAAACTTGATCTACTTCCCCAAAGTGAGATGAACTTGTGGATACAATTTTTATGTATTTGTGGCCAGTATGAAGGAAGTTAGAGGTACAGTGGTTCCTCCTTTAACCTCTATGGGCTAGGTGGGACGCTTGCGTCCCACCTACTCAACAGCCAGTTAAATCCTGTGGCGCGTTATTCAAATCCTTAGATATGCTATTACTTAAATTTTTCAAAAATATGACTATTTTACACCATTTTAAAGATAAGACTCTCGTTAATCTAACCACACTGTCCGATTTCAAAAAGGCTTTACAACGAAAGCAAAACATTAGATTATGTCAGCAGAATACCCAGCCAGAAATAATCAGACACCCATTTTTCAAGCTAGCATATAATGTCACATAAACCCAAACCACAGCTAAATGTAGCACTAACCTTTGATGATCTTCATCAGATGACAACCCTAGGACATTATGTTATACAATACATGCATGTTTTGTTCAATCAAGTTCATATTTATATCAAAAACCAGCTTTTTACATTAGCATGTGACTAGCATGTGACTAGCATTCCCACCGAACACTGCCGGTGAATTTACTAAATTACTCACGATAAACGTTCACAAAAAGCATAACAATTATTTTAAGAATTATAGATACAGAACTCCTCTATGCACTCGATATGTCCGATTTTAAAATAGCTTTTCGGTGAAAGCACATTTTGCAATATTCTCAGTAGATAGCCCGGCATCACAGGGCTAGCTATTTAGACACCCAGCAGGTTTAGCACTCATCAAAGTCAGATTTACTATAAGAAAAATGTTCTTACCTTTGTTGTCTTCGTCAGAATGCACTCCCAGGACTTCTACTTCAATAACAAATGTTGGTTTGGTCCAAAATAATCCATCGTTATATCCAAACAGCGGCGTTTTGTTCGTGCGTTCTAGACACTATCCTAAAGGCTAAATAAGGGTGACGAGCATGGCGCAATTCGTGACAAAAGAATTCTAAATATTCCATTACCGTACTTCGAAGCATGTCAACCGCTGTTTAAAATCAATTTTTATGCAATTTTTCTCATAAAAAGCGATAATATTCCGACCGGGAATCTGCGTTTAGACAAAGGAAAACAAAGCATTCGGTCGAAGCGGGCACGCGCCTAAGCCCATAGTACTCTGAGTGGGCACTTGCCAAAAGCGATAAAGTGTTTCAGCCAGAGCCTGCCTCGATATCGTTCAACATTTTCCCGGGCTCTGAGACCCTATGGAAGACGTAGGAAGTGTCACGTTATTGCACAGATCCTGAGTCTTCAATAAAAAGAGCCAAGATGAAACACTACTTGTCAGACAGGCCACTTCCTGCTTGAAATCTTCTCAGGTTTTGGCCTGCCATAGGAGTTCTGTTATACTCACAGACACCATTCAAACATTTTTAGAAACTTTAGGGTGTTTTCTATCCAAAGCCAATAATTATATGCATATTCTAGTTACTGGGCAGGAGTAGTAACCAGATTAAATCGGGTACGTTTTTTATCCAGCCGTGTCAATACTGCCCCCTAGCCCTAACAGGTTAAAAGTTGTGTCATACTGCAGCACACCTTGCGGACTGCTGCAGATTTCTTTGACGCGTTATTTAATTGTCAGCCATTTTTACCATTAATGCAAGTTATTGCTAGTTTGACCACCAGAAGGCATCTTTGAGAAGCATTTGATAGTCTTCCATATTGGCATTACTAGAGAATGTTATATATTTTTGGGAAGAACATAGTTTATGGGATTGATTTTAAGAAATTTTGTTAATTCAATTGATTAATATTATGGTGTTTCTATTCCAAGAAAAACGAAAAGCAAAACCTTCAGGGTTTCAGTTAGGATGGAATGGAAATTATTGCGCTGTACAACGTGACGGTCAGGAGTAGGCTACAGCATAAGAGGATTCTAAATTAATATCTAAGGGGCATAACATTTCCACACCGTTATTTTAGTGTAACCAATACCAAAACGGAGATTCAGTGAAAATAAAAATCTAATTGATTTATCAAGACCTGTCCCCATGCTTGTCTCAGAGCAGCATGAAATGATGCTGAAATAGTTTTGCTTCAAATCCTATTGCTTCTAACTTCAATAGGCTTTATAAATAAATAAGACCTACACCACTTTTAAAAGCACATTACTCAACACTAGTGAGACTCATTTCGCCTATGTTAGGCCTACAGTATATCTAAAAATATTTTTTTAAATGACGTGAGTCTCTGCCAATAATTGCATTTAGAGGATTGGAGGACTCTATATTAATTTCTAAGGGGCACTTTTCTTTAGGATCTGTGAGAATATCTGAGAAAATCTAAGGGGCTTTTCTATAATTCTAAATTAATTAATAATAATAATCGCTTTGTTTAACCTCTCTAGGGAAGGTGGCACCAAATCGTCCCACCTACGCAACAGCCAGTCTAATCCCGTGGCGCGATATTCAAATACCTTAAAAATGCTATTACTTCAATTTCTCAAACATATAACTATTTTACACCATTTTAAAGACAAGACTCTCCTTTATCTAACCACACTGTCCGATTTCAAAAAGGCTTTACAACGAAAGCAAAACATTAGATTATGTCAGCAGAGTACCCAGCCAGAAATAATCAGACACCCATTTTTCAAGCTAGCATATAATGTCACATAAACCCAAAACACAGCTAAATGCAGCACTAACCTTTGATGATCTTCATCAGATGACAACCCTAGGACATTATGTTATACAATACATGCATGTTTTGTTCAATCAAGTTCATATTTATATCAAAAAACAGCTTTTTACATTAGCATGTGACGTTCAGAACTAGCATACCCCCCGCAAACTTCCGGGGAATTTACTAACAATTTACTAAATTACTCACGATAAACGTTCACAAAAAGCATAACAATTATTTTAAGAATTATAGATACAGAACTCCTCTATGCACTCGATATGTCCGATTTTAAAATAGCTTTTTGGTGAAAGCACATTTTGCAATATTCTAAGTACATAGCCCAGCCATCACGGGCTAGCTATTTAGACACCCAGCAAGTTTAGCCTTCACCAAAATCAGATTTACTATAACAAAAATGTTATTACCTTTGGTGTTCTTCGTCAGAATGCACTCCCAGGACTTCTACTTCAATAACAAATGTTGGTTTGGTCCTAAATAATCCATCGTTATATCCAAACAGCGTCGTTTTGTTCGTGCGTTCTAGACACTATCCGAAATGGTAAATCAGGGTTACGAGCATGGCGCATTTCGTGACAAAAAAATTCTAAATATTCCATTACCGTACTTCGAAGCATGTCAACCGCTGTTTAAAATCAATTTTTATGCAATTTATCTCGTAAAAAAGCGATAATATTCCGACCGGGAATCTGCGTTTCGGTAAATAGAGGAAAAAAAAGAAAGACGGGGGCGACCAGTGCACGCGCCTAAGCCCACTGTCCCCTGATCGGCCACTTGACAAAGGCGATAATGTGTTTCAGCCTGGGGCTGGAATGACGACATTCAGCTTTTTCCCGGGCTCTGAGAGCCTATGGGAGCCGTGGGAAGTGTCACGTTACCGCAGAGATCCTTTGTTTTGGAAAGAGATGTCAAAGAAAGCCAATAAATGGTCAGACAGGCCACTTCCTGTAAAGGAATCTCTCAGGTTTTTGCCTGCCATATGAGTTCTGTTATACTCACAGACACCATTCAAACAGTTTTAGAAACTTTAGGGTGTTTTCTATCCATATCTAATAAGTATATGCATATTCTAGTTACTGGGTAGGAGTAGTAACCAGATTAAATCGGGTACGTGTTTTATCCGGCGGTGTAAATACTGCCCCCTAGCCCTAAGAGGTTAAAAAGTATTGATATTTTGGAGATTATTTTGTTTTCATTTATCCTAGAGTGAGCGAGAAAAAGGCCATTCTTGAACATGGGGTGATACATTTTCAGTAATTGGTAAATAAAGCCAGTTTGTTATTTAGAATTATTTATTTCTGGAGAAACCAAAAGCCACCTCATGGATCTCCCTGTGGCAGCCGGCACGGGTGTCAAACCAGCATCTGTAGCAAAGCAGTTTGCTTTGCGATGTAGTGTCAAGCATGCAAGTAGATATCCATAGATAAAGGGCCTCATTGTAAAGATCTCGAAGTGTCCCTTTAATGGCTGTGATAGGAGAAAACTGAGCAACAATATTGTAGGTACTCCACAATACTAACCTACATGATAACTTAAAAAGAAGGAAGCCTGTCCAGAAATATTCTAAAACATGCATCCTGTTAGCAATAAGTAAAAGTGCCAAAAAAATTGGAAAATAAATTAACTTTTTGTACTGAATACGTTATGTTTGGGGCAAATCCAACACAACACAGCACTGAGTACCACTCTTGTCACGACTTTTGCCGAAGTTGATGCCTCTCCTTGTTCGGTCGGCGTTCGGCGGTCATCGTCACCGGCTTTCTAGCTACCATCGATCCGTGTTTCTTTGTCTTGATTGTTCACACCTAGTTCCCAAATCGTTATGATTATTTCCCTATTTAAACCTTCTGGTTCTCATGATGTTTTGTGCGTTATTGTTTTCTTGTTTGTCGTGTTAGTTGTGTTTGTCAAGATTGTTTATCCCTGCGTGGATTTTGACTTATGAGTTTTTCTAGAGTAAATTACGTTATTTTACTCAGTTTGGTGTCCTGCGCTTGACTCTATTCCTCACCTCCACTATACTGACACTGACAACTCTTCATATTGGTGGTGGCTGCATCAAGTTATGGATATGCTTGTCATTGGCAAGGACTAGGGAGCATTTTAGGATAAAAAAAAAATGGAATGGAGCTAAACACAGGTTAAATCCTAGAAGAAACATGGTTCAGTCTGCTTTCCAACAGACACTGGATGACAAATGCACCTTCCAACAGGACAATAACCTAAAACTCCAGGCCAAATATACACTGGAGTTGCTTACCAAGACGATATCAAATGTTCCTGAGTGGCCTAGTTACAGTTTTAAATTGGCTTGGAAATCTATGGCAAGACTTGAAAATGGTTGTCTAGCAATGATAAACAACCAACTTGAAAAGAATTTAAAGAATTTAAAAAAGAATAATCTGCAAACATTGTACAATCCAGGTGTGCAAAGCTCTTAGAGACGTACCCAGAAAGACTCAACAGCTGTACTCACGGCCAAACATCTAACTCAAGGGTGTGAATACTTAAATAAATTATATATTTCTGTATTTCATTGTCAATCATTTATTTATTTATTCTAAAAACATGTTTTCACTTTGTCATTGCGAGGTATTGTTTGAAGACGGTCAGAAAAACAACAACTATACTTAATCCATTTTGAATTCAGGCTGTAACACAACAAAATGTTGAATAAGTAAAGGTATATGAGTACTTTCTGAAGGCACTGTATCCGATGTATCAAGATGTAACGCATGAAGCATACATATTGCAGCGCCATGTTAGAAAAAACATATTGGGAAAAAAGATAGAAACTCTGAATTCCAATTCCTTGTGGATGTGGACCTATGACCTACAGTCTGCCAAGGTTGCTGAAAATCAATCATATGAAATGTTGATGTATATCAAGGCAAAAGACAACAGAAGTGCACTGAGCTGTGTACGGTTAAGGTCAAAAACAGGTGCTTGACCTCTCATGAGTTGTCCACATTGCATTAGACTTTTAGAAGATATCACATAATGTTAAAATGCATTTGTGTTAATTGAGGACTGCACCTGTTTTAATTTGTATCTATTGCTCCCTTTTGAATGTAACAATTTATTTGCAACATTGAAATTGTAATTGTAGAGTACTGAATTGAAGTTATCATGCTTGAATTGTTGTTCCCATGGCACCATTGGAAATGAGACCCTGGTGTTAATGGGTACCCCTGCTTAAATAAAGGTTTATATATATATATATATATATATATATATATATATATATATATATATATATATATATATATATATATTATTGGATTAATTATAGTAATTGTCTGTGATCAAGACCAATCATTATCCTCACACTGGAGGCACTGAGTACCAACCATCCCATTTTAACCTCATCACCATTTTACCACCATCCAAGTTATAAATATATTGAAAAGTATGAAGTTCAGATAAAAAAAAATTCCCTCTCTTAGAAATAAATTACTTCATCTGGCATGCTGTTAGAATGTTCCAGCCTTTCTTCTGCTTCTAAGAAACATGCTGGCACCTAGTTAACATTCTCCTACAATAGATAGCAAAAATTATTCTTCTATAATACATAGTTAATGTTCTCCTCCAATACTTCTGCACTGGAGCATGTAAAGCCTGGGCAACAGGCTATGTTCGCCCAAGCAGCTGTGGTCAATCTGTTAACAGCCGATTTAAAATTAAATAGTTCCTTATCCGGCAACCGAATTAAGGTTGGTATTGGATCCTTTGTGTCAATTCCTTTGCAATTTGACCAGTAGAGTGGAGACCAATGGAGCATGGGTTCTTATCTTCCAGCCTCCTGCCCGTGAAGTTTAAAATATGTTCCTCGTCTAAGCCATAAAGAAAGAAAAAAAAACTGTAATCACAGCCATATCTCCATGAACAGACCCTCATGCTCATAACAACATGTACATGTGACGGAAGGTTGTATTCACCTTTAAAGGTGTACAAGTCAACTGCCATAGGGAAATCAGGCCTGCTGACTTCAAAATGTCCATGTGATTAAGATAATGATTAAGCGTATCAGTGTTGTTGACGTACGTGGACGCAGGATAAAATGCAGTTTTTGAGATACTGACGTCTACAGCTGAGCCAATTTAAATGTTGTAGCATGGTTCATTCTCCTCACCTCCTAGTTGTTATTTACTTACTACTTACTTAGACTAGATAAGTCAAACCAATTCCAGTGAGATTTTCTACTCTACTCTGTCCTTTTAGATCAGACGGACCCATAGAAAAGAGATGAGTATTTCTGAGCAGTATTTCTAGGCCTTTATAAAACCAGGGATACGTTTAGTTCTATAGCTATAGCATCAATGACAGGGAGAACTGGCAGCCTTGCTTTGTCTGTCACGCCTTGATCTGTTTCACCTGTCTTTGAGATTGTCTCCACCTACCTTCAGGTGTCACCTGTTTTCCTCATAAGTCCCTGGG
Source organism: Salmo salar (assembly GCF_965601325.2). Lineage (NCBI taxonomy): Eukaryota > Metazoa > Chordata > Actinopteri > Salmoniformes > Salmonidae > Salmo > Salmo salar. Next base: position 11,517,221 of record NC_138307.1, read on the forward strand.
TACTTATTCCTGTGTTCACTGCTTGTCTGTTGCCAGTTCATCTTGTTTGTCAAGTTAACCAGTGTGTTTTTCCGTTCGCCTGCTTTTTCCTTCGCTCTGTTTTGCTAGTCCTCCCGGTTGTGACCTTTGCCTGGCTGGACTCTGAACCCACCTGCCTGACCATACTGCCTGCCCTGACCTTGAGCCTGCCTGCCACTCTGTACCTCCTGGACTCTGACCTGGTTTTGATCTTTTGCCTGTCCACGACCATTCTCTTGACTACCCCTTGGATTATAATAAATATCAGAGATTTAAACCATCTGCCTCCCACGTCTGCATCTGGGTCTCGCCTTGTGCACTTATATTGTCACCACACCACCATGTTACATAACAAGGCCTCTGTCCCACATGGCACCCTTTTCCCTATGAAGTGCACTACTTTTGACCTTAAAGTGCATCACGTAGGGAATAGGTTACCATCTGGCAAACAAGGCATTTCTTCTTCTCTGTCTATGGTGTCTCTGAGTGAATTTTCGTTTACAAAGTAAAATTGCAGCATTTCGCTGCAATTTTTAAGCGTGCATGCTCGCTCATTTGTATTAATTGAAAAAACCCTTCACACTTCGCTGAGCGTGTCAGGATACCAATTCACTCCGTAGCCTCTGTAGTGCTGGCTCAGTCAAAATGGCTACCCGACAGTCTAGTTAACCTTTAACCCCTAGATTTTCACCTCCTTAGCTGTGAGCAAACTTGAATATGGCAGAGGTGCGTGTAAACACACAGCCTGATATCTGTGATATTCTATTTATCTTGTCTTATAGACAAGCCCATCTGGAGGCAGTATTGGGACAGTGCACCTCAAATCACCCTGGAGAGACTCAGATCTGGCCTTGTCTCTTTCAGCTAGGCATCAACGTGAATGATACCAGATTACCTGCGAAACTCAATCCCAGGAAAGGATTTTCCGAATCCAGGAAGACTATTTACAGGAGCACACCTCAGTGACAAATGCAGCAAATGCAGCCAAATTCTACCTTCACAGTTCTGTATACCTTCTCAAATCTCTGACTTGGAAGCTGCCATGTCAGGTTTTCCAATCTCTCCTGAGCCAATCTAAGGAGAGATTGGCTGAGGAGACAGCACTCAATGCACCTTTTTATGTGTAAATGATTTCACAGGGGGTTTCGATCTCCCAGAAGCATGTATTTAAAAGAGAAAGAAGTGAAGAAGAAATGTAGAATGTCATGTTTATCAAGCAAACTTAATGAGATCAGGCACACACATTCAGGTTAAGGGTTCTAGTCATCTACTATTGAGTTACTGTCGCCTGTAAGCTTGATGCAGTTGATTACAAATTACATTTCAGACTTATCTTGCCTTTGGGATTAGTAGCAATTGTGTTAGGTTTTCACCTTTGCTGCTGAATATTTGACATATCCCCTATTTTGTTCATGACAGGTTGATGAATAAAGCAAAGTCATCCTATATGGGTGAATTGGAGAGGGGAATTTACAATGCCAGTTTGGACCATTTGCATACCGTTTGATTGCATGTTAAGTAAGCCCATTAAATACGATCTTGGAGGAGGATTTAGTATGTGTTGAGGGCATTATTGACGTAAAACAATTATAATGTGTAATTAAATAGAACCTGCTTTGTAATTACTTTAATGACTGTGTCACTACACAAGATGTTTTTAGATAGCATCTGAAATTATTTGCCACAGTTTAGCAATATTTGGAGAAAAGGCACTAAAACTGAGAGGTAAATTACCTTTCTCTATTCATTGAACCAACACTTCAAAGAAAATGCTAGTAGAAGCGCAATCATTCTATGATCTGTCCTATAATTGATTTAGAGGTTTTATAGGGTTAACCTTTACCTTTTTTACGCTTTGAGCTTAATGACTTACAATGGCTTGCAAAAGTATTCACCCATTTGGCATTTTTCCTATTTTGTTGCCGTACAACCTGGAATTAAAATAGATTTTTGGGGGGTTTGTATCATTTGATTTAGACAACATGCTTACCACTTTGAAGATGCAAAAGATTTTTTATTGTGAAACAAACATGAAATATGACCAAAAAAAATGAAAACTTGTGCATGCATAACTATTCACCCCCCAAAGTCAATACTTTGTAGAGCCACCTTTTGCAGCAGTTACAGCTGCAAGTCTCTTGGGGTATGTCTCTATAAGCTTGGCACATCTAGCCACTAGGATTTTTGCTCATTCTTCAAGGCAAAACTGCTCCAGCTCCTTCAAGTTGGATGGGGTCCGCTGGTGTACAGCAATCTTTAAGCCACACCACAGATGCTCAATTGGATTGAGGTCTGGGCTTTGACTAGGCCATTCCAAGACATTGAAATGTTTCCCCTTAAACCACTCGAGTGTTGCTTTAGCAGTATGCTTAGGGTCATTGTCCTGGTGGAAGGTGAACCTCCGTCCCAGTCTCAAATCTCTGGAAGACTGAAACAGGTTTCCCTCAAGAATTTCCCTGTATTTAGCGCCATCCATCATTCCTTCAATTCTGTCCAGTTTCCCAGTCTCTGCCAATGAAAAACATACCCACAGCATGATGCTACCACCACCATGCTTCACTATGGAGATGAGAGGTGTTGCGTTTGCGCCAGACAAAGTGTTTTCCTTGATGGCCAAAAATATCTATTTAGTCTCATCTGACCAGAGTACTTTCTTCCATATGTTTGGGGAGTCTCCCACATGCCTTTTGGCGAACACCAAACGTGTTTGCTTATTTTTTCCTTTAAGCAATGGCTTTTTTCAGGCCACTCATCTAAAAAGCCAAGTTCTTTGGAGTGTACAGCTTAAGGTGGTCCTATGGACAGATACTCCAATCTCCGCTGTGGAGCTTTGCACCACCTTCAGGGTTATCTTTGGTCTCTTTGTTGACTTCTGAAGGTAATTGGTTGCACCAGATCTTATTTAGAGGCTTCATAGCAAAGGGGTGAATACATATGCCCATGCCACATTTCCGTTTAAAAAAAAATAATAATTTGGAACAATTTATTCTTTCCATTTCACTTCACCAATTTGGACTATTTTCTGTATGTCCATTACATGAAATCCAAATAAAAATAAATTTAAATTGCAGGTTGTAATGCAACCAAATAGGAAAAATGCCAAGGGCGGTGAATACTTTTGCAAGGCACTGTATATAGTGTGATGAACAGAAGAAGCAGATATGCATGTCTCTTCTGATGATGCAGGGTGGTATGATGATTGACCTCTACATTGTGTTTGTGTGTATGTGTGAGACATAGAGCTGGAGAGAAAGAGAGTGACGAGATAGAAAGGGGGTGACGAGAGGGAGACAAGAGAGAGGGAGGGGGATAGGGAGAGATGAGATGGAGATTGAGAGAGAGAGATAACCTCTAACCCCCCTGAATTATGTTAAAGCAGAATCCCAGGGTATCCCCTCAACCCCAAGAGGAGTGCATGATGGTCTCGGCCCTCATTAGATCTGGAGCTCATCCCTCTGTGCCAGTGGAGAGAAATCTGTCTAGAGGCCGCCACAAATCCACTTTCGTAGCCATGCTTAAACTCCTCAACTGACATCCTTCCACAGACTCATGTTCTCTTCTCTGTGTCTTTCTCTCTCTCTCACACACACACACACACACACACACACACACACACACACGTGCACACAAACACATGCACACACACACACAATCATTCTTCTCATTCATTGTGAACAAATTAACAACATTTCGTCAACAGTGAATCCGTTGCAAATGAGATGACTCAACATTTACAGTATCGTATGTTCCACAAAAGGGCTAAGAGGGTTAAGATCAATGACTCAGCATTATCACTTCTACTGTATATAAAGTTGAATTCAGAAGTTTACATACACCTAAGCCAAATACATTCACAAAACAAATTGTAGACCTCCACAAGTCTGGTTCATCCTTGGGAGCAATTTCAAAACGCATGAAGGAACCACGTTCATCTGTACAAATAATAGTATGTAAGTATAAACACCATGGGACCAGGCAGCCGTCATACTGCTCAGGTCGCTCTGTCTCCTAGAGATAAACGTACTTTGGTGCGAAAAGTGCAAATCAATACCAGAACAACAGCAAAGGACCTTGTGAAGATGCTGGAGGAAACAGGTACAAAAGCATCTATATCCACAGTAAAACAAATCCTATATCGACATAACCTGAATGGCTGCTCAGCAAGGAAGAAGCCACTGCTCCAAAACTGCCATAAAAAAGCTAGACTACGGTTTGCAACTGCACATGGGACAATTTCATCCAAGTTTGCTATGTTGCTATGTAACGTGACATGTAGACCTAATTTCCCTAACACCCCACTGTATATACTGTAGGATAATTATTGAAATGGATGTTGTGTTACAATTAATTTCCCTCCCGTAGAAAACATGTGATCATTGTAACATGGGAAGTGTTCCTCCATCTGGGAATCACATTATCCCCCTTTAATCTCTATGCACATACATTGTCATGGGAAAGGATCATGGCCATTGTATCCCCTGTAGCAAAGTCTTGGCCTGCTACTGTACGAAATAATGGATGTGGTAATCAGCAATTCAACCCAATAATACATTAATTGCATCAACAACTGGCTGCGGCAGAACTAAGCTTCTTCAAGATGCACTATACAGTAATTGCTCCACCATTTCCTGGTTGATAAAATTATATTAGTTTGCCTAATTTCTGTTTATGTGGCAAAACAAGCAAGTATAGTGTAGAGAATAATTGCACCATCTATTGTATTTTCAGCTGTTTGAAGCTGGTGTGAAAAACTGAAAGTAAAAGACGCAAATATGAAACTTAAGAATGGGAAGCATAGATATAGCGCACATAGAACAGATCTTCCACTTCTTAGACTTATTTTCAATGATAATGACAGATATATAACACACGTTTCTAATTTGGTCGGGTCGCCCAAAAAGTTACATATTGCAGCCCATTCTGTGAATATTGTGGAGATGGCAGATTTTGATGGCCATGTTGATTTAGCCTCTGGAAAGAGTGCGCTGGTTAGACAAGAATAAGCTGCGGGACACTTGGGGGTCCTTTAGTCTGAGAGCCCAAAGAATTATAACTAGCATTCCCCCCCAAAATTGAATGACTCACTAGCCAAGCAATAGATGTTGATGCACTGTGGCATCACAGATCAACACTGCGTCACACTAAAGAGGTGCATGCTGTCTTCATATTTTATCATCTCATGTTGAGTTCTCCCAGGAGAAAATCCAAACATTACTCATGTGGGAGAGTTCAGGGATGAATTATGTAGCTGTCCTTCACTTAATAGTTTCTGAAAGTTTATGGACACCAGATTTGTATTGTTTTCAGTAGTCCGTTTGATAGAAGAGACACAAAATAACTCAATATAATAATCAAACATTTTGTAATTTGACAATTATTTTACAAGATATATCAAAATCTCCAGTGGTCGAAAAAGTACCCAATTGTCATACTTGAGTAAAAGTAAAGATACATTAATAGAAAATGACTAAAGTAAAGGGAGTCACCCAGTAAAATTCTACTTGAGTAAAAGTCTAAAAGTATTTTGTTTTAAATATACTTAAGTATCAAAAGTAAATGTAATTGCTAAAATATACTTAAGTATCAAAGTAAAAGTATAAGTATAAATTATTTCAAATTCCTTATATTATGCAAGCCAGAGGAAACCATTTTATTTGTTATTTTTATTTAGGTACTGTCACGGTTGTGTGGAGAGACGGACCAAGGCGCAGCGTGCTCTGAGTTCCACATCTTTATTTATGTGAAAACTTACAAACAACGAACCGTAACATAAGAGGTGCAGCATGCACTAACTCAAAATAAGATCCCACAAAAACCAGTGGGGAAATGGCTGCCTAAATATGATCCCCAATCAGAGACAATGATAAACAGCTGCCTCTGATTGAGAACCATACCAGGCCAACATAGACATAAAACAACCTAGATAACCCACCCTAGTCACAACCTGCCATAACCAACATAGAGAATAAATAGCTCTGGCCATGGAGCTGAGTTGGCCTCCGTGCCTGGACTGGGCACCGGCGCAGAGGAAGGCTCCGGCCTTGGAGCGGGACTGGACACCGTGCCTGGACTGGGCATCGGCGCAGAGGAAGGCTCTGGCCTTGGAGCTGGACTGGACGCCGTGCCTGGACTGGGCACCGGCGCAGAGGAAGGCTCCGGCCATGGAGCTGGACTGGGCACCGTGCCTGGACTGGGCACTGGTGCAGAGGAAGACTCCTGCCATGGAGCAGGACTGGATGCCATGCCTGGACTGGGCACCGGCGCATAGGGAGGCTCCTGCCCTGGAGCGGGACTGTACACCTTGCCTGGAAGCTCCGGACCATTGACCCCCATTGGAGGCTCCGGAACGTTGACCGTCGCAGGAGGTTCTGGACTGGGGACCGTCGCCGGAGGCTCCGGACTGGGGACCATCATCGGAAGCTCTGCACTGGGGACCGTCGCCGGAAGCTCCAGACTGGGGACCGCCGCCGGAGCCTCTGGACTGGCGACACGCACTTCAGGGCGAGTGCGAGGAGCAGGCACAGGCACAGGACCCCCATTGGAGGCTCCGGAACGTTGACCGTCGCAGGAGGTTCTGGACTGGGGACCGTCGCCGGAGGCTCCGGACTGGGGACCATCATCGGAAGCTCTGGACTGGGGACCGTCGCCAGAAGCTCAAGACTGGGGACCGTTGCCGGAAGCTCCGGACATACCGGACTGGGGAGGCGCACTGGAGGCCTGATGCATGGGGCTGGCACAGGTTGCACTGGACTGGCGACACGCACTTCAGGGCGAGTGCGAGGAGCAGGCACAGGACGTACTGGACTGGGGAGGCGCACTGGAGGCCTGATGCGTGGGGCCGGCACAGGTTGCACTGGACTGGTGACACGCACTTCAGGGCGAGTGCGAGGAGCAGGCACAGGACGTACTGGACTGGGGAGGCGCACTGGAGGCCTGATGCATGGGGCTGGCACAGGTTGCACCGGACAGATGACACGCACTTCAGGGCGAGTGCGAGGAACAGGCACAGGACGTACCGGACTGGGGAGGCACACTAGAGGCCTGATGCATGGAGCCGGTACAGGTTGCACCGGCCTGGTGACACGCTCTTCTGGGCGAGTGCGAGTAGCAGGCACAGGACATACCAGACTGGGGAGGCGCACTGGAGGCCTGATGTGTGGGGCCGGTACAGGTTGCACCGGCCTGGTGACACGGTCTTTAGGGCGAGTGCAAGGAGCAGGCACAGGACGTACCGGACTGTGGTGGCGTACTGGAGGTCTGGTGCGTAGAGCCGGCACAAATTGTCCCGGACAGATGACACACTCCACACGGCAAGTGCGGGGAGCTGGCACAAAACGTACTGGGCTGTGGAGGTGCACTGGAGACCTGGTGCGTGGAACTGGCACAAATTGTACCGGAACGGTGACACACACCTCAGGGCGAGTGCGTGGAGGAGACGCGACGTACCGGACTGGGGAGGCGCACTGGAGACAAGATGCGTGAAACCGGTGCAGATGGCTGTCTTTTGGGCTGTCTTTGTGGCCGCGAACCCTGGAGTCGTCGCTGTCCTCCATTCTTTCCCTGCGTCTGCCGCCAAGGAAGGCGATCCTGTCCTGCCAGGATTTCCTCCCAAGTCCAGGATTCCTTCCCATCCAAGATCTCCTCCCAAGTCCAGGATCCCTTCTCCTCCTGGACACGCTGCTTGGTCCTGTTGTGGTGGGATCTTCTGTCACGGTCGTGTGGAGATACGGACCAAGGCGCAGCGTGCTCTGAGTTCCACATCTTTATTTATGTGAAAACTTACAAAACGGAAACAAACAACGAACCATAACATAAGAGGTGCAGCATGCACTAACTCAAAATAAGATCCCTCAAAAACCAGTGGGGAAATGGCTGCCTAAATATGATCCCCAACGATAAACAGCTGCCTCTGATTGGGAACCATACCAGGCCAACATAGTCATAAAACAACCTAGATAACCCACCCTAGTCACACCCTGACCTAACCAACATAGAGAATAAAAAGCTCTCTATGGGCGTGACAGGTACAGCAAGGGGCATGCTCCAACACTCAGGCACCATTTACAAACAAAGCACGTGTTTAGTGAGTGTGCTAGATCAGAGGCAGTAGAGATGACCAGGGATGTTCTCTTGATAAGTGTGTAAACTAGACCATTTTCCTATCCTGCTAAGCATTCAAAATGTAATGAGTACTTTTGGTTGTCAAGGAAAATGTATACAGTAAAAAGTATATAATTGTCTTTAGGAATGTAGTGAAGTAAAAGTAAAAGTTGTCAAAAATATAAATAGTAAAGTACAGATACCCCAAAAAACTACTTAAGTAGTACTTTGAAGTATTTTTATTTAAGTACTTTATACAACTGAAAATCTCCCAAAACACAATCTGGAGACGAAACTTATAATTGGTTTTTAGAACTTCAAAGACATCCGAAGCCAAAATAAAATGTATCCTGAAAAAAAGAAGCAATTTGTTTTCAATAAGTTGTAATTGCAGTCTACTCATCAGGTGAAGCCAATCAAAGGGAGGTTTATTACATTTTGAAATTAGTCAATGTTATTTTAAAGTAGGTCTACTACCAAGCAGGGAAATTAAATTGTGCAGAGTAAAAAAAGAAAGCAGTCCTGCTAGATAAGTATGCCCTTGTTCTAGTGATTGGGATCCCCGCCCCCCAAAAGCCTTTACAGAAATGTTCACATTACGGTTCCATTTGCATTAATCCATTGCTAAACCAGCAAACCATCGTTGGATAGACCCATATTTTCACTGATTTCCCAATACGGCTGTATTCTGGACTGTTGCTTGCCCTGTGTTTCTCATCATAGTTGGTAACAACAACGTACCAACATTTATTTGTCAGCTTTTACATATATATTTGACAGCTTGTACATCTATTTTTCAATACATAATTCGATACAACCAATAATGAATCCGTGAGTACATTTCATGGTTGGACAACCGTAGAAACCTGACTGAGCATCTAATTCTTCAGCATCACATGTTCTTGTTGATTGGTGATTGTTTTGAGGGTGTTGATGAGTCACCCAAAATATACAGTTATTGAGTATTCTGTGTACCCATTACATAAGGCCAAGTCTCAAGCACAGGCATATTATTATGTATTCCCTGCAAGACGCCTACATACATCACGTTGATCCATCTCCGGAGTCATTAACAAAATCACTTTAGCGCAGTTTTGACAAGCCTCAGTGATTGCCACTAATGAACATAGCACATCACAGATAAATCAAAGCACCGAAAAAGCTGTTTATGCACATCTCTAAGGGTGAGCCTGGAAATGGAGGTATAACTTCAGAGAAGGCCTCTTGAAGATCAGAAGCATATTGGCCAAAATCAGTCACTGTCAGTGACCACATAGACCAGGCCAAATGACAACGAAGAGACGTGTATTAAATCAAGTTCTATTTTTTTCCTGGATATTACTAAAATCACCCATCATTAGTTTTATTCAAAATCATTCATCACTATTCAATAGAAATGAAATGTTGCAATTCCTCACATTATTTACATTGATCTCGAAACTGACTGCAACTGTCACGTCCTGACCATAATAAGAGGTTATTTTCTATGGTAGAGTAGGTCAGGGCGTGACAGGGGGTGTTTTGTGTTTTTCTATGTTTTTATTTCTATGTTTAAGTTCTAGGTTTCTATTTCTATGTTGGGGTTGATCTCCAATTGGAGGCAGCTGGTCCTAGTTGTCTCTAATTGGAGATCATATTTAAGTAGGGGTTTTTCTTCCTGGGTTTGTGGGTTATTATATTTTGAGTAGTGTTTGTTTCTCTCTGCGTCACGGTTTGTTGTTTTGTCAAATCAGTTATTTATGTATTGCAAAGTTTCACGGATTAAATAAAATGTGGAACTACAACCACGCTGCACTTTGGTCTGCTCCTTTCGACAGCCGTGACAGCAACGGAATATGTTGGCGCACAGTGTATGCAGTGTGCAAGTTTAATGAACGCAATCCACCAATGCCCCGGTGAAAATATATAAGCATTTTACATAAGTCAAGCGAGTCGTGAAAATTCCTTGCATTTTTTATTATTAATATTAGGATTCCTCAATGTCACTGTCTCTTGTTTGTGTTACTAGCCATCGCATCGGTTTCCCAGCCACAGGTCTAACTTGACTGAAGCTTTCCTAATATGGACACCGTATGCCCAAAGATGGAGGTGGGTCACAACAACTCTAGACTCAAACCTTCCCTGGGATCCTTGTTATATAACTTCATTTAAAAATAATGTTTATATTTCCATCCCTCATACATTAATTTTTCAGTACCACCCTTGTTGGTTATAAAACATACATTAATTCAAATATTTCTCCATGTTGTATGACTTGTGTATCGTTTATATTATAGGTCTATCAGAATGCTAGATGTCACTCACTTGAATCTAGAGGTCAGCAGAGGTGTTTTCAGAGGAACAGTATGCTCTGCATATGACTGTTGCAAACCTAGTCTCTTTGCCTTGATATAATAAAAGAGTCAAGTATCTTTGGGATGGAACAAAAAATAATTGTAATAGCTAGAATACAATACAACTGAACACAATTGTATGACTTTAGATGTACGCCATCACAGGAATCTCAATGTCCATGGCAATCCTAACTCTCCTTGATACTAGATTTATTGTTGCAAGCCTACTGCAGTTTGTACCCAGCTGGTCATGCATCTGCAAAAGTGTATTTCCAAACTCAAGCCATTCATCCTAGGCCTCTTCCTGTTGCCTGTCTTTTCTACAAGTAGATAATGAATCATTTTTGGTGAGTTATGTTTTATTTTGGCTCTGACAAAGTCCAACAAGTAAAAAAAACTTTTTAAAATGGAGGAATACAACGGCACTAGTTCTTTCCCTCTTATCCATCATATCATAGCACTCTCATAATTTGCTCTTGAAATGATAATGATTGAGACAATTGACCCTTTTCACTCCATAGAGGCACAAGCCCTGCATGCATTCTCTATTTTTCTTTTGACATCACTCGATCCTGCAGGCCCCTGAATTTCAAATTGGCTCTGGCGCACAAAGGCAGATCCCCCAAAAAGGTGCTTAATGAGACACAAAGGGCTTTACACTACGCTGCTGAGAATATATCTGGCATGTAAAACAGCTACTTTGATGAGCTCAGTCTCTCTCGAACTCGTCTCTCGCACTCTCCCTTTATTCTACTCCCGTTCTAAACTCTTGGGTCCACACCACTGCTACTTGTCTCATCTCGCAGGGAGCCAGCAGCAGGATTGTTAGATGTTGATAAGCCAAGTGGCGATTTCGAAGAATCTTTCGATAATTAACTCATGCATATGATATGTGCTTAATCTCTTAGGGGGGAATTCTGTCCTGAGTTAACCCCTGTGCGGCATACGGGACGGACATCCAGCGAAAAATCATATCGCCATTAGCATGACAAAATTTAATAATAATTTAAAAAAAAATCTAAATATATCGTTTTATAGATACACCTCTCCTGAATCGAACCACGTTGTCCGATTTCAAAAAGGCTTTACAGCAAAAGCAAAACATTAGATTATGTTAGAGGAGTATATCGTAAAAGTAGCCACATAGCCATTTTCCGACCAACCACATGCATCACAAATAACCAAAAAACAGCTAAATGCAGCACTAACCTTTGACAATCTTCATCAGATGACACCCCTAGGACATCATGTTACACAATACATGCATTCTTTTGTTCGATAAAGTTCATATTTATATATAAAAACAGTATTTTACATCGGTGCGTAACGTTGACTAACTATTTTCCCTCAAATGCATCCGATGAAACAGAGCTACAATTTACTAAATTACTATTCGAAAACATTTTTAAAATGTAATATTGTCATTCTAAGATTTATAGATGAATATCTCTTGAAAGCACCTGTAATACCAGATTTAAAATTAACTTTACTGGGTAATCATACTTTGCGATGAAAGGGGATGCGATACTCTGAAAAATAGGCTAACGTTACATGTCAGCGCCATCTTGGAACAATCGCATATCACATCTAGTCTTGTATACTATTGTCAATAATCCAATACCTTTGGTTGTCTTCATCAGAAAGCACTTCCAGGAATCCCAGGTCCACAACAAATGTATTTTCGTTCGAAAAAGTTCATCCATTATGTTCCATTAGCTTGTTCGCGCGTCTGAAGGCTGATCCAAATCCTCCGTCGGCCACGGGACAGCCATTTCGACAAAAAGCATTTTTTTCCAATTTAGGTTCGTTCAAACATGTCAAACGTTGTATAACATAAATCTTCAGGGCGTTTTTCAACGAGAGAGCCAATAAGATTCGAGGGGGACGATTGCATTGTGTTTCAAAACGTTTCGAAAGGGGAGGGTAACCAGGGGCGCCGGCGTCATAATGGTGATGGCCCTCTCCGTGTGACCACGTTCCACAGCGTCTCATTCATTCAATTATAACAGTAGAAGGCTCAAACCAATTTGTGAAGACTGGGGACATCTAGTGGAAGCAATAGGAAGTGCTCAATGAAACAAGCTCACGGTGTGATTAATAGGCAACGTGATGAAGTTGAGTTCGCAATTCAGAATTCCACTTCCTGTTTCCATCTGTCTCGGGGTTTTGACTGCCATATGAGTTCTGTTATACTCACAGACACCATTCAAACAGTTTTAGAAACTTTAGGGTGTTTTCTATCCACAGGTATTAATTATATGCATATCCTAGCTTCTGAGTTTGAGTAGGAGGCCGTTTAAAATGGGCACCATTTTTTTTCAAAAATCGCTTTAGCGCCCCCTATCCTAGGGGAACGCCAAGAGTTAAGCATGCAGAAATGGAACTTCATTCCCTTTTTATGCACTTCTCTCTATGCGTATTCTGACCATGAACTTAATCTCTTAGAAAACAAGTAATAGTTTAAACCCGATTTTAGTCGGGTTCTTATGTTATGTTACTTTGTTAATTAAAAAGATACAATGGCATTCATTTTTGAGCTCTGGAAACAACCTTGGAGGGTGTCCTTAGTCGCAGTCTCAAATTATGCAGGGGAAGAATACCAATGCTTTCTGAGGAAGAAGTCACATATAATGAAGAGCCAACTCCAGAATATCAGCATTTTATGGATGCTATGGTATAACATGCCATGGTAGAACAGAAGTGATTAGAGTAAGGATAACTGATAACACTTTATTTGAATAGTTCATCTGAAGATGCTCTACAGACTATCAGTAACACTTCAACTATCTATTAACCCTAAGCTAAAACCTTACCCTAACCCTTATTCTAAACCTTACCCTAACCAAATCTTAGCAAGCAGTTGCTTATCAACAGATAGTCCGTACAGATGGACTATCCAAATAAAGTGTGACGGGATAATTTTGTAAAATCACTCTCCGTAGTATGCAGTGAAGGATGATATGTTTGTGAAGTGGTTTCATTGTAACTATCAGCCTCGTTCGCCAAGCTTCTGAATAAAACATTGCAGCTCACCCTCAAGGCTCAGCACCACTTCCATATGAACACTAACTCTTATTATGCAACTCTGATTTCTAGAACATGTCACATCTCCAAATATAGAAATCTTAATTGCCTTTGCAGAATGGTCTTCTGTGGTAGGCAGTGCAGGACTGTTCCCTAGTTCCTGTCCCATTTACAAAAAAAAAGAGGCTGACGCTGTAGTAATCTCAGAAATATTTAATTATACTGCAAATGTGTGTGTTTGTGTGAGTGAGTGGGTGCATTTGTGGGAGAGAGAGAGAGAGAGAGAGAGAGATTGGATTCACAACTGTAACTTCAGGTGCTCAGAATTTGAAATCACATTATTGGGAGTCTCGCCCGAGCCGCCAGCCATTGAGCAACCATCTTCTCAGTGTCAGGAAATGCAAATAGCTCTTGATAATGTATTGATACCTTTGATTAAGTCTCTGTATGAGAACGGTCGGTGGCTTCTTTCTCAAGAGCGTGACATTTCAATAAAGGAAAATGGTTCCTCTGAATCCTGTAGGGAAGTGTTGACCTGTACTTTAGACATACATGTTTTAATTGGGTACTTTCTTTAAATTCTTCATAAAAGGCTTGTAGGACTCAGAGGGCTCTGGTTGTTCCTGAAGGTATAGAATACTTCCTTTCAAATTTCACATAGGCAATGTCCCATAGGCAATGTGTGAGCTCAGCTTTATCCCCATGAAATGGTGGTAACTCTGACCTTATGTATTACATGTTGGCAGGGGATCAGGCAGGGATCTGAGGAGACACTGACAAAGAGTGAGGTAAACCTTTGTACTTGCATTTGATGATTCAGCCAGGTACTGTATAATCAATGCTGAGTCAATCTAGACAAGCTTACAAAGCAGACTGATACAGGTAATTCGCTGATGTGTAGTTAAATGCAGATTCCAGAAAAATGGAGATTCTAGGATTTGTGTTGTTTTCTGATATTCAGAGGCCCAAACCTTATTTGGAGAAAACTATTGAATCGTGTACTCTCTACCCTTTTGTTTCGGAGAAACCCAGTTGGCCCAGCGCTTCCTCCTGCTATTGCATTCTGGGAGGATCAATATTTCCTGAGTGTGTGCTATAACAGGCCTCATCTTGCGCATAATAAACCTCGAAGCGAATGCCTTTTCCGACCGCAGGGATGACATGGAGCATTCAGAATCCACCAGCAAAGATGTCTCAGCGCAGCGGGTCGAATGCCCGCTCAGATTCTGCTCCGTCTGCTCCACAGGTTGCCCCGAGACAAAAGGTTTCTCGCAGAGTGAAAAGCGCAGCTGCTGTCGCTGTTATTAGCATTGGCTTGCAGCTCTGACTGTTAGCTCTGAAGGTATTTGTTAGGGCGCACTGGTAGTGTGTAGTAGTGTAAAGTGTGCCATTAGTGCTGGAGAGGCTCGGCGCGGCTCTCGTTCAAACACAAAGACAATTTGTAAAGCCATTTTTTTGTGGAAGCCCTGTGATCGCGTGGGTTTTGTGGTTTGTAATTGATTCTGCTTCCTCAAGACAGAGAGCTGCTTACTTGTTTGACTTGGTTTGGGGGATTATCTGGCTTGCAATGGGGAGAGCTCTTTCGACTGAAAAGGAAAAATCCTTTTTCCCTCGTTTTGTCTGTTATTTCTTGTGTTGAGTCCATCCGTAATTAGACGATCAAGTGAGTTATTCCAATCAACTCTGACAGGGTCATTAACTCACTAAACAACACATGATTGCCTGCAGTAGACCAGAACGATCCAGAAGAAACAGAAAATAAACAACCTTACGGTAACTAATTGCGTGTGAAAATTAAACACGCTGTGTCGTAGTCCTTTTTCTACATGCCAAGTGAAACTCAGTAGCAGTAATTGGTTCCCGAGCCCTACACCTAAAAAAAAAGTACCATCATTACCGTTCCATGGAAAAGAAAGAAAAAAAAACAGAGACATTCCCAACAATTATCTGTGCCTGGAGAAGTACTGAAGCAAGCGAACGGAGAGGAGACACATATCAAAGAGACCGCGTTTCTTTTTTAGTCATGCAAATGTACCGTCATTTTACAAAAAAGGACGAGCCTCAGAGAGAAGAGAAAGATCCTGGGAAGAAAAGCTTGCTATTGTCTTCTGGAACAAGGGGTTATTTTTAAGGAGTTTGTTTTACTTAGAGACAAACTGGTTTTCTGGTGGAAACTCACAGAGGGACAAACCGTGCCACAGACATTTGTCTTGTCTGTTCTCTGTGTCATACTGTATCTCTCACAGCTTCAATGGCAAATCATTTGATATAAATTGATTCGGTGAGATTAGCTTTTTGTATGGGGCTGTGAATTGATTCTTTGATTCATTTTGCATGGACTTGGAGAAGAACAGTCAAAACATATTGTCTCAGAAAGGTTCCATCTTGTTTCAAATACAGTACAGAACTCATTCACTGCCACGGTCACATCAATAGTTTACACTCTCACACTCAGCTCCCCAGAGCCCAAGCACAGCCAGGCTTTCAGCCCAATAAAATAGAATGCAGCTCCAATGCACTTGTGAGGACACTGCTGTTTACTCTTCCCCCAGCATTGACGTACATATGAATGAACCGTACACTATCACCCAACTTGCTGTCCCTGGACAACCCTGCCCTTCCTCCCACCCTTCTCTTCACAGCTCACTGATCAAACATTCTCTTCATCTTCCTTTCCCTTCCCTTTTATCAATTTACTACTCTTTTACTCTTTCTTTCCCCCTTTCTGATTCTGTGTGTTGGTGTGTGTGTGCGTGCATGCATACGTGTGTCGAGAACAAGTAGGTAGCTATTCATCATGCACTCACTGAGTGTGTCACTCCCTGATCTGTTTCACCTGTCCTTGTGCTTGTCTTCACCCCCCTCCAGGTGTCGCCCATCTTCCCCTGGGTACTTATACCTGTGTTTTCTGTCTGTCTGTGGAAATTCATTTTGTTTGTTCAAACCTACCAGCGATTTCCCTTGCGCCTGGCTTTGCTATTGTCTAGTTTCGACCTTTCCTGCCTGCCTGCCCTGACCCTGCCGTCCTGTACCTTTGCCTCTACTCTGGATTACCGACCTCTACCTGATCTGACCCTGAGCACGCCTGCTGTTCAGGTGCCTTACACCCCATCTGTATTATTGACCCCTGCTTGCCTTGACCTGTCATTTGCCTGCCTCTGTTAAAAGAAACAACTTGCCTTTCTTCAACGCTGTCTGCACCTGGGCCATACCTTAAAACGTGATAGAGTGGTTACATTGGGAATATGGGTGTCACGGTTGTCATAAGGAGAAGCGGACCAAAGTGCAGCGTGTCATTCCACATTTTATTTATACTGTGAAACTATGCAATACATAAACTGAATGACAAAAACAACAAACCTTGACGCAGAGGTGAAACATACACTGACTCAAAGATAATCTCCCACAAGCCCAGGTGGGAAAAAAAAAAAACTACTTAAGTATGATATCCAATTAGAGACAACGAGGACCAGCTGCCTCTAATTGGAGATCATCCCAAACAAAACCAACATAGAAATACAAAACTAGAACATGGACATAGAAAACAGAGAAAAAAAACCTGTCACGCCCTAACCTACTCTACCCTAGAAAATAACATCTTTCTATGGTCAGGACGGGACAATTGGACTATTTTAACCTTGCTTAGAGTGCTGTTGACAAAGCACTATAATACATGGAAGTATCCTTGGGTTCCTTTTGAACATTCTACAAACATTCACTTTGTATTCATGTCATTTTAAATTTGAACAAGTTTAATTGGGGTCATTCCAAGTCAATATTGGGGAAAATGTACTTGCATTTATAATTGTTAGAGAGGAGTAACGAACACACTTCATTGTTAGATTGCCTTCATGTTAATCAACATTTGTTAACAATGTTAATCTAAGATTATACTTTTTTTGTCCAACTGCAGTCACTCAGAAAACCAAAATTAAAGCTTCAAAGCAGATATCAGGAATTATGTTGCCAACTAGAACTAGATAATCTCACTTCTTACATGTATACTGATCAATGTTCAGTACTGTATTTTGAATCGTTTCCTAGAACTCCTTAAAGTGCATATCGCAAATTCCTTGCATTTCTACCTCAAACCAAAGCTGTTGACAAAGAAGAGTCCTTTGACTGAGAATCATACTTCTGAAATCAAGTGGCCCTTGAGTAATCTGAGAGGGCCTCATCTTCAGACATTATGAACCAGTGATTCAACCTTTTGATCACACATAAGCCAGTCTGTCGTTTTGTCCCCCAAGGGCAAGTGGGCATTGAGAGTACAAGCACTATAATGAACACTTAAAGCCACTAGAAGATATGGCGGAAATATCAATGATTCCTGAAGAACGGGAATGCTTTGCATTTTACATATAAAATGAATGGAAAATTACTGTCCCGACAAGTAACATCCAAAATGCACACCTGAAAAAAGATGTCCAATCATTGATATTAGTTCAGTATTTGGAATACAATATCTGATCAATGTTGTATTCAATGTACAGTTGAAGCTGTAAGTTTACATACAGTTACGTTGGAGTCATTAAAACAGTTTTTTCAACCACTCCACAAATTTCTTGTTAACAAACTATAGTTTTGGCAAGTCAGTTAGCACATCTACTTTGTGCATGATGAAGTAATTTATCAATTCATTGTTTACAGACAGGTTATTTCACTTAATCACAATTCCAGTGGGTCAGAAGTTCACAAACACTAAGTTGACTGTGCCTTTAAACAGCTTGGAAAATTCCAGAAAGTTATGTCATGGCTTTAGAAGCTCTGATGGGCTAATTGACATCATTTGAGTCAATTGGAGGTGTACCTGTGGATGTATTTTGCAAGTATAAACACCATGTGACCCCGCAGCCATCATACCGCTCAGGAAGGAGACGCCTTCTGTCTCCTAGAGATAAACGTACTTTGGTGCGAAAAGTGCAAATCAATCCCAGAACAACAGCAAAAGACCTTGTGAAGACGCTGGAGGAAACAGGTACAAAAGTATCTATATCCACAGTAAAACAAGTCCGATATCGAAATAACCTGAAAGGCCGCTCAGCAAGGAAGATACCACTGCTCCAAAACGTAGTTTTTGGAGAAATGTCCTCTGGTCTGATGAAACAAAAATAGAACTGTTTGGCCATAATGACCATCGATATGTTTGGAGGAAAAAGGAGGAAGCTTGCAAGCTGAAGAACACCATCCCAACCGTGAAGCACGGGGTTTGCAGCATCATGTTGTGGGGGTGCTTTGCTGCAGGATGGACTGGTGCACTTCACAAAATAGATGGCATCATGAGGGAGGAAAATTATGTTGATATATTGAAGCAACATCTCAAGACATCAGTCAGGAAGTTAAAGCTTGGTCGCAAATGGGTCTTCCAAATGGACAATGACCCCAAGCATACTTTCAAAGTTGCGGCAAAATGGCTTAAGGACAACAAAGTCAAGGTATTGGAGTGGCCATTACAAAGCCCTGACCTCAATCCTATAGAACATTTCTGACCAGAACTGAAAAAGTGTGTGCGAGCAAGGAGGCTTGCAAACCTGACTCAGTTACACCAGCTCTGTCAAGAGGAATGGGCCAAAATTCAACCAAATTATTGTGGGAAGCTTGTGGGAGGCTACCCGAAACGTTTGACACAAGTTAAACAATTTAAAGGCAATGCTACTTGAGCGCATGTAAACTTCTGACCCACTGGGAATGTGATGAAAGAAATAAAAGCTGAAATAAATCATTTTAAAAAGGCTTTACGGCGATGGCATACCATATGATTATGTTCGGTCAGCTCCTATTCACAAAAAACATATAGCCATTTTCCAGCCAAAGAGATGAGTCACAAAAAGCAGAAATAGAGATAAAATGAATCACTAACCTTTGATGATCTTCATCAGATGGCACTCATAGGACTTCATGTTACACAATACATCTAAGTTTTGTTCGATAAAGTTCATATTTATATCCAAAAATCTCAGTTTACATTGGCGCGTTATGTTCAGTAATGTTTTGCCTCTAAAAAACATCCGGTGATTTTGCAGAGAGCCACATCAATTTACAGAAATATTCATCATAAACTTTGATGAAAGATACAAGTGTTATGCATAGGATTATAGATACACTTCTCCTTAATGCAACCGCTGTGTCAGATTTCAAAAACGATTTACGGTGAAAGCACCCCATGCGATAATCTGAGTACAGCGTTCAGCCACCAAAACAAGCCATACAGATACCCGCCATGTTGTAGAGTCAACAAAAGTCAGAAATAGTGTTATAAATATTCACTTACCTTTGATGATCGTCATCGGAATGCAATCCCAGGAATCCCAGTTCCACAATAAATGTTTGTTTTGTTCGACAAAGTTAATCTTTGTGTCCAAATACCTCCATTTTGTTTGCGCGTTAGGTTCACTATTCCAAATGCACAAGGAGCACGCACTAAGTCCAGACGAAAAGTCAACAAAAGTTCTATTACAGTTTGTAGAAACATGTCAAACGATGTATAGAATTAATCTTTAGGATGGTTTTATCACAAATCTTCAATAATGTTCCAAACGGACAATTCCTTTGTCTTTAAAAATGAAAAGGAACGGAGCTTGTGCACATGGCCGCACGCGATAAACAACTCATAGCTTTCAGCTGGTCCACTTACTCTAGGTGGTCTTATTCTCTCCCCCTTTACAATAGAAGACCGAAACAACGTTCTAAAGACTGTTGACATCTAGTGGAAGCCGTAGGAAGTGCAATATGACCCCACAGACACTGTATATTGGATAGGCAATCACTTGAAAAACTACAAACCTCAGATTTCCCACTTCCTGGTTGACCTTTTCTCAGCTTTTCGCCTGCCATATGAGTTCTGTTATACTCACAGACATCATTCAAACAGTTTTAGAAACTACAGAGTGTTTTCTATCCAAATCTACTAATAATATGCATATCCTAGCTTCTGGGCCTGAGTAGCAAGCAGTTTACTCTGGGCACGTTTTTCATCCGGATGTGAAAATACTGCCCCCTACCCCAAAGAAGTTAAATGTATTTGGCTAAGGTGTATGTCAACTTTCAACTTCAACTGTAGCATTACAGTAGCTGCTTTTTCGGAAAAAATTGGTGTGTGTGTACCTCCTTAGCTGTTGTGAGGAATTCAGTGTGGACCACCGCAAATTCCAAGCGTTCACATCAAAGCATTTTTGAATCCTAAGAGGCTTTTTTAGTGCACAAAAGTACTGAGAGGAAAAGAGGGAAAGCTAACTCCAAACACCATTGAGAAAGAGTCAGCACCTTTGGCGCTTAAATCCCTGATCCTTTGTAGTGAAATCACAGGTTTGTCTCCCCCTACCCTGTACAGCGATCATAAATCGTATGAGTCTCCATCCACCCATGAGCAAAATTGGACCCATTTTTTCCTGCCAAAACGTCTCCCCATTGCTTAATAAGTGGAAAATATGCATGAGTCACCACACGTCCTCAATTTAATTTGCAGAAAAATACCTGTTGTGCTTTTTCAAATGATTGACCACTCACTCGATCTGCTTCTGCCGACAGCCCCTCGCAATGCAATTTAATTTGAGATGACCAGGCATATGGTTGGAGAGTGTCTCGGAGATATGGTGGGGGGTTGTGTAGTGAAAATGTGCAGCACTACGGGACTTCATAATAACTGAGCAGAACTGAACAGAGCTCCCCTGGGATCCCCACCCAGGTAATTACTTTGTATTCGAGCCCCTAAGATAAGCTACACATTATCACTGTGTTCTGTAAGGAAGAACTGCTTTATGTGAAATTCTCATGAGCCTCCATCGAGGAACAGGCACCTACTGCAAAGGATAGTGAGAACTGTAGGTGAGGGAGGCTGTTTGCAAGGCTGTGAAGGATTCCCACTGAAAACAGACTAACACATTAAAATAACAACTACTACTATTATTGAAGTACAATTGTTCAAGGTCTATTTGGAGCTGCATCAAGTGGTCTTGCCTAATTACCTTGGTGCCTTCCATCTACAGTAATTATAGATGCTGATTAGTCTACTGAGGTGTAATCACCTTAACATGTGTTTATCTAGTGTACTTGTGTACTCCACTCAAATACCCCTATACTCACTCACTCACCCACACACATACACACAATCATGCACACACACACACACACACAGGTCTAGATGCTACAGTACGCTGTGCTACTCAACACATTCTTCGGGTGTATCCAAAGTCTTCGCAAAATGCTGTGACACTGATCTGAGCATGATTAAAACAGAGGAACGACGCCCCCACCCACCCCCCCTCTCTTGTCCATGCTTCAGCAGTCACATATTCTTTGAAGGAGAGATTTAATTGGATCGCTTCAGAAGGTGCTATCGGATTAACCATGCAGAAAAACTGGGTTTGACTGGTCATGCTTCCATCAGGGCCTCGGATTGCATCTTACAGACAGTGATCCGCCTAATTCCATAGCGACATGATAAAAGGACGAGATACATTAGCTCAAAAAAGCATGTACATTTTTACGTGTTCTGAAGGCAACGTAGGTGATTTTGAGATACATTTATGGTAATGATGCTGTGCATTACAATAGTTGTCCCTCAGATGTGGAAAAAGAGATCTTCCCATATGAGAGGTGTAGTATATCTGGTACTGAATACAGTGTCTGGTAAATCTGAGAAATATAATTTAATTTAATAAAATGTATTAAACCTGATAAATATAATATAATATAATTGAAAAAACTTGATTAAACCTGAGAAATATAATATAATTCAATACACTTTATTAAACCTGAGATATAGGAGCTATTGTATGAGACACAGTATACCACAATCACGATCAATAGACAAAGATGAGTACAGATGATTGAAAAGCCCTCTGCTTATTTAATAAATCAGTACCGCATTTGTTCGGGCACCATTGCATAGTCAACAACCTCAACGGTACTCAACCTCCAAGCAAATATAGATTGCCTAACTTGTGCAAACTGAAAAGCTACTGGGTTGCTATACGATATACATATTCAATGGCATTGAGCTTTCTGAAAAGGCAATGATTTTGATATGCTGCTTTGCCTTCATTCTAATGCATTATTTTCAATGACTTAGACCACTGTGATGACACTCAAGGTAGTAATCATTGTGAGTGTTTCATGACTCAGTTGCACATCCATTCCTTCATCTTCCGTTGTATTGTTCTGTGCCATTACCACTGCATTTACGGTCAGCTGTAGAAAATTACATTGACGTCCAACATGCTGCTTTAAACAAAATATATTGACATTGGTTGGTTATGAGTTAATTGTTCATTGGCAGTGTACAGTATATTCGACAGCCAGTAAATGAGTCAACTAATACTAACTATTATGCCTTTCCTTAATGCTAACCTTAGCCTTACTGAAACTATATAACCTTAACCAAACCTTTGTTTCTAAACCTAACCATAATTCATTTGGATCCCTATGCCTTAAATTTCCATTTTTGTTTTGCATGTCAAATATACACTTCCCTTAATTTGCCATATTTCAGTCAATTGCTGGCATATCATTGGTCCATATCCATAGTGACAAGGAGCTACTACGTACTGTTGGTTGCAGTTTACAGATTGATGCGTTGATGACACTCTTATGCAGAGAGTGCCAATCATTTGTCAGAGTTCAGCTGTGAAACAATGACATACAATGTGATCTGGCACTCTCAGGCAAGTTGGTAAGCTGCTAAATTCGGTCACATTTGTTCCCACGTCGGCTGTATATTGAGGGGCGCTTGGATGACTGTTGCCATGGGAACAATTGAGGAAGCTGGCCACCTCTGTTCTCAGTGAAAATGTCCTGTGCAATGCTTGAAGGGAACAGCCTTCTTTTAGGAACATATTCAGCCGCTCTTGGAGGACAATATAACAATTTCAGAGATGCTTCTGTAAAAGTGTGTTGGTGTGTCGCTATCATCAAGGTTTTAGAGATCAAAGAAGACAAGTTAAAATATTGAGAATTTATGTCATTACTGGAAGAAAATGTATCTCACAGGGATTTCTTAGTAAGTGCATGTATAAGTGGTCATTGCACACAAAACAAATATATTTTGAGAAATCTATAGAAGTGGTCTGGGCACAGCACATTGTGTGTGTGTGTGTGTGTGTGTGTGTGTGTGTGTGTGTGTGTGTGTGTGTGTGTGTGTGTGTGTGTGTGTGTGTGTGTGTGTGTGTGTGTGTGTGTGTGTGTGTGTGTGTGTGTGTGTGTGGGGGGGGGGGGGGGGGGAGGTTAAATGCTTAAGGATGGAGCAACAATAAATCGAATATTATAATGATTTCCGTTTAGGAGATTATGAAAATTGCACTATGAAAAAGTGATGCCTTTGGGAAGCATGAGATATACTTTGTCTTCCTTGTCCCTATTGGTTGCTTCGCGTGAGTCGAAGGTAGCCTGATTGGGTACACGGTAATGTATTAAGTACACTACTGACAAATGGTTATGCACATTGACATCACCCTGTTTTTGCAATGAACCACCTTCCTTCTGACTGTGATTATAAACTGCCTATGTAATTCAGATTCACAATGTGGAAAGTTTATGATAATCGTGCATCATTCTATTGGTATTATTTAAACAATGTCCTCTCAGCTTAGCACAGGGAAACTGCTTAGGCAAGAAAACGAGTCTTAATTGAATTCACAGCTAAAGTGATGATGCATGTGCCAATGGCTTTTATTTCTTACTTTATTATCTGGAGGTATCATTAGGGCTGCCACTGTATTCAAATCACGTTATCAATAGCATGATGATGGCTTTTCCTCTTGACTAGATTGCGTCTGTGCTGAAAATATACGTACATGTGGCCTTGATATCAGCTATTTATTGACTATTGTAAGAATATTATAAATGACCACAAAAGTGGATGTCAGTCAAGTTGAATCAAGTGCACCCAGGGACGGAATTAATGATTTGGAGGAACCAGGCAAAGGCCATTTAACTGTACAAATGTCTTATATTTGAATGTGCCATGAACACAATCAGTCATGGTGTTTTCATCAGATTGTCAAATAAATCACTTTTTACCTTTGCACGTTGTGTCACGACTTCGGCCGAAGTTGATGCCTCTCCTTGTTTGGGTGGTGTTCGGCGGTCGACGTCACCGGTCTTCTAGCCATCGCCGATCCATTTGTCATTTTCCATTTGTTTTGGCTCATTTTCCCACACACCTGGTTTCCATTTCCCAATTACTGGTCATGTATTTAACCCTCTGTTTCCCCCATGTCTTTGTGTGTGATTGTTATTTGTTCAGGTCAGTATGTTCCGCCTGGTTTGTACCGGGTGCTGTTTATCACCCATGCTTTGTGGCAACCGTTCTTTTTGCACCTTCTAAATTGTTTACTTTGTGCTGTCGAGTAAAGTACGTTGTTTCACTCATCTCTGCTCTCCTGCGCCTGACTTTATACACCAGCTACACCCACCAACCTGACACGTTCATCTAAAATAATTAAATCATCCAAACTGCACCGCCAACTTTCCTTCAATTCACAAGTGGCTGAAGCTATTTCAACGGAGAAAGTATGCGAGTGAGCGAAACAGCTTTCTATATGTAACCCATGTACAGTTGCAGTCAGAAGTTTACATACACTTAGGTTGGAGTCATTAAAACTCATTTTTTCAACCACTCCACAAATTTCTTGTTAACAAACTATAGTTTTGGCAAGTCAGTTAGGACATCTACTTTGTGCATGACACAAGTAATTTTTCCAACAATTGTTTACAGACAGATTCATTCACTTATACACTGTATCACAATTCCAGTGGGTCAGAAGTTCACATACTCTGTGCCTTTAAACAGCTTGGAAATTCCAGAAAATTATGTCATGGCTTTAGAAGCTTCTGAGAGGCTAATTGACATCATTTGAGTCAATAGGAGGTGTACCTGTGGATGTATTCTAAGGCCTACCTTCAAACTCAGTCCCTCTTTGCTTGACATCGTGGGATAATCAAAATAAATCAGCCAAGACCTCATAAAAAAAATTGTAGACCTCCACAAGTCTGGTTCATCCTTGGGAGCAAATTCCAAATGAGTGAAGGTACCACATTCATCTATACAAACAATAGTACGCAAGTATAAACACCATGGGACCACGCAGCCATCATACCACTCAGGAAGGAGATGCGTTCTGTCTCCTAGAGATGAACGTACTTTGGTGCGAAAAGTGCAAATCAATCCCAGAACAACAGCACAGGACCTTGTGAAGATGCTGGAAGAAACAGGTACAACACTATCTATAAAAATAGAACTGTTTGGCCATAATGACCATCGTTATGTTTGGAGGAAAAAGGAGGAAGCTTGCAAGCTGAAGAACACCATCCCAACCATGAAGCACGGGGTTTGCAGCATCATGTTGTGGGGGTGCTTTGCTGCAGGAGGGACTGGTGCACTTCACAAAATAGATGGCATCATATTGAAGCAACATCTCAAGACATCAGTCAGGAAGTTAAAGCTTGGTCGCAAATGGGTCTTCCAAATGGACAATGATCCGAAGCATACTTCCAAAGTTGTGGCAAAATGGCTTAAGGTCAAAAAGTCAAGGTATTGGACTGGCCATCACAAAGCCCTGACCTCAATCCTATAGAAAATTTGTGGGCAGAACTGAAAAAGCATGTGTGCGAGCAAGGAGGCTCGCAAACCTGACTCAGTTACACCAGCTCTTTCAGGAGGAATGGGCCAAAATTCACCCAACCTATTGTGGGAAGCTTGTGGAAGGCTACCTGAAACATTTGACCCAAGTTAAACAATTTAAAGGCAATGCTACCAAATACTAATTGAGTGTATGTAAACTTCTGACCCACTGGGAATGTGATGAAATAAATCATTCTCTCTACTATTATTCTGACATTTCACTTTCTTAAAAGAAAGTGGTGCTCCTAACTGACCTAAGAAAGGGAATTTTTACTTGG
This sequence comes from Salmo salar, assembly GCF_965601325.2. NCBI lineage: Eukaryota > Metazoa > Chordata > Actinopteri > Salmoniformes > Salmonidae > Salmo > Salmo salar. The sequence goes on from NC_138307.1 coordinate 11,543,593, forward strand.
ATTAAATTTCAGTAATTGTGAAAAACATGAGTTTAAATGTATTTGGCTAAGGTATATGTAAACTTCCGACTTCAACTGTGTCTGACGCTGTCTGGCCAAAAAGAGTGTGACATGCCATATACTCTTTCTGGCCAGAAATCATCAGATACTGTACATGGGCTGAGGCAATTCCCTATTCTGCCTAATAACTCCTCCACTGGGCACACCATAAGTATTTAAAAAGAAAACAAAAACATATCTGACCCAGGTCTCGGGTGTAAATGAACTGAGCCCTCTCTGTAAATGTCTGTGTCGTAATACCCCAGCATGTCCCATTTCTGAAACCATACAAAATGTCTATGATGAACACAACACATTCACTCTCATTGAGGACTTGCTATTATCGCAAAGTGGGGAGATTAAAACAAAACGTGTAGGAACATCATCATGTGTGTTAGAGCTCTCTGTCACCCTCATAATACCATTGCAATTAACCTTTTCACCAGCTGGGATATATGACCAATTACAGCTCAGGACGAGTCGTGACAGTAGAACACCAAAGATGTAAAATGGAGGGAAAGCTATAACCACCGGCTTAAGCGAGCTTGTTTTTCAGTGACCAGTCTGAACAACATGAGCTCATCACCCATTTTTATGATTCATTTTGATTAGCCTTTCACACTGGATACAGTTAATCACTGAGAAGAACTACTGAGAAATAACTCATGAACCCCATTAGCCAATGGTGTATTATGCATAGGGTCCGCGAGGAGTATGATAAACTCTCCCGTTGGAAATTAGTTTTGATAAAGGTCATATGGTTAAAGACTTGCTGGATGCCTTTTGCAAATTTAATTTGCTGCGCCTGATGCTGCAACACTCATTTCATTGTTGCCTGTATTTTGGCTTGTCAGTAGTTGAGGGGAAGGACGTTAATATGTGTTTTATAGAAGTAACCCAACCCATCAGCATACATTACAATAGAGACTCTCCACATCTGAGGAGATATATTTACTATTTACAATCTAGAGCACATATCATTTGTGCAATTTATAAGAGTCTGACATGCTGAACACACCGCTCGCGTTGCAAAATAAATGTACACTTTCATGTTATTCAATCATTGCACCCACACTGCTTGCGCACGTCAACGAGCGTATGTGTAGCCAGGCGCTAAAATAGAACTTGTTTCTATTTGTGCCACTTGACACGCTGCAAATCCCGCCTCTCCCATCTCCTCATTGGTTTTTAGGAGCATTTACCACGGGGGTGATTGAAAGATGAACTGAGGTCCACACTCCAGTCCAGTTTGTACAGTAGTGGTAATGCTCTTAAAGTTGGTTGCCAACTGCCATATGAAGTCCGAAGAAGAAACCTGAAGGAGGAGAGATTACTAGAAATGAACTCGGTTTACCCTTTTATCTGTGGATTAATTGTCGGAGTAGAGGACCTTGTGCATTTCAGCTAAAATAACAACCCAATGTTTATATCCCAGGACAAATTAGCTAGCAACAGCAAGCTAGCTAGCTAAATTGCCATAAATGTTTAATACTATTCGACCTGTGTCCAAATTAATATAGCTGGTTCAGAGATTGCTTTGATATTTCAACCTGCGTGTCCTGATCGCGTCTGATGTGGATGGACAAAATCAACATGCACGCGATGAAGCATAGGGACGCACGCACGCTAGCGGTCTGGTCAGCATGTTAGATGGACAATGGGTGTTATGGCTGTGATCTAAACTGGGAGCATATTAACTTATATGTCCCTATGGGGCTCAAAGGACCGGGAGAAAGATGGCCACCCAGTGATTGTTGGACCCTGAAATAGGTGCAGATTAAAGGTGTAAGAACACCCCTACGTCTGCGATTAGAGCAATAATGACTTAATATGAGAGGGATGTAGAGAATACAGATTTATTGCCAAGTCACAAAAGAACACACACTATCATTAAACCGCCCCATGCTTTAATGCTATTTTTAAATCATCACTGTATGTCTAATAAATCACAGTATGTGTTTATTTCATGAAAATCGAAATAAGTTTTTTATCATTTATTTTCCTGAGCCTTTTTTTTACCATTGAAATGCTCAGTCTGATCGTCTGGGCTTACAGATACATTTTTTTATATATTTACATACACAGCCCTGATAAGCAGATAGGAGCCTACGCCACTAACCCCATTAAAGTAGGAGAATACATATGCAAATCAAAGATGACTGGTCATTGGTCAGAATAATCAGATCAGATTGTGATGTCAAGATCTGGGCCAAAAACTCCATTCTACCTGAACAGGCTGAAATTCCAGGCATATCTTACACAAAAAGAGCATTATCATAATTTTCACAATTTCAGAGTGTTATTTCGACCTCATAGCGTGGAAATATCATTAAAAAAACTGGAAAATCATGTATTTAACTGCATTGCCCATTTAACACTTGAACTATTCACTGTTTCCTTCAAATCATGCTATTGTTTGTCCTGATGCAGCTTGGTAATAAAACTGTGTTCTGTTTATTTGCCCAATGGGGATGTGGTACTGTATATGGCCAATATACCACTGTTAAGGGCTGTTATTAGGCACAACGCAATGCGGATATACCACAGCAGTCAGCCAGTCAGGATTCAGGGCTCGAACCACCCAGTTTCTAATAAAGATTCTACCAACCTCTCATCTTCTCTGTGTATTAGTGAATAACAAACTCCCTCTGGTACATCAGGGCTAGGTGATTCATCTTAGTCCTGTTGTCATGTTTCTAAATGGCGACAACAATTGTCTCATGATGTGATGTGTGCTATGTGTGAATGGGGCTCATGGCTTCTTGGCTGGGTTCGCACTCCATCTGCCAAGATTAGCTGGCCAACTGAGTTGCTGGGATTCCTCCATGTGTCCCGCAGCTCTTTCCAGAATGGTCTGAGCAGAGAGCCCTTTTCAATCAAAATCAATCACCAGATTTCATGGGAAAAGGTGAAATGTCTCTCATCACTCATTCTCATTTGTATGTTGCCCTTCATCCTCAAATTGACCTTGAAATGTTGGCTTACGAGCCCTTCTGAAAGATGCAGAGTTAGAAAAGAATATCAACACAAGAGACATATATACAGGGAGTACCAGTACCAGATCAATGTGCAGGGGTACGAAGTATTTGAGGTAGATATGTACTTATAGACAGGGTAAAGTGACTGGGCATCAGGATAGATAATAATAAGGTATTTGAGGTAGATATGCACATAAAGACAGGGTAAAGTGAAAGGCATCAGGATAGATAAACAGAGAAAAATAAAGAGCAGCAGCAGCATATGATGAGTGTGAAAGTGTGTGTGTGTGTGTGTGTGTGTGTGTGTGTGTGTGTGTGTGTATGCCTGTGCGTGTTGTGTTGGTATGCGTGTGGGTTTTGTGTGAGTGTGTCAGTGTAGTGTTTGTGAGTGAGTATATAGTGTGTATATATAGTCCTGTGAGTGTGCATAGAGTCAGTGCAAGATAGGTTTAATGCAGATAGTCCGGGTAACTATTCAGCAGTCTTATGGCTATTTAGCCGTCATGGCTTGGGGGTAGAAGTTGCCAGACGTTAGCAGAGTGAACATGGCTTGGGTGGCTGAAGTCTTTGGCAACTCTCCGGGTCTTCCTCTGACATCGCCTGATAGAATGGTCCTGGATGGCAGGGAGCACGGCCCCAGTGATGTACCGGGCCATCTGCACTACCCTCTGTAGCGCCTTGCCATACCAAGTGGCGATGCAGCCAGTCAAGATGATCTCGATGGTGCAGCTGTGGAACTTTTTGAGGATCTGAGGGCCCATGCCAAATCTTTTCAACACCCTGAGGGGGAAGTGAACAAAAAAAGTATGAAAATATATGCACTCACTACTGTAATTCGCTCTTGATAAGAGAATCTGCTACGTTACTAAAATGTAAATGTAATGTAAAATGAAGTGGTGCTGTCTTACCATCTTCACGAGCTGGTGTGTGTGGACCATGCTCTTACATCTAGACGTTCCGCTAGCGGAACACCTGCTCCAATATCCAATGATAGGCGTGGCACGAATTACAAATTCCTCAAAAATACAAAAACTTCAATTTTTCAAACATATGACTTTCACAGCATTTTAAAAGACAAGACTCTCCTTTATCTAACCACACTGTCTGATTTCAAAAAGGCTTTACAGCGAAAGCAAAACATTAGATTATGTCAGCAGAGTACCAAGCCAGAATTAATCAGACACCCATTTTTCAAGCTAGCATATAATGTCACAAAAACCCAGAAGACAGCTAAATGCAGCACTAACCTTTGATGATCTTCATCAGATGACACACCTAGGACATTATGTTATACAAAACATGCATGTTTTGTTCAATCAAGTTCATATTTATATCAAAAAACAGCTTTTTACATTAGCATGTGACGTTCAGAAAAAGCATACCCCCCGCAAACTTCCGGAGGAATTTGCTAACAATTTACTAAATTACTCACGATAAACGTTCACAAAAAGCATAACAATTATTTTAAGAATTATAGATACATTACTCCTCTATGCACTCGATATGTCCGATTTTAAAATAGCTTTTCGGATGAAGCACATTTTGCAATATTCTGAGTAGATAGCTAGCCCTGTGATGCCGGACTATTTAGACACCCGGCAAGTTTAGCCTTCACCAAAATCCCATTTACTATAACAAAAATGGTCTTACCTTTCCTGTTCTTTGTCAGAATGCACTCCCAGGACTTCTACTTCAATAACAAATGTTGGTTTGGTCCCAAATAATCCATCGTTATATCCAAACAGCGTCGTTTTGTTCGTGAGTTCTAGACACTATCCGAAATGGTAAATAACGGTCGTGCGCATGGCGCATTTCGTGACCAAAAAATTCTAAATATTCCATTACCGTACTTCGAAGCATGTCAACCGCTGTTTAAAATCAATTTCTATGCCATTATTCTCGTAAAAAAGCGATAATATTCCGACCGGGAATCTGCAATTAGCTAAACAGCCGAAGGAAAATACTGCACGGGGTTGAATCGGGCACGCGCCTAATTCCATTGTCCTCTGATGGGCCACTTGGAAAAGGCGATAATGTGTTTCAGCCTGAGGCTGCCTCGTCATCGTTCAGGTTTTTCCCGGGCTCTGAGAGCCTATTGGAGCCCTAGGAAATGTCACGTTACAGCTAAGATCCTGACTCTTCAATACACAGAAGCAAGAACAACAACACCTTGTCAGACAGGCCACTTCCTGCATGAAACCTTCTCAGGTTTTTGCCTGCCATAGGAGTTCTGTTATACTCACAGACACCATTCAAACAGTTTTAGAAACTTTAGGGTGTTTTCTATCCAAAGCCAATAATTATATGCATATTCTAGTTACTGGGCAGGAGTCGTAACCAGATTAAATCGGGTACGTTTTTTATCCGGATGTGAAAATACTGCCCCCTAGCCCAAAGAAATTAAAAAATGGTCAATGCAGGTAGTCTGGGTAGCCATTTGATTAGCCATTTAGGAGCCTTGTTTAGCAGTCTTATGGCTTGAAGGTAGAAACTGTTCAGGGTCCTGTTGGTTCCAGACTTGCTGTACTGGTAATGCTTGCCTTGCTGTAGCAGAGAGAATAGTCTATGGCTTGGGTGGCTGGAGTCTTTGAATTCTTTGGGGGACTTACTCTGACACCGCCTGGTATACAGTGCAGTCTGAAAGCATTCAGACGCCTTGACTTTTTCATATTTTGTTACATTAAAGCCTTATTCTAAAATGGATTAAATGTTTTTTTCCTTATCAATCTACACACAATACCCCATAATAACACAGCAAAAACAGACTGTTAGAAATGTTTGCAAATGTAATAACAATTTAAAACATAAATACCTTATTTACATAAGTATTCAGACCCTTTGCTATGAGACTTGACATTGAGGGGAAGGGTACCAAAACAATTCTGCAGCATTAAAGGTCCCCAAAAATACAGTGGCCTCTATCATTCTTAAATGGAAGAAGTTTGGAACCACCAAGACTCTTCCTAGAGCTGGCTGCCCGGACAAACTGAGCAGTCGGTGGAGAAGGGCCATGGTCAGGAGTTGACCAAGAACCCGATGTTCACTCTGACAGAGCTCTAGAGTTCCTCTGAGGGGATGGGAGAACCTTCTAGAAGGGCAACCATCTCTGCAGTAATCCACCAATCAGGCCTTTATGGTAGAGTGGCCAGACGGAAGCCACTCCTCAGTAAAAGGCACGACAGCCTGCTTGGAGTTTGCCAAAAGGCACCTAAAGGACTCTCAGACCATGAGAAACAAGATTCTCTGGTCTGATGAATCCAAGATTGAACTCTTTGTCAGGTCTGGAGGTAATCTGGCACCATCCCTACGGTGAATTATGGTGGCGGCAGCATCATGCTGTGGAGATGTTTTTCATTGGCAGGGACTGGGATACTAATCAGAACAGAGGGAAAGATGAACGGAGCAAAGTACAGAGAGGTCCTTGATGAAAACCTGCTCCAGAGCGCTCAGGACCTCAGACTCGGGCGAAGGTTCACCTTGGCACATAGCCAAGACAAGGCAGGAGTGGCTTCGGGACAAGTCTCTGAATGTCCTTGAGTGGCACAGCCAGAGCTTGGATTTGAACCCGATTGAACATCTCTGGAGAGATCTGAGAATAGCTGTGCAGCTACACTCCCCATCCAACCTGAGAGTGCTTGAGAGGATCTTCAGAGAAGAATGGTAGAAACTTCCCAAATAGAGGTGTGCCAAGCTTGTAGTGTCATACCCAAAAAGACTTGAGGCTGTAATCGCTGCCAAAGGTGCTTCAACAAAGTACTGAGTAAATGGTCTGAATACTCACGGAAATGTGTTATTTCAATTTTGCTAAAATGGATAAACTGTTTTTGCTTTGTCATTATGGGGTATTGCGTGTAGATTGATGAGGGGGGGAAACAATATAATCAATTTTAGAATAAGGCTGCAACGTAACAAAATGTGGAAAAGTCAAGGGGCCTGAATACTTTACGAATGCACTGTATAATTCTCCTCTCAGCCGTCACTTGTGGCATGTGTCGTCTTGATTTGATAATCAAATACAATCAGACAGAAATATACACAAATGCGTTTATTCTATGACCTACTGTAGGTAATAGGTTTAGATAAGGTAAATATAATCGCACCTTGTAATGTACTCCACAAGGAAGAGTATAGGGCTTTATCCCGGATATGTGGAATATAAAAAAACTACCAAAACAGAAAACAACACACTGTAAGCCAAAAACAGAGGCATTTTTCTGTCAATTAAGTGTCCAAGAGATTAAGCGATAACAGTATCTAAGCCTCATATCAAAGGTGAGCAGACATGGACAGTGCCGTGCACAATCCCATTACACAGCTCTCATCAAAACAGGGTGAGGGCTTTGAAAAGTTGCCGTTTCTTGGAGAAGCCTTTGATCTTCTCTTTCCTCTCTCGTTTTTCAGTTATTTTTTTGCTCCTCCACTTCTTCAGGATGTGACTGCATTCGCTTGTTCAACACTAACTATGTCCCTACATAACAAAAGCAGACTTTACAAGCATTACAAAATCAAATAGGTTTGCTCGCAATCATTAAAGAGAATGAAACTTATTTGACAGGATAAACTGGCAAAAGTATGGGAAAATAAACAGTGACGTCTAGAAAAGGAGGCATGCATAGGCACATAGATAAGGAATAATATAAAATATTTAAACATGTAATCAGCCAACAGTTAATTGGAAACCGACTAAAAATAATTATTGCTGATGTCTCCAGAGAGTGGTTAACTAACTCCAATCTGAGGCTGATTATTCCTCACAGATGCTTTACTTTGATGTTGCGTGTTGTGAATATGCTTTATATTACTTTTTTCTAATGTGAAACGTTGTTATTATGTTTGTCACTGTTTCAAGTTGTTGTACAATTATCAATATGAGTGTTTGTTTAATGAATAGCAGTGTAAAATTGATTGAAATGGTGATTGCAGAGACACACACCACTCTTACTAGACAAAGAAATAAACAAGCGAATGTTGGACATTTTTGCAGAATGTACCGTTTTATTTTCCCCTCCAAAAATCATTTTTTTAGCATCTTGAATACACCCTTGGAATGCTGCACATGTTTTTACATTGACGAAGGATCATGATTCTATCAGGTGTCCAACCTAACCCAAACAAATCTCTGCATTCATCCGGCATGTTTTAGCCATTGCTCAGATAATATGCTAAGAGGAAGTGCTGAGGGACATAATGTATTCATGTTTATCAGTAATATGTATTAGATGATAATACAATGACTTTTCATTAGATTTATGCGAAGCGCATTGTGCATACATATTTGAGATTTTACTCTGTTTTAAAATAATAATGGAATGTGTATTCCAACAGGGTACAGATTTAAATGACTCACTCTCCAAACAGAGTTGACTAATTATGTAAATTACCTTGCCTGATTTAAATTTAACTCATTCCGACTCATTTCTTGTAGGCATTCTGCTAATTCCCTCTTGAAGTACAATGTGGTATCTATGTTTCTATGGAACTTGGCACAATTTCACACAACCTGTCCATGAGAAAACGTGTTGAACATTCCAGAAGTAGGCTAATCATTAAAAACGAACACAACATTCTGAATGTCTGTATGCTTATTAAATGTGATACCATGAAAGCATAAAGTGCTGATAAAATTAAACATTGCCCCTAAAATAAATTAAATGAGGAAACTATTAAAATAATTTGTTTAAGAGTGTATTTGACCGAGACTATGGTATACAAGATCTGTCTAGTCTACTACTTACTTAAACTAAATACTTTGAACTTACATTACTACAGACTTTTTACTGTTTAGTAAAAACGAATGAAGTTAGCATAGTAGCCTTATCCTACTGAGAACGCTTAATCTAATGCGCAACTGTGTTGATTCCCTCCATTCGTTCCTTTTGGTACAGCACCTTCCCTCAGCTGATTATCAGCTGTTGTCAAACACACATGGTGTAATGAATACTCAGGAAGAAAAAGGTGTAAATTCATGCGCAGAGCGCGGCAGATGTTTATTAAGCCTTCTCAGAATGCAGGAATTGTGGTCACAGGCAGGCAATGGTCAAACACAGGTAGGAAGTCAAAAATAAACAATACCACACAACCATACAAACAGAAAGAACTGAACTAAATAGGGAGATGAGACCAGGTGAGAAACTAACACAGATGAAATCTATGAACAAAAATGAAAAACAAGGTTCAAGAACAAAGAAAAGAACACAAGGTTGACTAAGAAAAGAAAAGCAGAACCTTACACGTGGGTCTTGAAAGACAATTCTCTTCCTTAATAGTGTGCAGATAATTTTACTATATGATGTCTAAATATTTAATCAAGTCCCTGCACTGTATTGTCTTGTCTTGTCATTCCAAGATGGCATAGCAGTCAGACGTCCTTTGTCCTCCTCTTGTCGTGTCCCATGTATATATATATTTACATATTTTCTTTGCATATCTTTTTATACATTTTTTTCTAAAAACTCAACCTCAAAACACTCTCCTGCAACCCGCCTCACCAATTAAAAAAAAAAAAGTATTATTTACCTCAAATCTGAAATCCACAACAGAAGATAGCCAGAGGTTAGCCAGAGATTGGCCAGTTCACTGGCTAATGTTGGAGTTCAGCTAGCCACGGTTGGCGGTCATCAGCTATCCCTTAGCTTGAAAAGCTATCGCCAGTTTTGTACAGCGCAACTCAGACCAGAGCATACCAGACCTATTTTCTCTCCATAACCCCGGATTTCTACCGCAGGCTCTGGATATTTACACCTGGATCTTGCAGCTAGCTAGCTGCTACCCGAGTGACTATTGGCTAACGTCGGTCCCGGAGCTAACATCAATTATTCCGGAGCTAGCCAGCTGAAGTGTTCCGTCATCCACTCCTGGGCTACAATCACCTATCCGGACCCGTTTTACTGCCAATGCGGAGCCCCTTCGGGCCTTCAAGACTGGACTACCGACGTTATCTGCCCGAGGGAGTTATCCAACTGGCCCATCCATCGCGACGTAACCTGAACACCCATCTGAGGCCCGCTAATCGTTAGCTGTCTTATCGGCTGCTATCTGAATAGGTCTATTGGACAATTTTCTTGGGCCACTATAACTATAACTATTTTGCCAATTGGACTGGTCCCCCCTACCACACGGAACCCCACTAATCTACAGACGGAAACGCACGAGGTGGCTAAAAACAGACCACCCTCCATCTTCTGCCAGCTTGCTACCTATGGACCGGCTAGCTGTTTGAATCTCACTGGACCCTTATGATCACTCGGCTAAGCATGCCTCTCCTTAATGTCAATATGCCTTGTCCATTGCTGTTCTGGTTAGTGTTTATTGGCTTATTTCACTGTAGATCCTCTAGCCCTGCTCATTAAACCTTATCCAACCTTTCAGTTCCACCACCCACACATGCAATGACATCTTCTGTTTTCAATGATGTTTCTAGAGACAATATCTCTCTCATCACTCAATGCCTAGGTTTACCTCCACTGTATTCACATCCTACCATACCTTTGTCTGTACATTATACCTTGAAGCTAGTTTATCGCCCCCAGAAACCTGCTCCTTTTACTCTCTATTCCGGTCGTCATAAACGACCAATTCTCATAGCTTTTAGCCGTACCCTTATCCTACTCCTCCTCTGTTCATCTGGTGATGTAGAGGTGAATCCAGGCCCTGCAGTGCCTAGCTCCACTCCTATTTCCCAGGCGCTCTCTTTTGATGACTTCTGTAACCATAATAGCCTTGGTTTCATGCATGTTAACATTAGAAGCCTCCTCCCTAAGTTTGTTTTATTCACTGCTTTAGCACACTCTGCCAACCCGGATGTCCTAGTCGTGTCTGAATCCTGGCTTAGGAAGTCCACCAAAAACTCTGAAATCTCCATCCCTAACAACAACATTTTCAGACAAGATAGAAGGGCCAAAGGAGGAGGTGTTGCAATCTACTGCAGAGATAGCCTACAGAGTTCTGTCCTACTATCCAGGTCTGTTCCCAAACAATTTGAACTTCTACTTTTAAAGGTCCATCTCTCTAAAAACAAGTCTCTCACCGTTGCCGCCTGCTATAGACCACCCTCTGCCCCCAGCTGTGCTCTGGACACCATATGTGAACTGATTGCCCCCCATCTATCTTCAGAGCTCGTGCTGCTAGGTGACCTATACTGGGACATGCTTAACACCCCAGCCATCCTACAATCTAAGCTTGATGCCCTCAATCTCACACAAAATATCAATGAACCTACCAGGTACCACCCCAAAGCCGTAAACACGGGCACCCTCATAGATAACATCCTAACCATCTTGCGCTCTAAATACACCTCTGCTGTTTTCAACCAAGATCTCAGCGATCACTGCCTCATTGCCTGCAACCGTAATGGGTCAGCGGTCAATCGACCTCCACTCATCACTGTCAAATGCTCCCTGAAACATTTCAGTGAGCAAGCCTTTCTAATGGACCTGGCCCGGGTATCCTGGAAGGATATTGACCTCATCCCGTCAGTAGAGGATGCCTGGTTATTTTTTTAAAATGCCTTCCTCACCATCTTAAATAAGCATGCCCCATTCAAGAAATTTAGAACCAGGAACAGATATAGCCCTTGGTTCTCTCCAGACCTGACTGCCCTTAACCAACACAAAGACATCCTGTGGATGCATTAGCATCGAACAGCCCCTGTGATATGCACATTTTCAGGGAAGTTAGAAACCAATATACACAGGCATTTAAAAAGCCAAGGCTAGCTTTTTCAAGCAGAAATTTGCTTCCTGCAACACAAACTCAAAAAAGTTCTGGGACACTGTAAAGTCCATGGAGAATAAGAACACCTCCTCCCAGCTGCCCCCTGCACTGAGGATAGGAAACTCTGTCACCTCTGATAAATCCACTATAATTGAGAATTTCAATAAGAATTTTTCTACGGCTGGCCATACTTTCCACCTGGCTACCCCTACCGCGGTCAACAGCACTGCACCCCCCACAGCTACTCGCCCAAGCCTTCCCCATTTCTCCTTCTCCCAAATCCAGTCAGCTGATGTTCTGAAAGAGCTGCAAAATCTGGACCCCTACAAATCAGCCGGGCTAGACAATCTGGACCCTTACTTTCTAAAATTATCTGCCGAAATTGTTGCAACCCCTATTATTAGCCTGTTCAACCTCTCTTTCGTGTCGTCTGAGATTCCAAAAGCAGCTGCTGTCATCCTCCTCTTCAAAGGAGGGGACACTCTTCACCCAAACTGCTACAGGCCTATGTCTATCTTACCCTGCCTTTCTAAGGTTTTCAAAAGCCAAGTCAACAAACAGATTATCGACCATTTCGAATCCCACCGCACCTTCTCCGGTATGCAATCTGGTTTCAGAGCTGGTCATGGGTGCACCTCAGCCACGCTCAAGGTCCTAAACGATATCGTAACCTCCATTGATAAGAAACAATACTGTGCTGCCGTATTCATTGACCTGGCCAAGGCTTTCGACTCTGTCAATCACCACATCCTCATCGGCAGACTCAATAGCCTTGGTTTCTCAAATGATTGCCTCGCCTGGTTCACCAACAACTTCTCTGATAGAGTTCAATGTGTCAAATCGGATGGTCTGTTGTCCGGGCCTCTGGTAGTCTCTATGGGGGTGCCACAGGGTTCATTTCTTGGGCCAACTCTTTTCTCTGGATACATCAATGATGTCGCTCTTGCTGCTGGTGAGACTCTGATCCACTTCCAAGCAGATGACACCATTCTGTATACTTCTGGCTCTTCTTTGGACATTGTGTTAACAACCCTCTAGACGAGCATCAATGCCATACAACTCTCCTTCCGTGGCCTCCAACTGCTCTTAAATACAAGTAAAACTAAATGCATGCTCTTCAACCGATCGCTACCTGCACCTGCTCGCCCATCCAGCATCACTGCTCTGGACGGTTCTGACTTAGAATATGTGGACAACTACAAATACCTAGGTGTCTGGTTAGACTGTAAGCTCTCCTTCCAGACTCACATCAAACATCTCCAATCCAAAGTTAAATCTAGAATTGGCTTCCTATTTTGCAACAAAGCATCCTTCACTCATGCTGCCAAACATACCCTCGTAAAACTGACCCTCCTACCGATCCTCGACTTCGCCGATGTCATCTACAAAATAGCTTCCAATACCCTACTCAATAAACTGGATTCAGTCTATCACAGTGCCATCAGTTTTGTCACCAAAGTCCCATATACTACCCACCACTGCAACATGTACGCTCTCGTTGGCTGGCCCTCACTTCATACTCGTCGCCAAACTCACTGGCTCCAGGTCATCTACAAGACCCTGCTAGGTAAAGTCCCCCCTTATCTCTGCTCACTGGTCACCATAGCAGCACCCACCTGTAGCACGCGCTCCAGCAGGTATATCTCTCTGGTCACCCCCAAAGCCAATTCCTCCTTTGGCCGTCTCTCCTTCCAGTTCACTGCTGCCAATGACTGGATTGAACTACAAAAATCTCTGAAACTGGAAACACATCTCCCTCACTCGCCTTAAGCAGCTGTCAGAGCAGCTCACAGATCACTGCACCTGTACATTGCCCATCTATAATTTAGCCCAAACAACTACCTCTTCCCCTACTGTATTTATTTATTTTGCTCCTTTGCACCCCATTATTTCTATTTCTACTTTGCACTTTCTTCCACTACAAATCTACCATTCCAGTGTTTTACTTGCTATATTGTATTTACTTTGCCACCATGGCCTTTTTTGCCTTTACCTCCCTCATCTCACCTCATTTGCTCACATTGTATATAGACTTATTTTTCTACTGTATTATTGACTGTATGTTTGTTTTACTCCATGTGTAACTCTGTGTTGTTGTATGCGTTGAACTGCTTTGCTTTATCTTGGCCAGGTCGCAATTCTAAATGAGAACTTGTTCTTAACTTGCCTACCTGGTTAAATAAAGGTGAAATAAAATAAAAATACATAAATAAAATAAAATTGTGATGATACGTTAGTATATAGCAATAGGCATTTTAAGTTTGCAGGTATGGGTGTGGTTGGAGGCGTGTCCAACGCATAGGTGTCCAACCCACAGATGCGAATTTTAATTAGGTTGCAGGTCTTTTTAGTTTGCTACGAATGAGGATTTCAGGCCTCTTTTCACACATATTCCACACTGCTTTGGTGGAAAAAAATAAGACATTGAACAGTTCAGAGCCCTCTGTTTCCATTGGACATTTTGAATTTCTGTTATTGTTGACTTTACACCTGGGATTGTGTTGTTTTTTTCCCACTTTGGGTTATACATTTCCTTGGACTTCAATTTGAAAATTCAAAGACTCAAACAGGGCAACGTTTGAGTAACAAGTAATTTTTCCAACAATTGTTTACAGACAGATTATTTCACTTATAATTCACTGTATCACAATTCCAGTGGGTCAGAAGTTCACATACACTAAGCTGACTGTGCCTTTAAACAGCTTGGAAAATTCCAGAAAATTATGTCATGACTTTAGAAGCTTCTGATGTGATAATTGACATCATTTGAGTCAATTGGAGGTGTACCTGTGGATGTATTTCAGTGTATTTCAAACTCAGTGCCTCTTTGCTTGACATCATGGGAAAATCAAAAGAAATCAGCCAAGACCTCATAAAACAATTGTAGACCTCCACAAGTCTGGTTCATCCTTGGGAGCAATTTCCAAATGCCTGAAGGTACCACGTTCATCTGTACAAACAGTAGTACGCAAGTGTAAATACCATGGGAGCACGCAGCCATCATACCGCTCAGGAAGGAGATGCATTCTGTCTCCTAGAGATGAATGTACTTTGGTGTGAAAAGTGCAAATCAATTCCAGAACAACAGCAAAGGACCTTGTGAAGATGCTGGAGGAAACAGGTACAAAAGTATCTATATCCACAGTAAAATGAGTCCTATATCGACCTAACTTACAAAGGCCGATCAGCAAGGAAGAAGTCACTGCTCCAAAACCGCCAAAAAAAGACAGACTACGGTTTGCAACTGCACATGGGGACAAAGATCATAGTTTCTGGAGAAATGTCCTCTGGTCTGATGAAACAAAAATAGAACTGTTTGGCCATAATGACCATCGTTATGTTTGGAGGAAAAAGGGGGAGGCTTGCAAGCCCAAGAACACCATCCCAACCATGAAGCACGGGGGTGGCAGCATCATGTTGTAGGGGGTGCTTTGCTGGAGGCGGGACTGGTGCACTTCACAAAATAGATGGCATCATGAGGCAGGGAAATTATGTGGATATATTGAAGCAACATCTCAAGACATCAGTCAGGAAGTTAAAGCTTGGTCGCAAATGGGTCTTCCAAATGGACAGTGACCCCAAGCATACTTCCAAAGTTGTGAGAAAAATGGCTTAAGGACAACAAAGCCAAGGTATTGGAGTGGCCATCACAAAGTCCTGACCTCAATCCTCTAGAACATTTGTGGGCAGAACTGAAAAAGCGTGTGCGAGCAAGGAGGCCTACAAACCTGACTCAGTTACACCAGCTCTGTCAGGAGGAATGGGCCAAAATTCACCCAACTTATTGTGGGAAGCTTGTGGAAGGCTACCCGAAACGTTTGACCCAAGTTAAAAAATGTAATGGCAATGCTACCAAATACTAATTGAGTGTATGTAAACTTCTGACCAACTGGGAATGTGATGAAAGAAATAAAGCTGAAATAAATCATTCTCTCTACTATTATTCTGACATTTCACATTCTTAAAATAAAGTGGTGATCCTAACTGACCTAAGACAGGGAAGTTTTACTGGCATTCACTGTCAGCTATTGTGAAAAACTGAGTTTAAATGTATTTGGCTAAGGTGTATGTAAACTTCCGACTTCAACTGTAGCTGCCAATATTGATGTGGCTTATTGTAATGTTTAGCCTAACTTCTAATAATGCACTAAATCATTGATTTGGCACATCATTGCACACATGTTAGCCCACATATCATGAAATATATTGAGACAAAAATGAAACAGTCTGCAACTAGCACAATAGAACTCAATTGAATGAACATGAAATTGACTTGAAAATGATATAACCTGTTGGGGCAAGGCGCAGTATTTTCACGGCTGGATAAAAAACGTACCCGATTTAATCTGGTTACTAATCCTACCCAGTAACTAGAATATGCATATACTTATTATATATGGATAGAAAACACCCTAAAGTTTCTAAAACTGTTTGAATGGTGTCTGTGAGTATAACAGAACTCAAATGGCAGGTCAAAACCTGAGAGATTCCTTTACAGGAAGTGGCCTGTCTGACCATTTCTGGAACTTCTTTGCCATCTCTATCTTTTACAAAGGATCTCTGCTCTAACGTGACACTTCCTACGTCGTCCATGGGCGCTCAGAGCCCGGGAAAAAACAGAATGTCGTCATCCCAGCCCCAGGCTGAAACACATTATCGCCTTTCTCAAGTGGCCGATCAAGGGACTGTGGGCTTAGGCGCGTGACCCGTCTTTGTGATTTTTTCCTCTGTTTGCCGAAAAGGAGATTCCCGGTCGGAATATTATCGCTTTTCTACGAGAAAAATTGCATAAAAATTGATTTTAAACAGCGGTTGACATGCTTCGAAGTACGGTAAAGGAATATTTAGAATTTCTTTGTCACGAAATGCGCCATGCGCGCGACCGTTATTTACCATTTCGGATAGTTTCTGGAACGCACGGACAAAACGACGCTATTCGGATATAACGATGGATTATTTGGGACCAAACCAACATTTGTTATTGAAGTAGAAGTCCTGGGAGTGCATTCTGACGAAGAACAGGAAAGGTAAGACCATTTTTATTATAGTAAATCTGATTATGGTGAATGCTAAACTTGCTGGGTGTCTAAATAGCTAGCCCTGTGATGCCGGGCTATGTACTTAGAATATTGCAAAATGTGCTTCATCCGAAAAGCTGTTTTAAAATCGGACATATCGAGTGCATAGAGGAGTTCTGTATCTATAATTCTTTAAATAATTGTTATGCTTTTTGTGAACGTTTATCGTGAGTAATTTAGTAAATTCACCGGAGGTTTGCGGGGGGTATGCTAGTTCTGAACGTCACATGCTAATGTAAAAAAGCTGGTTTTTGATATAAATATGAACTTGATTGAACAAAACATGCATGTATTGTATAACATAATGTCCTAGGGTTGTCATCTGATGAAGATCATCAAAGGTTAGTGCTGCATTTAGCTGTCTTCTGGGTTTTTGTGACATTATATACTAGCTTGAAAAATGGGTGTCTGATTATTTCTGGCTGGGTAGTCTGCTGACATAATCTAATGTTTTGCTTTCGTTGTAAAGCCTTTTTGAAATCGGACAGTGTGGTTAGATTAACGAGAGTCTTGTCTTTAAATAGCTGTAAAATAGTCATATGTTTGAGAAATTGAAGTAATAGCATTTCAAACATTTTGAAAATCGCGCCACAGGATTCAACTGGCTGTTACGTAGGTGGAACGAATTCGTCCCACCTAGCCCAGAGAGGTTAAATATGTAGCCTATGTAGCCTAATGAATTTTTTTCCCAATGCAGTCATCCTGGTTTATATTTAAAGTATCATTTTATCCTTTGCTTGTTTGTAACAAGTTAAATAATATTGTTTCCAGACACTTCTGCCCAAATGTTCAAAGAGTCTGGCGCGTTTAACTTGGCCTTCGTTAGCCAATACAGAAATCCGGGAGAAACTCCCAGCGCATAAGCATTTGCTTAATCTACCCACCAATTATCTCCCACAACATCTTTCCACTAACCCTCCCTCATACGCTGTCAAATCACAAGCACAAAGCCATGTCGTATGATTTGTTCAAATTAAATGACAAACATTTTACTCAGTAGGTGACATCCATGGAATTCTAGGATCACTCTCACTAAGGCCATCTTTGAGTGGTTGATATCCCAGGCTTATACATTGGCGTCTTTGTATTTGTAGTCAACTTCTTTATAACATTATCAGTGGTCACAGAGAGACAGATCAACATATTGATTCTATGTTTAGTGGAGATCTTCGGTGTATAAACTGACGTGGAAGGGCAAAATATCTAACGACCCACTTAGACTTTCTAGGAGTGGTCTGAGGCAGTAACAAGTGTTTTCAAGTAATGAGTGTTTTGGGAAACAGCTCTGAGATGTAAAGATGCTCCTATGGACCATGACTGAGGGATGACTGATGCTGTGTCCATAGCCAAGTGGGAAGGTGGTATTTACCACATGACTGGGAAAAATCCATTTTAAAGCCCCTCCAACTCGTAATGACTTGCAGAGAATCTTGTCTTTCATCCCAGATGTTATTTTCAAAACAACTCGTGCTGACTGATTCTGATACTTTGCAAGTGGGAAACTCAGAGCTCATCTTTCTACGAATTTTCAAGTAAAACACTTCAGAGTTTGTGTTGTCTTGAACACTGCATGAGCTCTGACTTCTCACACATGCTTAACTCTGATGTCACCTACAAAGGAAATTACCTCGATAATAGCAGTTAGTGTAAAGACAAAACATTATTTATAAAAATCAATCTATGAATATGTTTTTTGAACACTCTAATGTGTTTACAAGCATGATAGCTGTACATTTAGTTTATGGTTGTCACAGCTTGTTGATCAATAGCCAATTTGCGTTTCTCAACTAGTTCAAATCATGTGAATGCATGCAACTTCCCAACTGGTAATTACCACCTTCCCTCTTGATTATGAATGCAGAGTGATGTTTTAAATTATATTGTAGATTTTGTCTTTGGACGGTTGGTTATGACAAGTCTATTAATTTGTTGTTGATTGCATAATTTTTTGCTGCTTATGTTGAGCCATATGATTTTTTGCCCTGACCAAATTCCCCAATCTTTTGTTTCTTCCAAGATTATGGTTTAGGCAAATTTGTTTCATGCTATTGGCAATCCCTTAAAAATAAATCTTCTTAGGGTTAGGCGTCCCGCTAGCGGGACACCAGTCGACAACATCCGGTGAAATTGGAGGGAGCTCAATTCAAATAAATAATCGTAATATTCAACATTTATGAACATACAAGTATCTTATATCATTTAAAAGCTTAAATTCTTGTTAATCTAACTACGTTGTCCGATTTACAATAGGCTTTACAGAGAAAGCATACCATGCGATTGTCTGAGGAGAGTGCCCCACATCAACATATTTTTCAACTAGCACAGGCTTCATAAAATTACAAATAGCGATTAAATAAATCACATACTTTTGAAGATCTTCCTCTGTTTGCAATCCCAAGGGTCCCAGCTACAACATGAATGGTTATTTTGTTAGATAAAATCCTTCTTTATATCCCAAAAGGTCTGTTTAGTTGGTGCCATCGATTTCAGTAATCCACTTGTTTTACAGGCAGACAAAGGAGTCCAATTAGCTACCGCTAAACTTCATCCAAACAAGTCAAACAACATTTTTATTTAATCCTCAGGTAACCTAAAATGTAAATAAACTATAATATTTCATATGGAAAGTAGTATGTTCAATAGGAAAGTAAAATTAGTAAGCGCGCGTCCTCTTCCTCGCTCGCCGAAAGACTGATATTGTTCTGGTACTCTCTTCACTAAAACTCAAAATTCTTGCTCGTTTTTCAAGAAACAAGCCTGAAAACTTGAAAAAATACTTTTGACATCTAGTGGAAGCCATAGGAATTGCAATCTGGGAGCCGGAATTACATAGGACCAATAGCTTTCCATTGTAAGAGCCTGGGACCTAAAAACAAAATTCTGGCCAAATTCTGGCCAAAATTCTGGTTGGTTTTTCTTCGGGTTTTCGCCTGCCATATCAATTCTGTTATAGACTCAGACATTATTTAAACAGTTTTAGAAACTTCAGATGGTTTTCTATCCAATGCATATCCTGGCTTCTGGGCCTGAATAACAGGCAGTTTACTTTGGGCACGTCAGTCAGGCAGAAATTCAGGAAACTAGACCCTATCCTAGAAAGGTTCAATAGTCTTCCAATGAAGAAAATAATGAGACCAGCAAAATGAATTGTGTTTCTTAACTTCAATTAAAATTGTTTTGAAGTGCAGTGCAATGCTTTTACCCTTAGTGTGAAGATGGAAATGTAGCCTCCATTGTCTGATGGAACTTTCTCATCCATATCATAATCCCAAAGCCATGGTTTAAAAGCTTTCCTTAGTGGTTTAGATTAACTAAACACACCCAACAGCAGCCAATTAGTCACTAGCACCCTTCAGCTACACATAAAAACCACCCCAGATGCTATTCAGAATCACCATTGATTGGTGGTGAACAATTTGCTGCAAATCGCTCTGAATGACAAACATCAAAGAGAAAGAAATATGTGGTTTCGAAGTGGAAAAGTAGCTGTAACTGTAAAAGTAAATTAAAATTTCCAATTTGATTGTGTGACTCACCTAAACTCATTTAGTTTTCAGAGGCAATGTTATTTAAGCCAAAACAAAATGGCCACCCACTGCAATTCTTTCTCTGAGTTGAACATTGTACTTATGGGGAAAGCTTTCTCACTTCCTGGTATCATTGTACATTAATGTTACATTAAGGTAATTTACATTTCCTCTGGCCTTCTAGGCAGTTGCAAAGAAAAAGCCATATCTCAGACTGGCCAGTAAAAATAAAAGATTATGAACACAAAACACAGACAGTGGACAGAGAAACTCTGCCTAGAAGGCCAGCATCCCGGAGTCGCCTCTGAGACTGGTGTTGCGCTGTTCTGTGAAGGGAGTAGTACACAACGTTATACGAGATCTTCAGTTTCTTGGTAATTTCTCGCATGGAATAGCCTTTAATTCTCAGAACAAGAATAGACTGATGAGTTTCAGAAGAAAGTTCTTTGTTTCTGGGCATTTTGAGCGTGTAATCGAACCGACAAACACTGATGCTCCAGATACTCAACTAGTTTAAAGAAGGCTAGTTTTATTGCTTCTTTAACCAGAACAACAGTTTTCAGCTGAGCTAACATATTTGCAAAAGGGTTTTCTAATCAATTAGCCTTTTAAAATGATAAACTTGGATTAGTTAACACAACGTGCCATTGGAACACAGGAGTTATGGTTGCTGATAATGGGCCACTGTATGCCCATGTAGATATTCCGTAAAAAAAAATCTGCCTTTTCCAGCTACAATAGTTGTTTACAACATTAACAATGTCTACACTGTATTTCTGATCAATCTTATGTTATTTTAATGGACAAAAATGTGTTTTTCTTTCAAAAACAAGGACATTACTAAGTGACCCCAAACCTTTGAACGGTAGTGTACATTTTGTTTACCAGTTCAGTAACAGAATTTCTGAAAAATCGTTTTCTGCACAATTTCTGCAGTTGAATTGTCTACAATGGGAAATCATAGCAGTCACAAACCACAGTTGGGTCCACAAGCTTGGACAGTACAGCACAGTAAAGTACAGCAATGAAAAGTACAGTATTGTTCAGTACAGCACAATAGACTACAGTACAGTAAAGTAGAATACAGTACTGTAGAGTAGAGCACTACAGTTGAACTATACTGTACTGTCATGTGTTGTACTGTACTTTACTCTACTGAGCTCTACTGTGCTGTACTTTAAATCTTTTACTTATTTAACCCTTATTTTACCAGGTAAGTTGACTAAGAACACGTTCTCATTTATAGCAACGACCCTGGGCACTACTTTGATGTCCAAACTTGTAAAACCATAGTCGTCTATGATTGGTTCAGATTTGATCTGGACCCAAATATGTAAAGGAGGATATTGCATATAAATACGTTTTGTGTACCTATTTAGGATATATCACCATGAAGAAAATGACATTCATATCCATAATTATGCATATCTGTGGAGTACAGATCAAGGACCCATGATGACATTTCGTTACTGCAATTCCGTTACCAGGTGTAAATCCATTTCACTTACTAAGTCAATATGTCTTACACCCCATTCTTTCTGCAGACATCGTTGAATCTTAATTCGGAGCAGATATTTAAGAGTTTTTGGAAAGTGTGGACACCAAAAACAGAGGAAAATCTTACTGGAATTCTGTAACCAAAGTTTGCATCTGTACAGTTCTTCCGGTGAATGTGTTTTTGTCAAATGTTCAGTGGAAATTGTTAACAGTCATTCTTGTGTACAGAGTTGGATGGTTTGTTAAACTTCTAAATCAATGTTTTTTGTTTGGTGGACATTTTAAGTGAAAAACCTGCATCTCAGTGCAATTCCATTTTCGTGGAATTGCCATCATCCCTTTTAGTAATTAGCTAAATTATGTGTATCCACATTATTGCTCATCATTTGACCATTTATATTATTACAGCAACTTGTATCCATTGCTGGCGGTAAATTAGATATACAATTGAAGGAAACAGGTGGTATTTGTTGAATTTATGGGAAAGTCATATATTAATTGGTGAGCATGCTTCAAGGACATTGTGCTTCCTTTGTGTGCACAGACATAAACTCACATACATACAGGGTGGTAGGTCTACTGTTCATATATTCAAGGCTCCCACATAAAACAGAAGAGATGTGTTCAGAGTAGACAGGTTCCATTTTTATTGCATCAATATTGCTTTTGAACTTTTCTTTGTTAGTCGCAGGCACACCTAGCAATACGTCAAGGAATGCACATGCTTGGTGACATGCCAACTCATAATTAACAGCAAATATCCGTTTTGAGGCACTCAAACAGTTCACAGAGCAGTTACGTCTGCTGTGTTGGAGTGCAGGATTTCATTTTAGAAGAGTGCTACCAAGTGTGATGCTGTCCCTTTGTTTGGACTTGACATGTGCGTGAACTCAGTGGTAACGCTTCGCTGCCTTATTCAGGAATTATTTTGTGCATGTTAATGACTGACCTTAAATGGCTGACCATAAAGAACAAGGCCTCTCAAACTCATCCCACTTGAGAAGCTGAAGGACGATCACTCTGTTTCTACACTAATGTTGAAGTAGTACTGACGTTGTGAGCTGTGTAGATTCCTATATGTATTCAGGTGCACCAGGTGACATTTTGCTTATTAGGGCACAAGCTATGACGGTTTCACAGGTTTTAGATTTTCTGGGCTGTTTTCAACATGGTGAGCATTCTAAAGATACAATTTCAGTTTGTAGGTTCATGTTAATTTTAAACACAGAATTGGAATGTGTTTAACATGGTTCCATCCAGCAGCTTTGAACTTAAATATTGGACTTTCATTCATGGTGGTGCTTTCACTTTCATTTAATTGTTCCTCTCAGTATTTCTATTTCTTTTCAAATTCAACTTCAACATTGACACATTTTAATGCACAATATGAGGACATGCCGTGTTGAGAATACGTTTGAGGAAAGTGCAGACAGAGGCTGAATCCCAAATCACCCCCGTCCCATCGCCCTTCAATGTCTGCCTTCACGCAAATGCAGTCACCACATGCACAAGTGTCCCATAGAGGAGGGAGTGAAAATGATGGAGGGTGTAGGGGCTAAATAAACCCTCCAATAGCCACTTCGACTGAGTCAGCTAGACTGCCGGCTTCAGAGCGAAGTGGTATTCCATAACGCACCGTGTTATTTTACACAAAAGAATGGAGAGGCGTGCCTAATTATGAGCCATTTGTTTGTGTCTGATTTCGAGACTTGACACATGTAACATTTGAAATACCTCTGAAATTTTTAACTGTTACTGAGGCTTCTATCTTGTAAAACGACAGGGGAAATATTGTCATTAAAATTCCATGCTCGTTTTCATTATTTAAATGTGGAACATGAATTGTATCATTCAAGTCATGAGGGTGTCCAGAAGTTGATGGGTTTAATTTATCCCCTCGCCACGCCACTCATAAAGTAACCCTCTGAGTTTTGTCAGCAACACGTGA
This sequence comes from Salmo salar, assembly GCF_965601325.2. Taxonomy (NCBI): domain Eukaryota; kingdom Metazoa; phylum Chordata; class Actinopteri; order Salmoniformes; family Salmonidae; genus Salmo; species Salmo salar. The sequence goes on from NC_138307.1 coordinate 11,567,372, forward strand.
CAACGGAGGTGCTTCCGAGTGAGCTGGTAGGGGTGAGAGATTGGATTGGGATTCACCAACTCTGACATCATTATGTTTTTATTCAGTTTACTGAATACATGAGCATACAGTATACCTGATAACAGTAGTACTGTAGATTCAAATAAATAATCTGCATCCAGGGGAGATATGCAAAGGCCTGCTTTGTTAATATTGCTGGCCAGCACTTCCCCTAGAAACACATAGTAATGGATGGGCATAAACATGCTAGTAGACCCATAAATCATGAGTGCAACTAAGCACACTGGGAGGGGAACAAAATGGCTGCCGTGAAAAATGGAGGACCACAAGGTGAGCAGAGAATGATATAGAGGCCTCTAGTTGCCAAAAGACCATATTAGCATGGGCAGCGCCATTAAGGGCTTCCACCATTTTAATGTAGTCAACTGGGTGGGACTTAAAACTTAATTGGCTGATCCCTCCTGGTGACCTTGTTGAAGTCATCAGGAGGGATCGGCCAATCGTGAAGAAAAATGTACTACTTCAAAATGGAGATTGCCTCAATGGCGCTGCCCGTGCGCTCACAGGCATTATAATGGGAACTACATAGGGATGCTTTCTCTATGGGTGAGACAGAACCTTTTAGGACCAATGTGTTATGAAATGTAAGTTGTCAAATTAATGAAAATGTATTATTAATTGTACAAATACTATATTTCATTATACTTTTTATGTTATTATTTTGTGAATGAAGTAAGACACACAGTAATGGGGAATACAATACAACACAATGATACAATATGCATAATTTATTTGGATATGGCCTTTTTTTTACCCAGCAGTCAACATAGTATATGCTGCTGCTTGTCCTGAAATCTGCTTCTTTCTGTAAGCTGCACATTCACATTCATTAAACAACTCAATGTTTCTTTATAACTAATATTTAAAGTGGAAAAAAATTTAGGGAAATCCCTATTACCGGAAAATGTATTAAATGGTTGTTGACATTTCCATCCTTAAAATATTTCAAATATTAGTCTTTCGCGAGAGTCTATGACATTTTCGCATGAAAAATCCAATTAAATACTTATACCTAAAACTATATATATTTCAAATATTTCATGCATGTATGTTTCGTATAATTCACTTTTGGATGCAATTTTCAAGAAATGTATTGGGATTGAATACCAGCCCAAGTTGGTGTGCCACTTCAAATCAACACTTCCTACTCTATCCACAGCACCCCCAAAAAAGGAAACGTATTAATGGTCACAATAAGGATTTAATTTACTTAGTGGCATGTCTAGGGTTTAAAATTGCTACTGTGGTAAAGCCAGTGTCAGTGTCTAGCCTCTCTCTGAAGCAATAGTGGGAATTCTGTCAGGGAACTGGAACTAATGCTTTTATCTCGCACTGTTTGTTTCTGGTACAGCAGTTAAGTCAATATTGCTTTGTTGCACAGGTACCCAAAGACAGGGCTATTCAGGTTGGCTTTGATAGTGACTCTTTCCTGTGCCCTGCCATTCCATTCCACACCAACTTTCCTTGCACACAACTCAGTCTACCACTGAATAAGAGAAGGTAGGGAGGGTAGCTGGGCATTCTCACACTGCTGCATGCCTTTTTCCACCCTCGCCTTTCAGTTTCTCGTTCAGCTAAGGCAGAATAGCTTGTTAACAGTGTGGCCATGCATCCAGACATGGCTCCCGCTCCCAGTCTGTTCTCTGTTAAAAGGTTTTATGGACTTTTCAAGAAGTTGGTCTCTTACTTTGTCTGTCTGCATCTCTCTCTCTCTCATAAGGAGTTCCTGAGTTATTGCAAGTATTTAATGTTAGTGGGTAGAAACAGGAAGTACCACTTCAAAGATGTGAACATACAAACTTGGATTGTTATACAGTCCCGCAGTATACCAATTTTTATGATTAATAATGTTGGGCGTACCTTACTTCATCCATCAACCACCAGAAGAGGTTCTAAGTGTTGTTTGTCTTTCTCCATGTCAGGAAGAACAAAATAAGATATCAGTGAGTTCTGAATTAATGCGGATCCATTACAGATCATTAGTCACTGATGAGAAATTGCAAGACTATTTTCAGTGTGAGTGGGCAGACTGGTTGTCTGTGAGGTGAATTAAGTGGAACTGAATTAATAACTGCAGTAAAACGTATAATATCCTCACTGATGGGTGGAAAGACTTAAAGGACTGATGTAAGCAGTCAAAATGCAATCAAAATAGCTCCAGAGCCATGGATGGAGCGCTATCTATACAGGATGGCTCTGAATGGCTCCATGTGAATGCAAGACCATAGTGCTTGCAGGGTAATAATATCAACAAATATCAACAAATCCCTGAAAGAGGGCATATAGATCCAAAGGGAACGCAACTGTGGATGTTATTTTTTTTGCCTGTGTTTTTACCCTTCATAATGAGAGTTAGTCATTTTGGATGGACATTCCGCTTCTTTCAGAAACAATCAAAGCTTAAACCTACCAAGTTGTGAACCACTGTTGATTTGCTCCAAATGTCAACATTCAAAATTGCCTTACAAAATTAACCAGAATAAAGAAGTATAAGAGATGTGTTACGGTATGCGCAACAAATATCCACACCACTTCAAATATCTACGAGTTCGATGTAATGACATTGCTTTGAGAGCTGTTCTGTTAATTAGCACTTTGTGAACATTATTTTATTGACAAGATTCCTTCAGGTGGCTCAAAATACTGTCAATAAAACATTGGTCTTTCTATAGTGTGTCTTTAGATATATCAAAGCAGCCTTGCATAATGACCATCCCTGAGGCCATCATGGGAACTCCCTTGTCAATAATTGCCTTGCATTGGCAGTATCTTAAGCCCTGACAGTGGTCCAAACACCAACTGATAAATCCAGCCGATAAGCGGCCATTTCTCTTCAGGGCACCCATTATAATACCATATTGCAGGCTGAGTCGGTGGCTAGTCCTATTCCTACTCAGAGCCATGAGAGCCCATGTCCAGTGTCGAATACTACTCACGTTTTAATTATGTGGCGCTGGAGTGGACTGCAAACCGATTATTCCCCCCCTTCATTTTGGGCATAATCAATGCTAGGGGGAAGACAATGCCAACAAACAAATTGTCCCGCCTTTCTTGCAAATCAAGTGGAAAGCCTGAAACTGATTGGGATTGAAATGTTGTTATTTATTGGCTAGACTGGAATTGCTATAAGGCTTTGTAGCTGTCGGTCATACAAGTTGCTCAACAAATGCTTACTGGTACATGTAGTCATTCATACTTCCCGTTTTATATACACTGTAGCTAAGCTGTAACTGGGCAGTCTATTTCTGGTTGCCTGTCTGGAGTTATATATCCACACATATAGCACATGTGGTAGTACTACATACAGTAGTTCATCATGCCCTTCCGCTAACACCTAAGTATCTCTGCATTCAGTGATCCATCAGCAGCATACTGTGGAAAGATATTGAATGTCTTGACTGTGGTGTATGATGACTCACCTAGAGATTGTATGACGGAGGCCTTACCCGTGGCCCACCTGCGGAATTCTACTTGTGATCCATTAACTATGATATTTGTGCTATGTTCAAGGTTGCTGATTCTTCTTCTTGATAGGAAATGAAGGGATTGTGTTGTTTAGAAGGATTCACCAAAACAAATTTGTGTTAGATTTTTCTCAGCTGGTTTACTAGACACTTTCACTGCCCTTATGCCCATTGACAAACCAACCTTGTGATTTGTCCTTTGCTTATGTCTCAATAGTCAGCTTCCCTTCCACATCTCCATTTCCTGGTTCCCAGTGATCTGAAAGTTCTAGATTGGCCAAATCAAAGTAATACCACCAATTTCAAATTAGTGTTCACCAGGGTGAAGAGACAGCCAATCAAAGACAAGTTAAAGTGAAAGTCACTGTCCTCTAGTGACTTTGTGTCTTCCTCACCTACGAAGTGTTTCACCCTAGACCTTTGGTATATGCAAGGTGCATGAGATGAGAAATGATTAGGTCTGTGATGGCGGCTAATTGGTGGAATGGCTTCAGTCTCGCTCATGAAGACCTAATGAAAGCAAGTAATGATCCAGTGGCGTGATGGCATTTCAATTCCCTCTCTGCATTAAACCGAGCATCTATCATGAACTCCACAGGCCTTTTTTGGGGACTTGTTTGATGCTTCCTCAACCTGATGCTACTCTTAATGTCACTTTAGTACATTGATTAACAGTTGTGCTGAATCCCTTAAAGAGCCACTGAACACACCGATTGGCAAGTGTGTTTTTCTATTGCTCATTAGAAAAACAGATTTCGGTCTTGGAGGTGTGTTTCCTGACTGATTCCATGTTTGGTTAATGATGTTTGTCCCCCATGAGACACTGTAGACATGTAAGCCTATTTCACTTCCTCAAAATCCCCAGAATTAATCTAAGATAACTCAAGAAATGTGTAATAAATACTGACGTTTTTGCAGAGGATGTTTTAGTTGCACAATTTTACTTTTAAGGTATTTGATCCAGTATTTCTCAAGTTAAGTGTGCGACGTGTTGTTTTACGTAAACAGTAGGAGCTGCTGGGCAGGTCTGTCTCACTGTCTATGCTATTAGGTAGAGAGCAATCACTGCAGCGGTTCACCCCATGTTATTGGGCAAATGGACATCATCAAATCAAAATCCAACCTTTAATTACCCGTAGTGATGCATGGATGTTCCAAACTCCGTTTTAGACGACACTAACTTTATCACCAAAATTATCCTATGTACACTTTGTACTCAATTTTGACACTAGAATAAATGATTCTGACTCATATCGATGCCACATAGGCCGTTTGTGTGTGACGACTGATCCAAATAATACATGTTGGCCATATTATGCATTTATATATCCCTTCTACTGTGTCAGCAAATAACAAAATATTTTGTATTTATTTAACTAGGCAAGCCAGTTAAGAACAAATTGTTATTTACAACAACAGCTTAGGAACAGTGGGTTAACTGCCTTGTTCAGGGGCAGAACAACATATTTTATCTTGTCAGCTCGGGGATTTGATCTAGCAACCTTCTGGTTACTAGTCCAATGCTCTAACCACTAGGATACCTGCCACCCCAATATATATGATTTAACACAAATGTTACAAGCTATCCTCTACTCTCCACCTCAACTCATCACCATCTCATTGAAAGAGGTCAGATTTATGGTCAGATTTGCCAAACGGAGGTTGAGGGAGAGCTTTGTACATGTCTCTGTGTATGGAGTAAAGGTGGTCTAGAGTTTTTTCTCCCTCTGGTTGCACATTTAACATGCTGGGAGAAATGAGGTAAAACAGATTTAAGTTTTCCTGCATTAAAGTCCCCAGCCACTAGGAGCGCCACTTCTGGGTGAGCGTTTTCCTGTTTTCTTATGGCCGTATTCAGCTCATTGAGTGCAGTCTTAGTGCCAGCATCGGTTTGTGGTGGTCTAAATAGACAGCTACGAAGAACATATATGAAAACTCTAGGTAGATAGTGTGGTCTACAGCTTAGTCACACCCTAGAAGTGTACAAAAGGTAGGATGACTTACAGTTGCATATCACCACAACCCGTAGGATAACATTTTTGTAACTGTTATTTTAGAATTGGAACATGTCAGCCAAATGCTCTCAATCTTTTACGTGATGTATCTTTAAATTGAACTGGGCAGGCTATATTGCACAGGATCAAGCAAGAACGCTTTCATATTAGTTCTGAAAACATTTCACAAAGGTGCTTTAGCTGTGCTGTCTTGTACCACAAAACAGTATGATAAATGTTCCATGAGTGTTGCAATGTTGACCTTTATTGGTACCAGCCAAGTATCCAAGACGTTTCTTTTACCCCGTCTTGCACCAATCGTTTTCAACAGTGCTTGTTCAATGACACGAGGAGACAGTCACCATGCTATTAAGGTTTGCCCATTCTCAGCCTTTATCTATAAGTGTCACAGTGGATTCCCATCAGACACTTGTCATGCCATATCAAGTCTACGTTCAGTCAGCGCAGGTAATACAGCAGTCATGTTTACCTGTATTACCAGTAACATACAGCCAGTTCAGCTCTCAGTGGCTAATAATATAGAGGTAGAATCAATGGACGTGGCAGTACTTATCTTTAATTCCCCCAGGTGCTGGCTTTTGTTTAACTTTTCTGGAATTGTGTCTCTTGTGGACGTTTGTTAGGGAGAACTATGGCCTTAACTGTGCCTTGTGTTCACTCCATGGCTCACTATGGAAATGGAAACACTGTCACCAGAGTTGGAAAGGTTAATCTTCACAGACAGAGTGGGCAGAAGATGGACTTTGGAGTTTACCGGCTGCTATTTGTCACACTAAGCCTTGCTTTAGACAAGGCAACTGGATGCGTTGATCCAGTTAAATTAACTGTCAACATAAATGCAGCAGTGGGGAAAAAATAAATAAAAGCACTCCCAAAAAGGGTTCCTATTGGAGAGGGAAGGTTGAAACTGAAGCACAGGAGGGAGGAGAGACAGCTCACAACGATGAGCTGTGTGAAACAACCCCTCAAGGGATGAAACCCTGAAGAACTTGACCTCATGTCCCCAGGGTTTTACTTAGGTCTTTTTTTCCAAGCCGCCATATACAGTAAAGAGCGTATTTGGAGCAGCAACCATTCCAGTCAGCACACCGACCGGGATGTGTGGTTAATTTCACAGAAACAATATGTCAGACTGAATGCTTACAAACATTTCAAACAGATGGTAGGGCTGGCGGGCCATATTTTCATGTAGAAAAAAAAGTTGGCCGAATAATATCTTAGCACATTTCCACTGCGGCAGGAGAGGCTCTCATTCATCACATTATGAAGGGAGTAAACAGAAAAATGTTTCCCCGGGATATAAAAACAGACAGGAAAGCAATCCTCATGCCTGTAAATGAGCTGTAATGCAGTGTAAGAAACAGGTGCGTCACCATCTAAATCAACTGTAATTGGATGCGCTGTAGTCTAGAGGGCTTAGACATTTTCCTTTTATTTGACTTATGTTCGACTTAAGTAGAAGGGATAGTTTAGGGGGATACTATCCCTGGTCTAACTTTTGAGGTGAGCAGAGGCTGAAGGATATAAACTCTGATGAAAATAATATTACATTTTCAATCCATCCAGAACATTTTAGCTCATAGGATTATATTAGTTAAAACATTTTACAATGATCGATCATACTTACAATGACCATAATTCATACAAATGTGGTGGTAATGCATTTATTTGTAAAACATTTGAGCAATCGACATTAGAGAGTTTAATAGTCACATGTACAGGGTTGCAGAGGTACTTACAATGGAATTCCAACAATGCAGGAAAAAGTGAAAATAAACAATACAAATGTAATACAAATAGGTAGTTTTACAAATACAAATAATAATATATACACGTACATATTAACAACTCATGCAATGATGTCCATTGGGGTGGGGGAAGGCTAAATGTCTACTGAGGAGGGGAAATGTCCATAGGGGGAGCAGAAGGGGGAGGGATGGTAGGAAGACCAGGAGAGCAGAGGGGGGACATAGGCTGAGCGCACCACCCTTTGTATCGCTTTGATGTCCGCAGTGGTGGAGTTGCCGTACAAGGCTGTAATGCAGCCCGACAGGATGGCCTTGATGGTGCTCCTGCAGAACACTATGAGGTCCCTCGAGGACAGGCCAAATGTGTTCAACATCCTGAAGTTGAAGAGTCGCTGCTGTGCCTTCTTCACCACGGTATCCGGGTGGTTTGACCACTTCAGCTCTTCTGAGATGTGTACGCCGAGGAACTTGATGTTTTTGACCATCTCCACGGCAGTCAGGAAGTCCAGGACACAGTTGCAGAGGGAGGACTTCAGTCCCAGGACCGTGAGCTTTGGGATATTTATCCATGGAACCTTGTCTATGGAACATCTCTTTGTAGCATCTACTCTGAGTACAAATATAGAGGGAAATATATGTTTTTTTAGACACAACCATTTTCACATCAATGAACGTTTTCACAAATTGAAAATGTCTCTGACAACGCCTCCCCATGTTGTGAACATTAATCCTCAGAGGCAGTGTTATTGTTTTCACATCTAATAGTATAATACCAAACCACACTTTATTTTCTACTATTATAACTGGTCAGAGAGCATGTTTTGGAGGTGGAGCCGTTAGACGTGGATGACAGCAAAGTAATCTTGGGGGAACACAAGGCTTTAATTCTCTTAGAAACAGTACGCTCAGAGAAGACAAGTCCAGTTAATTAAAGACATATACAGTATACCGTTTAGCAGGTTAAAGACTAGGCTACCTTTATTGGGGATATGCATAATAGTTTTTCTTCTTGCACTGTTTCAACACAGTAAACATTGTGAAATCATAAATCAATGACTGGTCTATCTAGTGTCTGGAAGGATTGGTAGCCTAGATTCCATGTGTAGTCTTTTGGATTTGAGTTCCATCTCTCCTTTAGCCTCCTACTCCCCTGTTCCACGAGGAGTGTTGGGACCCAGCAGCCTCACCTCTCCATCTGTCCAGCTCGCCTGGACCGCACCAATGCCTCCCTGATTAAGAAAGAAGGTGGGGATGGTTGCCGTCATATTGTAGGCCTGAGCCTTTTGTGGGCAAAAACTCATGGATATACGTATGCCGGACATACAGTGGGTGTACAAAACATTAACAACACCTGCTCTTTCCATGACATAGACTGACCAGGTGAATCCAGGTGAAAGCTATGATCGCTTGTTGATGTCACCTGCTAAATCCAGTTCAATCCGGGTAGATGAAGGGGAGGAGACAGGTTAAAGAATGATTTTTAAGGCAACTGAGCCATGGATTCAGAGGGTGAATGGGCAAGACAAAATATTTAAGTCGTTTGAACAGGGTATGGTAGTACATGCCAGACACACTGATTTGAGTGTGTCAAGAACTGCAACGCTGCTGGATTTTTCACATTCAACAGTTTCCCATGTGTACCAAGAATAGTCCACCACCAAAGGACATCCAGCCAACTTGACACAACTGTGGGAAGCATTGGGGTCAACATGGGCCAGCATTCCTGTGGAACGCTTTCGACACATTGTAGAGTTCATGCCCCAATGAATTTAGGCTGTTCATGTCAAAGCACATGTTGCGGCACCATCACCATCCCAATGTCTCAATATCACATGTTCGCAAGCTTTGTTTTCCTCTCCCCAGCCTAAATAAGCTGATTTACAAGCAGCTGTCCAATTGGCACTTTTACTGTGAAATTATTGACAGGTAACAATTTACTTTGATTGCAGGAACAGTCCCTATGGTGATTACACTAATTGAAAAACTCTTTAAAGTATTATATCTTATGCAACGGCTATTTTAATTTCGACTGACCGTTATACAATGAACAAAATTGCCTGTGGTAATGGTGTATAGCAGATAAAAGCTGAAGGCAGCATCTGAGAATTCCCATTACAGTGTGGTTGGTTTGTGTTCTCCACTTGTGATCATTTATTTAGCATCACTGAGAGAGCATGAGACACGGAGAGGAAAGAAAAAAAACACAGATCAGAGACCTCGGTTGTCAAATTCATGTCAGATGCAATGAAAAGTGGGAAACAAAGACAGAAAAGGTTCCCAAACAATAGCCTCAGCCTGCCCAGAAATCTACTTTGTTCTCCTCTTCTGGAGCGACTTTGAACGACTGCAAAGTTACTTTTTCCCTCAGAGGGAAAAACAAGTGTGTAAACATTCCGGCACAATGCAATTTTTGCTTTTGCAGCTTGACAGTAATGTATTAGTGTTGATAAAAACCTATAGGGTAACATTGATGGTTGTCTGAGTACAAGTAATTTCCGAGAGAGCGTACCCACAGATAGATTTTCATTTGGCTAGGGTAAGCAGTAAAACAGAGCAGGGGTTGACTAGGTCTCAAATTGTATGCAGCAGTCTCATAAACGAAGGGAAATTGTGTTGGTTTCTCAGCTGATATGCAGAATTGAGGTGAAGGGCACGGACTGAGCAGCCGAATCCTCATCCCCGTCTTTGCCGTCGGAATGGATTGGTGTTTTTATCCCATCATGATCTATGAGCCCACTGGGCTATGTTATGCAAAAACAAAGCTGGTGAGATTGGAAGGGGAAAGCACACAATTTACGGGCAATGTTTATGCAAACACACAAGGAACTTGGAAATGGCCCCTATGGACATTAAGGATATAGTTGTTTGTGCAATGCAAATGTAACTGATGCTATCGTGGTGCAGGTTTGTGTTAAGTCCAGGTACAGTACATTAAGTCTGACATTCAACCTCTACAATCACACCTTTGCCGTGTGGGTAATAAGGCCGTAATACACAGAATACATCCAGTGTTTTCTGAACAGTGGCTTATATTTATACATAAACCTGAAAACCAAAGCATAGAATACGGAACAGAATTGTTAACCTGCGGCCTGCTCACAATTATGCAAAGAGTCAACCCTAGTGATTATGGAGGAAGATCCGTATAGTGCAGTACCAAGAGAAGTGTGGAGGAAGAAATGGAAGGGAGTTTGTCATTACTGTACTACTACTCAGGCACCATACAGTACATGTCTAGGTACTCTTGAAGTGAGCACACTCTCCCAGCACCAAGCCAATCTGTATGGGGATACCCGCTGTTCTGAGATCAGCTGCTTCACTGTTCTCAGCCTTGCCTTCACACACATAACTGGCTGCCTATAGGGATTTTCAAAGGCCTCATTCAAAGAGAAGCAAGCTGAGACTGTATGTAGCCCTACTACAGATCCAATCTCACCCATCCCACATGGTCAAACAGAGGCTATAAAACTTCAGTCAAGATACTGTACATACAGTAGGTCACCCTGTACAAAATAAATGCAACAACTAATTTAAAAAGAAAGACATGAGGAGAACATTCAATCATGAACTCACATCTAGTAACTAAAACTGGATTTTGTAATTGTTACTGCTTGCTACTTGTCTTGCTTATTAGTTGTTGGTAGTTTCTGAAATGGATGCGTGTCAGAACAAACCTCTTTTCTAGCGCTCTGAATGAGATATCAACATGTGCTGCTCGACTTATGTTTACTTCTCTGAAATGAGTCTAAATCGAGGCTTGAGAAAGCACTCAATTAGGATTTGTCGCAATCTTGGAAATTGCACTTTAAATGTCACTACAACAGATAATCCCGAGAGATTCAAGATAATCATAATAATTGATGCGAAGGAACCATCAAAAGGCTCCAAACGTACTCGTTCTGCCTCAGTACTATTACGACACTTTTTCAAAGGCATTAGTGAATTAGATTAGATGCGACAGGGGAATAGAATAAGGAAACTAATGAAAAGTCTCAGTTGTGCCAAAGCAGAGAAGACAGCGGCCATATTGGTTTGCTCTATAAATTATGTTTATTGTGAGGGTTTACGGTACAATGTTCTTATTTGGGTTGGAAGATATCTTAAAGGCAATGGGCCGATAAACAAAATGGAAACCCATTAAGACCCAATGTAGTTGAGCAATATGGAGATCGGGTTCAGTGGTTTATACCTCAGTGACACACTTCGACCATAAAGTGTAACCCTAGAGGTGACCCACAGCTGATGCAATAGATGGTAACTCCTACCTCTCATCACACTTCGACGTGTGTACAAGTTGAGTGTAGATCAGTGGACTGAGATACAGTAACCCAGAGGACAGTGAAGGAGTAGCTCTCCACTGTTGCAGTTAAGTTAGACTCCATTGCTTCTCTGTAGCAGGGTTGAGGGAATCTCAGTGGCTAATTTGATCGGTGAGATTACAAGGTCCCGTGTACTACATCATTTTAAAGCTCATTTCTGTGGCACTGCAAGGGCCTGCAATGACTACACTACATTATATTGCCCTCTGCGCGTCTATCAATTCCTCCTGTTCCAAGTCCCAGAGATTAGATGAGCGAAGAGGAGCCCCCATTGAACGCAGGTCCGGACTGTCAGGACGAGAAAATGGCGAGACGCAGGCTGCGTTTAAATTACTCTTTGAATGGGTGAGGATTCATCATGCCGGGGTGGTGGTGGTGAGCGAGGTGGCCTCGGTGGACGCTAGCACTAATGATGAATGGGACTACGAGCGTCTCGAAGTCCTCTGAGTTTACTGGCTAGGTCGGGCTCCGCCTCAGGCTCAGAAGGAAGGACACACTGCTTATGTAATTGGACAGCTGAGAAAACACTGACAATGAATGTGTGATGTTATGGAACTGCAAGCTTTTGAGAGATAATTATACTACCTCCCTTTGTAAACTTTGATAGTGAATCACTTGCACCGAATTTTTGTGGATTAATTGAGGCACCAAGAGTCAAATCTGGTTTACGGGCTGTGTTTTTGCCATTGGGCTGTAGATTTGGTTTCATTAGATTAAATCAGTGAGTTACATATTGAAAGGTTGCTGCAGAGCGAGGACATTTGAATAACAAAATAATTTGTTTGTATGGTATCTTTATTTGCATTGTATCATAAGCCAACTGTCAAGTTGGCATGAATGATCAGGAGACAAGTGCAGGAATGCGTAATATGGGTTTTTATTTTACCAAAATTATAGTGTGCCGTGTAAAGGCACGGGGACGAAGACCAAACAAACACATACACAAAACACAGGGTTGAAACCCAAACAAAAGAGCGAGGAGTACCTCGAATAAATACACATGCACACAATGATTAACACACAGGATGAATCATCTGCGCAATCCACAAGGGCACGAAAGCCCAAAACACACAGCACAGGTACACACGACCAAAGGACATAGTAACAATAATCGACCATACCATGGTGAACAAAGGGCACATATATACAAATACAGTCAGTGGGAACAGGGGCCAGGTGTGCGCAATGAAAGTTCCAGACGGATCATTGACAGTAACCCCCCCCCGACGCACAAGCAGCGCAACAACACCGGTCTGAAGGACGATCACAGGAACGTAGTGCGGGTCGATCAGGACCCGATGCAGCTGCCGAAGTTGTCGTTCGCCAGGCCAGTTGCCGCTGCCGAAGTTGCGGCGGCGTCGGATGGACCAGTAGCGTTGGATTGGGCCAGTTGTGGCTGCTGAAGTTGCGTCGTTGGACAGACCCATTGTGGCGACGTCGGACGACCCAGTTGCAGCTGCCGAAGTTGCGGCGTTCCCTGACGGACCAGTCGCAGCGTCATCGGACTGGCCATTCTCGCTGTCTCCCTCAATGGTCGATTATTCTGTCATGTTGGTATGAAGAGATTCGGGACAAAGACGCAGGAATACGTAATATTTTTTTTTATTAAGCCCCAAATTACGGCGTGCCGTGTAAAAGCACGGGGACGAAGACCAAACAAACAAGTAACAAAAACACAGGGTTGAAACCCAAACAAAAGAGCGAGGATTAACACACAAGACCCGTAATCATCTGATCTATCCACAAGGGCACGAAAGCCCAAAACATACAGCACAGGTACTCACATGCACCAACGGCCATTGTAACATTAATCGACTGGACAATGGTGAACGAAGGGCACATTTATAAAATTACTAATCAATGGGAATAGGGGCCAGGTGTGCGTAATGAAAGTTCCGGAGGGATCCATGACACTTACCATAAAGGCAAACCAATTGAAGTGTTTTTAGCAAACGTATCATACAAAAACATTCATTGAAATATATTACTGGAATAGCAAAACATTTATTCTATTTATTTCACTAATTACAATGTAGCCTTCACGAAACAAAAATAACCTATTTATGAACATTTCTGGTTTGCTTAATTTCCTGCCATTAGACACCACAAATTAATTCACAAAAGTGTTCATACTACAAAACACCCAGGCAGCTGAATGGGGATTTATAAATATGCCTCAATTACTAATTGATTTGTTCAGATCTAGGATCAGATTAGTTACCACTTCAGCAGCTCCTCTTTGTGTGGGCACCTGTGCTAATATCATTTTACCCTGTCAGTCGCCAGCGAGAATGCCAATAACAACTTCTGACTTCTTTTGTCTATTGCCGAATTGCCTCAGAGGGCATATTAATCTTGACATTATCTTTGTGCCATCTTGTTGTTGGGGATTTTTCACGCCATTGAGCTTGAGATGTTTTACATACCACAATTATCTTAGAGAATCCAGGGTTTGACAGAATACACTGAACAAAAATATAAACGCAACATGCAACAATTGTCACGATTTTACTGAGTTAAAGCTCATATAAGGAAATCAGTCAATTGAAATCAATTAATAAGGCCCTAATCTATGGATTTCATATGACTGGGCAGGGGCGCAGCCATGGTTGGGCCTGGCAGGGCATACTCCCACCGAGTTGGGAGCCAGGCCCACCCACTGGGGAGCCAGGCCCAGCCAATCAGAATGAGATTTTCCCCACAAAAGGGCTTTATTACAGACAGAAATACTCCTCAGTTTCGTCAGCTGTCCGTGTGACTGTTCTCAGATGATCCCACAGGTGAAGAAGCCGGATGTGGAGGTCCTGGGCTGGTGTGGTTACATGTGGTCTGCGGTTGTGAACCTGGTTGGACGTACTACCAAATTCTCTAAAATGACGTTGGAAGTGGCTTATGGTAGAGAAATGAACATTAAAGTATCTGGGAACAGCTCTGGTGGACATTCCTGCAGTCAGCATTCCAAATTGCATGCCCCCTCAAAACTTGAGGCATCTGTGACACTTTGTTTAGTGACAAAACAGCACATTTTAGAGTGGCCTTTTATTGTCCCTAGAACAAGGTGCACCTGTGTAATGATCTTTCTGTTTAATCAGCTTCTTAATATGCCACACCTGTGAAAAGGGATGTAAACAAATTAGTGCACAACATTTTTGTGAAATACGTATTTTCTGCTTAAAGACCATTTCTTAGATATTTTATTTCAGCTCATGAAAAATGGGACCAACACTTTACATGTTGCGATTATATTTGTGTTCAGTATAGTTCCCTCATTCTTGATCAGACTTAGTCATTGATCTGGCTCTTTACCACCACAGCATGTTTGGATTCTAAGAATCAGTAGACTATAGTACATCTACACGTTACCCAAGCCCCATTTTGTCAGTCTTTTGTTCAACAATATTTTCTTTGTAGCTGTTTTACTTAATGCCATCAGTAAACTCTTGGGTCCTGTGGCCAAATGATAATGTGAACTCTGACAACATCCATTTCATCTACCCTCCAAGCTGATGAATAGCTTAAGGTCAAACCATCAAATTAGTGGCTTCCATTACTCCCAAGACACTAATGGTGTCTTTATGAAAGAAGCGATATGTAATCTTTCAAAAAGCTTTCTAGGATTAAACAATGAAACATTTCCCACTGTAGATGAAATATGAGGGCTCGCCGAATTGAAAATGAATTTAGAGGCAGCTATCTGAATCAAGAAAGAACGCTCCTCCTTTCAAAGATTGGAGTGTGTGTGTGTGCGTGCCTGGGTTCATTTGAGGTTTTTGTGTTTGGCTAAAACACATTAAAGAGAGAGCCACAGATTCTGAGAGTGACCGTTTAATTAAAAGTTGATTGGAACCAGACACCAAGACCAAAGTTGTGTATTTTTCCGCAAATAATTAGGGAAGGGGAAAGGGGATACCTAGTCAGTTGCACAACTGCATGCATTCAACCAAAATGTATCTTCTGCATTTAACCCAACCCCTCTGAATCAAATTAGTGACGTTAATGGCGTTTGAGTATAGGAGGCCCGGGAGGCGTTTGCTGGTCTGGAGTTGAGCCAAGACTATGGGACATCAAACAGCTTGGCGTCACAGTAAAACCTCCCGGACAGCCCTGGTAGTCCATCACGAGGTCGCCACCCGAATCCATCTCTGTCACTCTGACGTCTGAGGGAGGGAGGTGATGGGCTGGGCTCTGCAGTTTTAAAAGTATTTTGTTTAGCCCCATTTATGTCTTTATAGTAAAAGGCCATTTACAGATAATTGTATTTTTTTAAGCAACAGCTGGGATCCAATGAACGAAACATACGAGGGACTCATTTGGGTGGAATATCATTTGAATTCTCAGATGCATTTTGGGGAGTAAGGGCAATTAACAGACTAATTAGAAGGCCCAGGGAGAACATGCCAATCAAGGAAAAGGAGTTTTCACAATGGACTTTTCAATGGGGACATGACCTATTGTGAAAGTGTGAAAGTAATAAAGTTAACTTTGTGTTTACTAAATAAATGTGGCATGAGCAGTTGCTGAGAAACATGATAAAGCTGACAGGTTAAGTTCCAATGTCTATACTCCCGGACAGCCCTGTGGCTCAGTTGGTAGAGCATGTTGTTTGCAACGCCAGCATGGTCTGTGCAACGCCAGGGTTGTAGGTTCGATTCCCATGGGGCCAGTACAAAAAAAAAACATTGCATGAAATGTATGCATTCACTACTGTAAGTTGCTCTGGATAAGAGTGTCTGCTAAATGACTAAAATGTATACTAGTGTACCATTTATAATGTATGGTTGATATTGCTTCAATGTAATTGTTATTTGTGGATATTTAAACTGAGGCACAGATCCTTGTTCAGTAAGGTGTGCAGCACATGCTTTAGACTTACAGCAGACTACCAATCAATGTGATAACAATATGTCCTCTCTCACTCTACTTGAAGAGAGAGAACAGATAAAATACATCTAAACTCCCCGCGAGTTTCTCCGGTGCCCAAAGACTGCATGTCTTTCTTCTCAATTTAGTATCAGAAGAGTGGAAAATCATTTTTTTAATGGGGGACATGAAAGGGGGCTTGAGCTCTCCATAGATGTCCATCTATCCATTCACCAATGAATAAAGTGTCAAGGCCAGGGTTTTAAAGCCTTTTGAATTTTCAGATTTTCTTCCATATATCTGTTTCATGTGTCCTCCTAGCCAAGGGTCATAGTGCCCAGCCAAGCTTTATTTTACAAACACTCCACTGAGCTTTTAACATCCACCTTGTGGCTCTCTCATGCAAAAGGCACATTTGATGGCTTTTTGAAGGACAGGTTTTGTGTTTGATCCATAGACACTCATTCGCAGTTAAGGTGTTTTGGTGGAACAATAGCGTGTTCTTTGAGTGTTGAACATGAAAGCCGTAGTTCAGTAACTTCTTACCTTCATACAGAAATGACTTGGGACTAAAACATATTTTAGTCCAATGGTGATCCATAAGCATTGCAGTGACCTGCTGGTATTAGGATAGTGTTAAGGCATCTAAACTGAACATATTACAAAAACAAGTTCAGTGACTTAAACTGTTCTGAATGACGAGAGAGAGAGAGAGCGAGAGAGAGACAGAGAGAGAGAGAGAGCGAGAGAGACGTGGGTGGGTGGGAGGGAGGGAGGGAGGGAGGGAGGGAGGGAGGGAGGGAGGGAGGGAGGGAGAGAGAATGTTTGGCACTTTTTCACACAATCCAAGATGATTGTATTATTGTCAAACTGTAATAAGTGCTGAGAGTGGGAACTGCTGTAAAGTGCTGTGAATAATGCCTGCACCACCGCATTGAATCAGGGGACCTGAATGCACGTGGTTTGTCTGATATCTCCCAAGGTCAGCCTTATTGCATTTCCACCGAACACTGTGCTTGGAACAGTGTTTAACAATGACGAGGCATCATTTATCCTCAGTGATTCAATATACCTGAATATTCTCTGAATCCTAATGTACAATCCTAACATATTCAAATGACCCTGTTTGCATGGGATGACCACGTCCAGTCCACGTGGATCCTTGAATGAGAAGATACTGGGTCAGGTTCCCTCTTCTTGGCCTCGGATAACTCGCTGCTGTGTAGAGAGTATAGTCTAACACTAATGACCTCCCTATTATCCATTTAGTGCACTTCTTCTGACAAAAGCCCAGAGCAAAAGTAGTGCTTTACAGAGGAAATAGGTTGCCATGTGGGACACGTATCATGTATGAGGTATCCAATTAGAGTCTCAGGGAGAGCCTTCTTATCCATAGAAAATGTCTGCAAATACTTCGTATCGCTGCCATGGAGGTAGCTGACCCTGACCAATATCTTTTAGTAAAGACAGGATTTGTGAACTATGATATTGGCAAACTAATGACAGATATCATTCACTTTGACACTGAAAACATGCCAGTGCCTCATCCACTGACAACTGTAATGACTCTACCAGCTGGCATCAGTTGAGCTCACTCGGTTAAATACATCTGTGATGTGTGATGAGTGTGAGGTATATGATGGAGACATCTGTCAAGGAAGTGTGTGTTCAAGGGAAAGGTGTCAGACTAGGTTGGAAATCCTGGAGAAAAAAACATGCATCTCAGGAATAAAAAAAATACAAATATGAATGGAAGTTCACAAGGTATTTTAAATGACTAACCTTAGTCCTAGAGTTATGAAACTCAAAATCAACAAAAAGTGACACAAGGTTTTTCCAGGACACCGACGAAATGCGTTTAACCAGGAATGCATCTAGGGTTCTCAGCACTCCAGTAGGATCTGAAGAGCTTTGAGGACATTATTGTGACTTGGACATGATTATTGTGACTAGGACATGATCTTGCACTGTACTGTCACATGCAGTACAACTTGGAAGTTAGAGTATATACAGGAGACACAGTGATTAAAATGGAGAGGGGTATAACTTGCACTACATCAGTGAATTAATCCGAGTTGAAAAGACACTCGGCTACATCTTTTTGGAATTCTATTCCGGTCCCTTTTCCCTCTTAAGTTTTAATCAAGCTTTCAAGTTTGAGCTCCTGGGTCACTTTACTTCTGAATTAATACTGCGCTGAGGCATCTTGTCTTTTATTAGACATCAATATCTAATGTTAACCAGATGGAACTTATTTTATCATCTGGCAGATTCAGGCTTCATCTCCCTAAATTTATTCAGATCATTAAGCACTGGGGACACAGTTATACAGACAGGTATGTGTGCGTTAGAGTTAATTGACTGGTTTAAAAGGGGTAAGTGTGCAGAATAATGCTATCGGCTTGGCTACTCATAATTAGTCAATTGTCCACATGGGGAAGTCTACATACTCGGTAAATAATGTCAATTCACTGGACGTAGCATTTATCTTTATTCATTCTGGTATGCTCTATTTACGAATGAGAAAGAAAATTCTGAAAGTGATCTTCTTTATACTGACATATTTTGTGGAAGTCTCACACACACCACGCTACCAAATTGAAACGCCCTCAGCAACGTTCATTCAGATAGTGATATAACATACTTTACTGTACCACCATTGCTGCTGCCTCCTGTCTGTTTATTACTGTGGGATTCACTATACTGTTGAATGAACATGCACAGTCATAGGTTGCTAAGGATGACAGAGAGGGAGAGAGCTAGATAGAGGGCTAACAGGGAGAGAGCTAGAGAGAGAGAGAGAGCCAGAGGGAGAGAACAAAGGATGAGACAGAGGAAAAGGGAGCGAGAGGGCAAGAAAGGGAGAGAGCAAAAGAGGAGGAAGAGACAGAGAAGGGAAGAGATTAGAGAGCATTACACAGGTCGGGATAAAGCCTTGGGGTGACCTACCTCTACCTCTGTCACGACGGCGGTGTGAAGGTGCAGAGGCTTGCAACACGTCTGCAGTGATATGACACCTATTCCATAATACGACTGGACAGACAGGAAATACTGTACCATGCTATACAAAGCTGAGGGGTGAGCTTAGTCTGCTGTATCGGCTGCTCCATATGCTTCCCAACTGTACGCTTTGGTGTATTGACAGAGATTTAGAATGTTGTTTATATCACCAACAGAAAATGTATGAAGTAGTGTCTCTAATTGTCACAGGCTTGGGGGGGTAGTTGGTTGCTTTGTAATAGCTTAGGCTTCTTTGTATTCTTCCACAACAAGGAACGTTATCTTTATTGATGTAGCCTCTGGGTGAATCCATTTCAATTCATTCACTTTTTGACAGCATCCTTTTGATTGAAACAAAACTTTCCATACATATTTGCCCATGAAAGAAGTGATCAAGAAGTGTTTTACCTGCATGCCAAAACATTCAGGAGATAAAGGTGCTCAAAGTTGACCCATTTTGCCTACCCCACCATGCCATGAGACATCCATGTGCTTATCACTGGAAAAGATAAACGGTTGAGATGTATGTCATTTAAATATGGAAGAGTATTAGGGCCAAGTGAAGAGACATTTTTTCTAAACGGTGATGGGTGGTGGTACTTGGAACATAGTACTTTAAAAAAGTGGCAATATTTCAAGAATAAAGTCAAAATAATTTTGGGGGAATAAAGTGGCAATATGTCGAGAATAAAGTAAACATTTAATTTAGAGAATAAAGTCGACAATGTCAGTTATATTTCAAGATTAAAGTATGGGATTTGGTTATTAATTGCATGTCTCCCTTGCTCCTTGTTGCTGTATGCGCCACCCTTGAAATGCCTGAGTTAGATGACTGGTGAAACTATACTTTAGAATTGGCTTTAGTAACAAGGAAATCCTTGCACTTTTTGCAAATAATAACCATAATGTTATAGGTATTAGGACGTGGAAGAGGTTGTGCCATAGATTGGGTCTTTTTAGAAGGAGGAACCACACAGATGGATGAGGTATTTCTTCCATGTCCGTGTGGCTACATACATAGGTAGAAACACGTGGGTTGTGTGTATGCAGGTGTGTGTGTGTGTGTGTGTGTGTGTGTGTGTGTGTGTGTGTGTGTGTAGGGGGGGGGTCTAATACACCCATTTAAACAGGCGCCACTCATGCACACGCACACACACGATATCCTCAAAGCAATACCATTCTAATGTCCATGGAGCGTTTTGAGACTGCGAAGAGACATGAGTTGCGTGCATCAGTCCCTGACATAGTGCCCTTCGAACTCGCTACAATGTTATCCTCAATCCCCTGCGTATGCCAACACCTTGTATAGTACCCTACAAAGTAACAGCTAGGCCAGCAGCCTATATGTCGAAACTAAAGGTTAAATTACAAATTTGGGCCTAATGGCATGTTGTTTTATGTACACTTCCAAAGAATTAGCCTCATTATAGGCCTATGCTTATTATTTAGATTTAGATTCATTTTATTTTAATATGGTTCCCTATTAACTGGCGACAATAGTGACAGCTAATTTTACTGGGGTCCGACGCTTAACAAAAAAGACATTACAAATAAAATACTTTACAAATTACAAACAACACCGTTCAAAGGTTTTGGGTCACTTAGAAATGTACACAACTGTGCAAGAGGACAGGTAAATTAGAGTGTCTAGTTTGAGAAACAGACGCCTCGAAGGCCAGCATCCAATAGAAGGCCAGAATCCCGGAGTTGCCTCTTCACTGTTGATGTTAAGACTGGTGTTTTGCAGGTACTATTTAATGAAGCTGCCAGTTGAAGCTGCCAGTTGAGGCGTCTGTTTCTCAAACTAGACACTCTAATGTACTTGTCCTCTTGCTCAGTTGTGCACCGGGTCCTCCCACTTCTCTTTCTATTCTGGCTAGTGACAGTTTGCGCTGTTCTGTGAAGGGAGTAGTACACAGCATTGTACCAGATCTTCAGTTTCTTGGCAATTTCTCACATGGAAAAGCCTTCATTTCTGAGACAAGAATAGACTGACGAGTTTCAGAAGAAAGTTCCTTGTTTCTGACAATTTTAAGCCTGTAATTGAACCGACAAACGCTGATGCTCCAGATACTCAACTAGTCTAAAGAAGGCCTGTTTTTTTGCTTCTTTAATCAGAACAACAGTTTTCAGCTGTGCTAACTTTGCAAAAGCGTTTTCTAATGATCAATTAGCATATTAAAATTATAAACTTGGACTAGCTAACACAATGTGCCATTGGAACACAGGAGTGATGGTTGCTGATAATGGGCTTCTGTACGCCTATGTAGATATTCCATAAAAAATCAGTCGTTTCTAGCTACAAGTCATTTACAACATTAACAATGTCTACACTGTATTTCTGATCAATTTGATGTTATCGTAATGGACAAAAAAAATTGCTTTTCTTTCAAAAACAAGGACATTTCTAAGTGACCCCAAACTTTTTAACGGTACTGTACATTTAAAACATTAAGATGTAGTGTGTGTGTGAAAGGGAGAATTCACACATAAATATATTCAAACAGCAACGGAAATTAGCTGCTTTGCGCATGCTAGAGTGGTCCTTGAATTGCTTATCCTCTCACAGACACGTATTTGTAAAATCACGCTTCATTGTTCATTTCTCCCGCAGCCGTTGGATAGGCCTATAATTTACTTTCACTTGCCCACTGTAACTTACGATTAGCCTAGGGTACTCAATCTAGTGGGCCGCTATAAGTTTATAATGGGCTGCCATATAGTGGTGTTGATGCAAATTTGTTTTAAACCTGGTACCTGTTACCTTCAGACGAGTCCCGTGACACTTGTGGGGGTTGTAGAGCGAAACAGAGAACACCATTGTGTTTGTGATAATCTCTCCTTTCCACAATGGGATTACATTAGTTTGGATGCTACAAACATAAATTGGTACATCAATGTTACCGACTTCAGACGAGTCCCTTGGGGCTTGTGGCGGTGTCACGTCCTGGCCAGTATAAGGGTTAATTAGTATTGTAGTTTGGTCAGGACGTGGCAGAGGGTATTCGTTTTATGTGGTTCGGGGTGGTGTGTTTTGTTGAAGGGGCATTTGGTTTAAGTATTCCAGGGTTTTTGGGCACTGTTTGGTTTTCAGGTATTCTATGTTTAGTCTAGTATGTCTGTTTCTATGTTTGGTTAATTGGGGTTGGGACTCTCAGTTGAAGGCAGGTGTTGTCTATCTGCCTTTGATTGAGAGTCCCATATATTAGGGTGTGTTTGTGTTTGTTATTTGTGGGTGATTGTTCTGTGTTGAGCTTTATGCTTTGCCAGACTGTTTGTTGTTCGTTCATTCTAGTTCTTTGTTATTTTGGTGTTCATTTTGTATTTATTAAAAAGCAAGATGAGCATACACATACCTGCTGCGTTTTGGTCCTCCATTTCCAACGACAAGCGTGACAGGCGGTTATAGTCAAAACAAAAACCACCATTTTCGTGAGTCAATAACCTAATCCCCTACCTTAATCTTGAAATATAACTGCGACGTTATTCTCAAAATGTTGACTTTATTTTCAAATGTTGACTTTATTCTCTAAATTAAATGTTTTATTATCGAAATAATGCCACTTTTTTAAAAGTATTATCAGTAATTAGTTTTTTTAAGTACCACCACCCACCACCATACATGTCATTTTAAAACCTTGAAGCGATCTGTTGTGACACAACATGCTCTTGAATACATGGTGAGAGTCATTTCAATCGTAGAAATAGAATGAACCTATCCCTTAAGACCACTGCAATTTAGCTGTTACACCTTTGGAATTGTTATTGTATTGAAATGTTAGCCTCTAACTACTACCACAAAGATGACCGCTGATCCACCCACCGTTGAATATCAACGGTGGGTGGTCAACGGTAGGTGGTCAATGGTCGGTGGTCATGTCTATTCATGATCTATATTTCTATCATTTCAATAGGTTTCATATGGAGGACTGACAGTTTGATTTAAAACATATTCCCATTCAAGTCAACATTCTCCAATGTGTGGACCTCCATGAAATTTTGTGGTACAATTTGAAAGTTTCAATTTAAATTGTATTCCCATTTTAGTACATTTATCAGTCAAAACATGACACCCACCCTGTATTCAAGAGCATGTTGTGTCTCAACTGATGGGGGGGCACAACACAAAACACTTAGATGATGTAAAATAGGGTCTAAGCTACAACATCTGTGAATATGAAATAATATCTGAGTTTACGCCTTTTGATATAATTTATGTTATTAAAGGTTAAAACCTGTTGGGGCTCGGGGGCAGTATTGAGACATTTTGAAAAAAATTTGCCCATTTTTAACTGCCTCCTACACCAACTCAGAAGCTAGGATATGCATATTATTAACACATTCGGATAGAAAACACTCTGAATTTTCTAAAACAGTTTGAATGGTGTCTAAGTATAACAAAACTCATATTGCAGGCAAAAACCTGTGAAAAATAGATCCCAAAAAAAATTTGAATTTTGTGACTGTACTATTTAGTGTCATTGTTTTATAGATACCATAGTGAGAAAGGATTCATTTCGCAACACCTACGGCTTCCACTAGATGTCAACGATCTTTATAAAGTTGTTTGATATGATAAACAGAGAGCAAATTAGAATCCAAGGAAGTTGACATGTCATCACTTCATTTTTTTTGCGCCTGCGCATAAATCTGAGAAACGTGAGTTTGTCATCATTTTTTATCTAGACATAGGATAGGTTGTGTGAAAATATTACTGATGTTTAACGTTAAAAATGGACCAAAAGATTAATGCTAAACAACATTTGACATGTTTGAACGAACATAAATAGATTATTTACTAGGTTTTTTTTGCTTTTCGGCGTGATTTTACACTCCCCCCACCACGTTTTGTGGGAGCATAATGAACGCTAAGTACTTGGTGTTATTTGGACATAAATTATGAACTTTGTCAAAAGAAACCACATTTGTTCCGGACCTGGGATGCCTTCCGGACCTGGGATGCCTGCCTTCTGATGGAGATAATCAAAGGTAAGGGGATATTTACAATGTTATTATCGATTTTAGATGATGCTAACTGTATAGCATAGCCTGTTGTTCTTAGCATAGCACCCCGTTTATTGCAAAATGTGATTTCCCAGTAAAGTTATTTTGAGATCTGGCCATTCGGTAGCAATTACGAGATGATAATATATTATTCTTTGAATGACAATATTATAATTTACCAATGTTTTCGAATAGTAATTTTGTTATGTTCACCGGAAGCATTTCAGAGAAGAAAAAAATCTGAATTTCACGCTACTGTAAAATGCTGTTTTTGGATATAAATATGAACTTGATGGAACAAAAAATGCATGTATTGTATAACATAATGTCCTAGGAGTGTCATCTGATGGAGATTGACAAAAGTTAGTGCATAATTCTAGCTGGTTTCTGCTTTTGGTGATGCCTGACCTTGAATTGAAAATGGATGTTTGTACTTTTGTGGCTATGTACTGTCCTAACATAATCTAACTTTATGCTTTTGCCGTAAAGCCTCTTTGAAAATCGAACAATGTGGTTAGATTAAGGAGATGTTTATCATTTAAATTGTGTAAAATAGTTGATTGTTTGAGAAATTGAAATTATTAGATTTTTGATGTTTTGAATTTCCAGCCTTGTTAGCAATCCCGACTCGGGGTTCATTGCTAACCTGTAGCCCCAACAGGTTTTAAATGACAATTTGTATTAAAACATATATTTTCTCCAGAAACCATGAAATAGTTTGACAACCCTGTTTATATGCTTTTAAATGATATCGATCTCAACCGTTTGTAATGAGTAGGATGGGAGACAGACTGCTGGTTTCAAGCGCAGGGCTCAGCAGGTGTTTGTTAGCAAAGGACCACATGAGGCAGGTAGCTGTGTCCAGGGACAGGCAGAAGGTCATACACAGGGAATCCAAAAATGTAACGGTACAGGCAGGGAAAAAGGCTAATAACATAGTCCGGGAAATCTCGCAAGAGGTTGACTACAGGAAATCTGATAGGCAAAAAACATTGTTCGTGAGGATAGCCAAAAACAATGATACACAGGAGGACTAATATGGAACTAAACAGCGCTCTGAAAAGAATGTGTAGAAAAACAAACAATACCTCACAATGATGGGGTGCAATGAACTGAACTAAATAGTGTGTGTAAATGACATACAGGTGTGTGAAAAGGTGATCAGAATTCAGGTGATTGGGATCTGGAGAGTGAGCTGCGTTCAGGGGATCATGGATGTCTCATGGTATGATGGGGTATGCAAAATAGGTCAACTTTGAGCACCTTTATCTCTTGAATGTTTTGTCATTCAGGTACAAAAAGTCACGTTCTGAGCACTTCTACAACGGGCAAATATGTATGGAAGGTTTATTTCAAATTAAAAGGGGTGCTGTCAAAAAGTGATTGAATTCAAAATGGATTTAACCCTCCGCATTTTGTTTATATCACTAACAGAAAATGTATGAAGTAGTGTCTCAAATTGTCACAGGCGAGAGCTGGTTGCTTTGTAATTAAACTCTTATTTGATCTCACCATGGTGCTTGGTTTCCCTGGTAATGCTGCTGTATCGATTGTGTGTTCTAATAAGCCTGTCAAGATAAAGGTAAATATGGTTTTCAGCTATGAAAATACAATTATAGAGCATATCACACTCTCTTATGCTTTATGTTTGTTTCTATCCTCAATCTCCAGCCATTAAAGGCCTGCTGGGAGAAGTAAGCTGTACTTGTTTGGCGATGGGACTATCAGTTGTGAATACGAATCAGATTCAGCCCCAATCTGGTTCAGTTGAGCACAGACTCTCACTTACACTCTTTCTGAATATTTCAAAAGCATTTTCAAAAAGGCAGTCAAGCATAATTCTGTTACAAAACACCATGAAAACACCATGGTTGTGTTCCAAATGCCACCCTTTGTCTATTTAGTGCACTACTTTTGACCAGGGCCTATATTGCTGATCAGAAGTAGTGCACCATATAGTGGATAGGGTGCCATGCATGGCCTATTACCTGATGCAATATATGACTTGATGAAACGGTCTGATTGTTTACCTCTGTATCTCATTAAAAGTCAAGCACTGACTACATCAACAACTGAGTGTTCTTATTTAGTACATGCTCACACTGGAAAAGAGAGTTTGAAATGGCAGTCTGATGACATCATAGGTTACAATACATTGACTTGATGTAACTGACTTAATCTGCATATCTTTAGGATCCAGTCCCAAAGTGTGAACCCCCAGTGAAAGGGTCCTATACAATGATTCTCAAAGCAAGCAGCTGTAGACAGAGGATCTATTATTTACCTATTTTTGGACAATGACATATGCTCATGGTCTCTGGCTTACCATAGAGTAACATTAAATTATCTATAATTCAAATGCCTGTATGCGAGTAGTATTTTTTTATGATTCAGCATTTTAACTGTAGCATAGTTAGCACATAGCATGAAGTGAATTGATCAAAGTGAAAGTATCAATCATTGATAGCATGAAGTGAATTGATCAAAGTGAAAGTATCAATCATTGATAGCATGAAGTGAATTGATCAAAGTGAAAGTATCAATCATTGATGCCCTCGTTAAGAATGCAAGTTCCCATCTGCCTGCAATGTAAGCCTATGGATATGTTTGGAAGTCAGTTTAGGGAAAGATATTTCACTTTTGTTTGCGAAGTTTTGGACTTCCTGGAAGAGTTCAATGAAAAGGATTCAGTTAGATAGGGGAAGATATCACTTCAAACACATTTTTAAAGGTGAATAAAAAAAAGTATATGCTTATTACTTGCTTGCATTATGCTTCTGCTTGTCTATTGAAATGTTATTCATGGTCTTTGCCAATATCTTAAGGTTAATGTGGCTGCTGTCCAAAGGAATAATTGCACCATGTGCTGTATTCTACGAAGAGGGCATATTTGTTGACTTTGTACCACGTCTTTGTTTGAAATGGTTATTTCAGTTAAAACTTGAACTCATTCGAGGACAAAAATGACATTCTTGAGAGTCTGATGCCTGATATTGGAAGTGAAGAGATTTTGCATCCTAGCAGCGATTCCCTTCTTTTCTCTACAAATATCATCACTTAAGTTCAATCTCCACACCTGTTAAATGAAGAAAACAAATCTCAAATTTAAAACTGCATGTTTGACTAGAAAATGTGACAACACAACACCTTTCAAATAGATCACTCTCTGCACCTGTTAATTTAAACCCAAGGTGGGATCAATAAAACATGTTTTTAGACCCTAATCTATTAAATACATGATCACACATGAATAAATATATGACTTTTGGTGGAGAATCAAAGGACATAGATAAAAATGTGATTGATTGATCGTGAGAACGGTAAGAGAGCTTACTTACATCTGCTGAATCTTCTCTAAAAACATTTCAAAATGAGCTATGTAAATATCGCCAGCTTAGAACCAGCCAGACCAAACACTGAGAGGCCACTGAGAGCGATTATATTTTCAACAGGGCATCCCAGGGTTGCAAAGCCTGTTTAGCAAAGCATGGCCTCCTGAAGAATGGGTTTGGAAACAGTAATAAAGCCATCCAAATATGCAGCTCATACTTTGTTTGTGTATTTGTGAGCCCTGGAATAAACACGATTATTTGGGAAAATGTAATGTGATTAACTTTACAGAGTCTAAGCTACAATTAGGCCTCGCAGTAAGTAGTGGCTGAATCAGCTGCAAGCACATGGATGTTGACTCCCAGTGAGGAAGTCCATAGGTCTTTTTATTTACTTTAAGATAGGTTGCACTTGATTATTTTTGGGAGATTCAAAGGATCGCAGCTGTATCACACAGTGGTGTTGACTTCCCAACAAGAAAATAATTTGTTCCCATTCCGTGGGTGCATTAGTTGCCTTAAAAAGTCTGTAGGGGAAGGCCTCGAGTAATGGACCTAAAAGCAGTGCTCTCCCAGTACAAAGAGACTGGGAATGATACAGTCAAATAGAGCAAAGTCCCTCTGAATAGACAGAGTACAACTTGAAATGTTGGACGTTTCCCCCTAAGACCAAGTTCAGAAACAAAGCTGTGTGGTAAGGTACTTACAAAATGCAAGCTAAGGCGTAGCAAAAGGGCATGCAAATTCAAAAGATACGTACATCTAAGCAGGCTTCTCTTTCGACTAATTACCAACAGTTGGTAACATACAAAACACCTTGGGTTTGCTAGAAGCAGACTTTGGGAAATGTTTGCACATACAAGCACACACAGAGAAACACTGAAGATTATACAACTAGCTAACCAGCTCAGTCAAATTAAACAAACCGTGTGAGAGTGGTAACAGCATTGAGCTCAGAGGCAGCAAGTGTCTGGATAGCGTAATGTCTGCAAAGCAGTCTACAATAGCTATATAAGAAGGACAAGTGTAACCCTCTCACCAGGCTCGAATATGACTCTCACAATATTAACTTATGCAGAGTATCTCAGCAGCATGGGATGTTAGGTGAGAAGGACATCTCCAATAAGAATTCCTATTGTAAACTATCTAGGGTTATGACAATAGGGTATTAACTTCAGATTAAATGATTATAGGTTTCTGTTATTGAATCAGGATAAACCATCCCATGCATTAAATGAAATTGAAACAATCAATGACTCCACCAAGGCAATATGCATAACGTTCCATATGTGTATTAAAACATTTTTAAACACAAATACATTTTCAGACACCACATCAAAATAAATAAAAAATAATAAACCCCAATGAGTCGTGCACAACTCGTGTCCAAATTATTTCAAGTTTTCTTAAATAAACCGTTGGCGCGCGTTGGAGCTAAAAAAAATGACGACACCCAAAAATATCCTGAAGCACCTCACGTTGTGGTTACTCACTACTTGGTAGATATTCCCTCAGCGAAGTATGGCAGTTCCATGCAGGTTTCCTCACAAAGTCCAAGGCAAGCACAGCTACCCATGCAGACAGTACTCCTTAGCCGTAACCGATATCCCATGGGAACACAAACTCGTTAAGCTTCCCAAGCAATTATCTCCCGGTGTCACACGATGCTAGGCTAATCTCAATGCTGGAAAATACCTCCGCGACGAGACGGTAGCTCGTTTTAACAAAATTATAACAACTCTTTTATAAAATAAAACATGTATTTCCCTTCATATCCTAGTAGGTATAGGTTTTGTTCTAGTTCTGTCGTCTTCTTTTATAATTTATTTTACCAACCGTTCTAAGGTAAAAACGTCCATCCTCTCATCAACGTCTTTTTTCCCTCTCTTTTTCCCAGGCCTCCCGTTAACCAGGTCAACTCCCATTGGCCACAACTTAACAAGCGACCTTATTGGTCAAAACTTAAACTTAAAAGTAAAACAAACTATTCACTTATACATTAAATAAATATTTCTTCAAAAAGCATAATGCATTAACAACATTACAGTTTAGGAGCAATTCAATCATCTTTTAAATATATAACCAATTAATTATAACAAATAAACTCAATACCTGGTTCAAACAAAGGTATTACACAAGAAACTAACACATTTCACATTGATCTGCAAGAACAGACTACATGTCCACACAGCCCACTCTGATTGTCCCAGTGGGTCCAGTGGAAGGGGAGCACATGGTCTGAATATGGCCTGTAGCTACTCAGACCCTGTGGTAGGCTGGTAGAGGCTGTTGGGGCTGATGGTCATCATGCCTGGATGAGGAAGAGCTGCGTATAATCTTGATAAGGACTGTGATCTTGTCCAAGATGGTGCGATATGCAAGAGAGGGCATGTGCATGGGCCATTAACACAGTCCTTTGCATCAAGACACCCACTCATGTTGTCTATGCATATCATTGACTTACTGTACGTATAAATGGGAAATCCCCAATCTCTGTACATATTCTAGATCTATACTGTTTCCTGACAAAGCATGCAGGAGTTCTGCCTGCCGAATAACCGTTCCGCCTACCGGCCAGAATCAATACTATATTTGTGTACAAATCAAATTTCCCCTAACACGATTGCCTAGTTAACCTCCCTGGCCCTCCCTTTTAATGCCCAATTACATTCATCACACAGGCTGACCCAAGTACTTTGCTGCCTCCTTTGAAAGCATCCACCGCTGAGTTGAAAGAGATGAGAACCATTTTTGTAATGTTGTTCTCATTCATGTATTTTTACGACACCCTTTTCCCCTCACTCAGGACGCTCAGGATTCTGTGATTGTAGCGCGTCCACTTAGTGTAGTTTAGATGTTTTCATTCATTGATATAGACAGGGTGGTTTTGTCAGCAGGTTTCATAGTAAATGCAGGTATGCGGGTACACTACCGGTCAAAAGTTTTAGAACACCTACTCATTCGAGGGTTTTTCTTTATTTGACTATTTTATACATCGTAGAATAATAGTGAAGACATCAAAACTATGAAATAACACATATGGAATCATGCAGTAACCAAAAAAGTGAAGGTCAGTTTTGACAGGTAGTGTATGTCTGCTTTGAAAAGGATGCTAAATTGCATAAATAGAATTAATAAATCAAGCAGTGCATTGAACCATACTTATAGAACCAATATAAGCATAAATAGAAACCCCAAACAAAATCACTTGTCTAATAGGTACCCTCAAATAAATCAATGTACATATTCCACACAAAATGCTATCTAGAATCTTCGGCTGTCCCCATAGGAGAATCGTTTGAAAAACCTGTGTTGTTTCCAAGTTGAACCATTTTAGGTTCCATGTAGAACCCTTCCCACATAGGATTCTACATGGAACCTAAAATGTTTCTTCTTGGAAACAAAAAGAGGGTATCCTGTGGGGACAGCCGAAGAACCCTTTTGTAGCCGTTTTTCTAAAAGTGTCACTCTCGTGCAGATTCAGATCCTCAGTGGAGTTCATCTCATATGCTTTATCCATGCATGACCGAACATGCAACTTTGCGTATATTCATTGTTGCAACAATAGGAAAGAGAGGGGAAAAAAACACACCCGTAATGAAGAGTTAACAGTTGACGACGTGGTCATACCCTCATTACAGCCGCATTCCATTGTTTTCCCGGGCAGAACCTTTAATCAGGGCAGAGAAATGTATATGAGGCTCAATGACAACGGCAGACATCTGGTTTTGTGATGTGTGAGTGTGCAGTGGAGGGCTAATTGCAAATGCCAAAAGATATAAAACTATGGCAAAGGTCTGTGGAAACTTGGGCTCCGGCTCAGTTCTGGGCGCTCAGGGTGTAAACAAGAGAGAAAGGCCGCTAGCTAAAGAATCACATTATTCTGACTGCAGCTAGAGCCTCGATCTGTTGTTAGTGTGTGTGTCCTCACATTGGGATCTAACCCCCCACCACCACTTGAATATTTTTGTCTGGGTAACTGTCATGTTATGGCCATGTGTGTTGGCACTTTCTCTTTAAAAACATGACAGTAAAGCATGTTTTTTGAGGAGGAGTGCTAGCTTTCGCGTCAGCTTTTTGTCTCTTAATAACACTGTTTAATAGTACAGGGGGAATAGTGAATAATACAACACTGAGACGGCTGGATATTTCATTTGAAATAATTTCCGTAATCAATATCTTAAAGATAATGGTATAGATCTCTCAAACAAGATGCAACATTATTGTTTTTATTTTACTGCCACTTGCTTCATTTGCCGCTCAGACTGTAGCCTAATACTCTTCTACTGTTGCCTACTACTATGACTGTTGCCTACTACTCTACCACTGTAGCCTGCTACTATGACTGAAGCCTACTACTGTATCCTACTACTCTCCAACTGTAGCCTACTACTCTCCAACTGTAGCCTAATACTCTGACTATAGCCTACTATTCTAATACTGTAGCCTACTACTCTGACTGTATCCTAATACTCTCTTACTGTAGCCTACTACTCAGAACTGTAGCCTACTACTCTCCTACTGTAGCCAACTACTATGACTGTAGGCTACTACACTCCTATTGTAGCCTACTACTCTCCTACAGTAGACTACTACTCTGACAGTATCCTACTACAACCATGACTGTAGACTACTGCTCTCCTACTGTAGTCTACTACTGTGACAGTATAATTCTACTCTCCTACTGTAGCCTACTACTCTGACTGTAGCCTAATACTCTTCCAAATGTAGTCTACTACCCTGACTGTAGCCTAATACTCTTCCAAATGTAGCCTACTACCCTGACTGTAGCCTAATACTCTTCCAAATGTAGCCTACTACCCTGACTGTAGCCTAATACTCTTCCAAATGTAGCCTACTACCCTGACTGTAGCCTAATACTCTTCCAACTGTAGGCTACTTCTCTGAATGTAGCCTAATACTTTCCTACTGTAGCCAACTACTCTGACTGTACTACTCTCCCATTGTAGCCTACTACTCTACTTCTGTAGACTACTACTCTCCGACTGTAGTCTAATACTCTCTGACTGTAGCCTACTACTCTCTTACTGGAGCCTACTACTATGACTGTAGACTACTACTCTCCTACTGTAGCCTAATACACTTCCAACTGTAAACTACTTCTCTGAATGTAGCCTGCAACTCTCCTACTGAAGCCAACTACTCTGACTGCAGCCTACTACTCTGAATGTAGCCTAACACCCTCCTACTGTAGCCTACTTCTCTGAATGTAGCCTAATACTCTTCTACTGTAATCTACTACTCTGAATGGAGCCTATTACTATCCTACTGTAGCCTACAACTTTGACTGTTGACTACTACTCTCCTACTGTAGCCTGCTTCTATGACTGTAGCCTACTACTCTTTTACTGGAGCATACTACGCTGACTGTAGCCTAATTCTCTTCCAACTGTAGCCTCCTACTCTGACTGTAGCCTACAACTCTTCTACTGTAGCTAAATACTATGTCGAAAGGCTACTACTCTCCTACTGTAGGCTACTACTCTGAATGTAGCCTAATACTCTGACTGTAATCTACTGCTCTGAATGTAAACTTTTACTCTCCTACTGTAGCCTACTACTCTGACTGTAGACTACTACTCTCCTGCTGTAGCCTGCTACTATGACTGTAGCCTACTACTCTGAAAGCAGCCTACTACTCTCCTACCGTTGCCTACTACTCTGACTGTAGCCTAAAACTCTGCTACTATAGCCTACTACCCTGACTGATGCCTACTACTCTCCTACCATTGCCAACTACAATGACTGTAAGCTACTACTCTCCTATTGTCGCCTACTACTCTCCTACTGTATCAAACTGCTATGACTGTAGCCTACTACTCTCCCATTGTAACCTACTACTCTCCTACTGTAGCCTACTACTCTGACCATAGCCTACTACTCTCCTACTTTAGCTTCCGACTCTGATAGTAGCCTACTTCTCCTCTACCGTAGCCAACTAATATGACTGTATTCTACTACTCTCCTACTGTAGCCAACTACTACAAATGTAGGCTAATACTCTCCTACTGCAGCCTACTACTCTCCTACTGTAGCCTACTACTCTTCAGCTGTAGCCTACTACTCTGACAGTAGTCTACGACTCTCTGACTGTAGCCTTGTACTCTTCCAACTGCAGCCTACTACTCTGACTGTAGTCTACTACTCTTCTACTGTAGCATACTACGGTGACTGTAGCCTACTACTCTTCTACTGAAGCCAAATACTATGACGAAAGGCTACTACTCTCCTACTGTAGCCTACTACACTGAATGTAGCGTAATACTCTCCGACTGTAATCTAATACTCTGAATGTAAACTATTATTCTCAGACTGTAGCCTACAACTCTGACTGTAGACTACAGCTCTCTTACTGTAGCCTGCTACTCTGAATGCAGCCTAATACTCTCCTACCGTAGCCTACTACTATGACTGTAGAATACAACTCTCCTACAGTAGTCTACTACTCTGACTGTAGACTAATACTCTTCTACTGTAGCCTACTACTCTGATTGTTGCTTACTACTCTCTGACTGAAGACTACTGCTCTTCGACCGTAGCATACTACTCTCTGACTGTAGTCGAGGATTCTCTGACTGTAGCATAATACTCTCCGACTGTAGCCTACTACTCTCCTACTGTAATCTACTACTCTGACAATTGCCTACTACTCTCCTACTGTAGCCAACTACTATGACGAAAGGCTACTACTCTCCTACTCTAGCCTACTACTCTGAATGTAGCCTAATACTCTTCTACTGTAATCTACTACTCTGAAAGTAGCCTATTACTCTTCTACATTTTACATTTTAGTCATTTAGCAGACGCTCTTATCCAGAGCGACTTACAGTAGTGAATGCATACATTTTTATTTTATTTTATTTTTTTGTACTGGCCCCCCGTGGGAATCGAACCCACAACCCTGGAGTTGCACACACCATGCTGGCGTTGCAAACACCATGCTCTACCAACTGAGCCACATGACGAAAGGCTACTACTCTCCTACTCTAGCCTACTACTCCGAATGTAGCCTAATACTCTCCTACTGTAGCCTACTACTCTGAATGTATCCTAATACTCTCCTACTGTAGCCTACTACTCTGACTGTAGACTTCTACTCTCCTACTGTAGCCTGCTACTATGACTGTAGACTGCTACTCTGAATGCAGCCTAATACTCTCCTACTGTAGCCGACTACTCTGATTGTAGCCTAATACTCTTCCAACTGTAGCCTACTACTATGACTGTAGAATCCTACTGTAGCCAACTAATCTGACAGTAGCCTACTACTCTTCCAACCGTAGGCAACTACTGACTGTAGCCTACTACTCTCCTACTGAAGCCTACTACTCTGACTTTAGCCTACTACTCTCCTACTGAAGTCTACTACTCTCTGACTGTAGCCTACTGCTCTCTGACCGTAGCATACTACTCTCTGACTGTAGCATAATATTCTCTGACTGTAGCCTAATACACTCCTACTGTAGCCTAATACACTCCTACTGTAGCCTAATACACTCCTACTGCAGCCTAATACTCTCCGACAGCAGCCTAATACTCTCTGACTGAAGCCTAATACTCTCCGACAGCAGCCTAATACTCTCTGACTGAAGCCTAATACTCTCCGACTGTAGCCCCCTACTGTCCAACTATAGCCGAATACTCTCCGACTGGAGCATAATACTCTCCGACAGCAGCCTAATACTCTCTGACTGAAGCCTAATACTCTCCGACTGTAGCCCCCTACTGTCCAACTATAGCAGAATACTCTCCGACTGGAGCATAATACTCTCAGGCTGCAGCCTAATACTCTCCTACTGTAGCCTAATTCTCTCCGACTGTAGCACAGTACTCTCCGACTACAGCTGAATACTCTCAGACTGTAGCATAACACTCTGGCTGCAGCCTAATACTCTCCTTCTGTAGCATAATACTCTCCGACTGTAGTCTAATTCTCTCCGACTGTAGCACACTACTCTCCTACTGTAGCCTATGACTCTGACTGTATCCTACTGCTCTCTGACTGTAGCCTAATACTCTCCTACTGTTGACTAATACTCTCAGACTGCAGTCTAATGCTCTCCGACTGAAGCCTAATACTCTCCGACTGTAGCCCCCTACTCTCCAACTGTTTCATAATACCAGCCGACTGTAGCACAGTACTATCCTACTTTAACCTTCTACTCTGACTGTAGCCTACTACTCTCCTACTGTAACCTACTGCTCTCCGACTGTACCCTAATAGTCTTTGACTGAAGCCTTCTAATCTTACTCTTGGCTAATAATCCTTCAACTGTAGTGTACTACTCTGACTGTAGCCTAATACTCTTTTGACTGTAGCCTACTACTATGACTGTAGCCTACTACTCTCCTACTGTAGCCTTCTACTCTGACTGTAGCCTACTACTCTCCTACTGTAGCCTACTACTCTCCTTCTGTAGACTACTACTCTCACTTTAGCCTACTACTCTCCGACTGTAGCCTAATATTTGCTGACTGTTCCCTAATACTCTCTGACTGTAGCCTTCTACTCTCTGACTGTAGCCTTCTACTCTCTGACTGTAGCCTACTGCTCTCTGACCGTAGCATACTACTCTCTGACTGTAGCATAATATTCTCTGACTGTAGCTTAATACACCCTACTGTAGCCTAATACTCTCCGACTGCAGCCTAATACTCTCCGACTGCAGCCTAATACTCTCTGACTGAAGCCTAATACTCTCTGACTGAAGCCTAATACTCTCCGACTGTAGCCCCCTACTGTCCAACTATAGCCGAATACTCTCAGACTGTAGCATAACACTCTCTGGCTGCAGCCTAATACTCTCCTACTGTAGCCTACTACTCTTAAACTGTAGCATAATACTCACCGACTGTAGTCTAATTCTCTCTGACTGTAGCACAGTACTCCCCTACTGTAGCCTTCTACTCTGACTGTAACCTATAAATCTCATACTGTAGCCTACGACTCTGACTGTAGCCTAATACTCTCCTACTGTTGACTAATACACTCAGACTGCAGTCTAATGCTGTCCGACTGAAGCCTAATACTCTCCGACTGTAGCCCCATACTCTCCAACTGTTTCATAATACCAGCCGACTGTAGCCTAATTCTCTCCGACTGTAGCACAGTACTATCCTACTTTAACCTTCTACTCTGACTGTAGCCTACTACTCTCCTACTGTAACCTACTGCTCTCTGACTGTACCCTAATAGTCTTTGACTGAAGCCTTCTAATCTGACTGTAGGCTAATACTCTACAACTGTAGTGTACTACTCTGACTGTAGCCTACTACTATCCTACTGTAGCCTACTACTCTGACTGTAGCCTAATACTCTTTTTGACTGTAGCCTACTACTATGACTGTATCCTACTACTCTCCTACTGTAGCCTTCTACTCTGACTGTAGCCTACTACTCTCCTACTGTAGCCTACTACTCTCCTTCTGTAGCCTACTACTCTCACTTTAGCCTACTACTCTCCGACTGTAGCCTAAAATTCGCCGACTGTTCCCTAATACTCTCTGACTGTAGCCTACTACTCTCTAACTGAAGCCTTATACTCGCCGAGTTTAGCCTAATACTCTCCTACTGTAGCCTACTACTCTCTGACTGTAGCCTACTGCTCTTCGACTGTAGCCTACTGCTCACCGACTGTAGCCTACTACTCACCGGCTTTAGCCTAATACTCTCCGACTTTAGCCTAATACTCTCCGACTGTAGTCTAAAACTCTCCAGCTATAGCCTACTAATCACCAACTGTAGCATAATGCCTTCCGACTGTAGCCTAATACTCTCCTACAGTAACCAAATACTCTCCGACAGTTGCCTAATACTCCCTGACTAGCTTATTACTCTCCAACTGTAGGCTAATACTTGCCAACTCAAGCCTTGTACTCTCCGACTGTAGCCTAATTCTCTCCGACTGTAGTCTACTACTCTGACTGTAGCCTATATACTCTTCCGACTGTTGCCTACTACTCTGACTGCAGCTTACTACTCTCCTACTGTAGCCTACTACTCGCTGACTGTAGTCTACTACCCTTCTACTGTAGCCTACTACTTTCCGACTGTTGCCTACTGCTCTCTGACTGTAGCCTACTACTCTCCGACTGTAGGCTAATTCTCTCTGACTGTAGCCTAATACTCTCCGACTGTAGCCAAATACTCTCCGACTGTAGCCAAATACTCTCCGACTGTAGCCAACTACTCTCCAACTGTAGCCCAATACTCTCCAACTGTAGCCTACTACTCTCCGACTGTAGCCTAACATTCGCTGACTGTTCCCTAATACTCTCTGACTGTAGCCTAATAGTCTCTGACTGTAGCCTACTGCTCTCCAACTGTAGCCTGATACTCGCCGATTTTAGCCTAATACTCTCTGACTATAGCCTAATACTCCCTGGCTGTAGCCTAATACTCTCTGACTGTAGCCTAGTTCTCTCAGACTGTAGCCTAGTTCTCTCAGACTGTAGCCTAGTTCTCTCAGCCTGTTGCCTAATACTCTCCGACTGTAGCCTAATACTCGCTGACTATAGTCTACTACTCTTCTATTGTAGCCTACTAATTTCCGACTGTTGCCTACTGCTCTCTGACTGTAGCCTACTACTCTCCAACTGTAGGTATAATACTCGCCGTCTGTAGCCTAATTCTCTCTGACTGTAGCCGAATTCTCTCTGACTGTAGCCTAATACTCTCCGACTGTAGCCTAATACTCTCCGACTGTAGCCTAATACTCTCCGACTGTAGCCTAATACTCTCCGACTGTAGCCTAGTACTCTCAGACAGTAGGCAAATACTCTCCGACTGTAGCCAACTACTCTCCAACTGTAGCCCAATACTCTCCGACTCTAGCCTACTACTCTCCGACTGTAGCCTAACATTCGCTGACTGTTCCCTAATACTCTCTGACTGTAGCCTACTGCTCTCCAACTGTAGCCTGATACTCGCCGATTTTAGCCTAATACTCTCCGACTGTAGGCTAGTACTCTCTGACTATAGCCTAATACTCCCTGGCTGTAGCCTAATACTCTCGGACTGTAGCCTAGTTCTCTCAGACTGTAGCCTAGTTCTCTCAGACTGTAGGCTAGTTCTCTCAGACTGTAGCCTAGTTCTCTCAGACTGTAGCCTAGTTCTCTCAGACTGTAGCCTAGTTCTCTCCGACTGTAGCCTAGTTCTCTCCGACTGTAGCCTAGTTCTCTCCGACTGTAGCCTAATACTCTCCGACTGTAGCCTAATACTCTCCGACTTTAGCCTAATACAGGTAATTTCACATTTCTAAAGTTTTCTTCTTAATGCCCACCTCTGGCTTATGCAGATAGTTTGTGTTGAGTGTTCCTCCCGTGGTAGCAATAACCATTCTTGCGTGATTCATTCTGTGTTCCTTCACGGTTAATTTTATGCAAGCCATTTATCAACCAGATGTTTCCAATCAGTCACAAGATTAAGTACCAACGGCAATAAATGAGACTTTATCATTCATGAAAAGATTTGTATGGCTAAAAACTGCCATTCGTTGCCAGTATAAATTGATTTGTAGGTCGAAGGAAAAGTCTATTTAACAAGGCCATTGTAGTAAAAAAAGAGAAACTTTTATTAGGGTCAATCAACAAAAAAACTACTGGTTATTGACTTAGGGATGCCCAATCAAAATGGTTTAATAAGGCTATCATGATTTTTAAAAGTGCAGTCTATAGCTGGTGTTTTGACAGCCATGCTTGTGTGACATATTTGTGGTAATGTGTTAAAGAAATACGTCCCACAGGACTTTTGATAGCCTACAACTGTCAGATATACTCTATTGTACAATTACCAAAGCATACAGTGCCTTCAGAAGCTATTCACACCCCTTGACTGTTTCAACACTTTGTTGTGTTAAAAAGTGGGATTAGAATGGATTTCATTGTCATTTTTTGTCAACGATCTACACAAAATACTCTAATGTCAAAGTGGAACATTAGATAAGTGTTCAACCTCCTGTGTCAATACATGTTAAAATCACCTTTGGCAGCGATTACAGCTGTCCTGCTGAAAGATTAATTTGTCTCCCAGGGTCTGGTGGAAGGCAGACTGAATCAGGTTTTTCTCTTGGATTTTGCCTGTTCGTAGCTCTATTCTGTTTATTTTTATCCTAAAAGACTCCCTAGTACTTGCCAATGACAAGCATACCCATTACATGATGCAGCCACCACCATGCTTGAAAATATGAAGAGTGGTACTCGGTGATGTGTTGGATTTGCCCCAAACACTTTTGTATTCAGGA
Organism: Salmo salar; assembly: GCF_965601325.2. NCBI lineage: Eukaryota > Metazoa > Chordata > Actinopteri > Salmoniformes > Salmonidae > Salmo > Salmo salar. Next base: position 11,607,434 of record NC_138307.1, read on the forward strand.
CAAAAAGTTAATGTCTATGCCACATTTTTTGCAGTATTTCAAACAGCATGCATGTTTTCGAATACTTTTATTCTGTTCAAGCTTCTTTCTTTTCACTCTGTCATTTATGTTAGTATTGTGGAGATATTACAATGTTGTTGATCCATCTTTAGTTATATCCTATCACAGCCATTAAATGTGTGTGTAACCTTTATTTAACTTGGCAAGTCAGTTAAGAATAAATTGTTATTTTCAATGATAGCCTACCGGGGAACAGTGGGGCAGAATGACAGAATTTTACCTTATCAGCTCAGGGATAAAATCCAGCAACCTTTCAGTTACTGGCCCAATGCTCTAACCACTAGGCTACCTGCCGCCCCATTAAACTCTGTCCTTGTTTTAAAATCACCATTGGGAAGGGTACATGTATCTTTGTAGTGACTGGGTGTATTGAAACACCATCCAAATTGTAATTAATAACTCCATGCTCAAAGGGATATTCAATAGGTGCCCTTCTTTGCGAACCATTGGAAAACCTCCCTGGTCGAATCTGTGCTTGAAATTCACTGCTTTGACTGAGGGACCCTAAAGATAATTGTGTATGTGGGGTACAGAGATGGGGTAGTCATTTGAAAATCATATTAAACAATATTATTGCACACAGAGTGAATACCTGCAAATTAGTATGTGCATATTAGTATAAGCATATTTTTACTCCTGAACCTTTTTACGCTTGCCATACAAAACGGTTGAATACTTATTGACTCTTCAGCTTTTTCTTTTTTATTAATTTGTTAAAACTTCTAAAAACACACTTTAACATTATGGGGTATTGTGTGTAGATCAGTGACAAAACAAAATCTCTATTGAATCCATTTTAAATTCAGGCTGTAACAACAAAATGTGGAAAAAATCAAGGGGTGTGAATATGTTCTGAAGGCACTGTATATGTTACTACCATGCTATTATGTTTTATTAGTACAATACAGTACACTATTTATTAGTAATAACAACAGGTTCATTTGAACAACTTAAAAACCCGACAGTGTAAAATGACTCGATTAGTCCCAAAATAAAGCTAGACACTAATGTGTAGTGTGTTCATTTCTATTTATCTCTGTCATTCTAGAAAATAGATCTGTCAAGCTTCTCTCCAGACCCAATCTCACCAGCAGTAAAAATACAGACTAAAACATGATGATTGATTTCACCAACGTCTTGTTTGCCACAGGGATGATTCTAGAAAGGATAAGTACCTAGTTAGAGGTGTACGAAGAGGAATCCCCCAATGTGGATCTTTTATTCAAATATTTTATAAATCTTTCAGCCTGGTATCTCAACCAGGGATGTCTGTATGGCATGGCTGGTGATCATCATGCTTTAAGGCAAAACGCATGTGTATTTATTAAAACTGACATGGAAATCTAAAATCATTACAACCAGCTGCTGAGGTTGGTCAAAGTTGAGATGTTAATGGAAAGACATCTCATTAGTGTAGTGTGGACATTAATGGAATATACCCCTTCCTCCTATCCTGTACTTGAAATCCATCGACTAGGTACTCCTTGGACATTGCTTCATTCTTGTGTGTTTTATTTCTTATGTGTTTTTTTATATTTCTTATTTAACTCTGCATCATTTGGAAAGAGCTTTTAAGTAAGCATTGTAAGGTCTATACCTGTTGTATTGTGTGCATGTGATTGTAACAATGTGTGCTGAGAGTTGGGAAGAAAGTTCAGGGAGTGAGTGTTTTAATAAATAAACACAACACAATACAAAAATAAGAAACACGAACAACGCACAGACATGACACAGGAACAGAAACAATAACACCTGGGGAAGGAACCAAATGGAGTGACATATATTGGGAAGGTAATCAGGGAAACGATGGAGCCCAGGTGAGTCTGATGACGCGCAGGTGATGACAGGCGTGTGCCATAACGAGCAGCCTGGTGACCTAGAAGCCAGAGAGGGAGCACACGTGACAGTGAGAAATAAAATTGGATTTCATTTGTGCTGTCCATCTCACGCTGGGGTACCTATGCTGACAAGTCATTATTAATCTGCTCATTTCCTCTGATATAATTTGTTCCACAGACACACCACACACACACTCACTTACTGACTCCCTGATGGGATGAAAGGCTTATTCTCTGTCACTTCTGACTATAGTGATTGTAACACTGACAACTTAAGTCATATTTTACTTTCTAAGACACATGTTCAAAACAATAAGTGAAGGCCTGCAACTGGGCTGATGTGAATAGAATTGTCTCATTTGCAATTGTAATTGATTTTCCTGTGAAGGCTGTTGCTCGTGTCTTTTGTCAGTTAAGGTTTTATATTGTATTCGAAGGCCAATCGTTATGTTTTTAAAATGTCTTATAAATCCCTGAAAAACATTTAAAAGGATATTCCAGAGAAGCATTCAGAAGAGCTTGCTTGACATTTTAAACTATTGCTTCACTACAGTATGAGACCAACAATGGCATTTGCCATCAACACCGCAGAAAAATGTAATACCACGCAACTAATCTAACAAAGTCATCTTAAAAAAAAAATAAAAAAAGAGCACACCTAACTCCACCATACCTTTTAGTCAGACATCACAAAAGCATAACAAATGTGAGAAAAAAGATGTACTGTATATACGTAGAGGTCAACAGCCTCTATTTGTTGATATGCTGAAGAACATTTACTAGCACTATCGTCAGTTACTATCGTCAGATAGTAACAATTTTTAAGTTACACAGTAAACAATGGATTTGACAACATACATTTTAGCAGACACTTTAATCCAGAGTGACTTACAGGAGCAATTACAGTTAAGTGCCTTACTCAAGGGTACATTGACATATGTTTCACCTATTGGGCTCAGGGATTCAAACCAGCAACCTTTCAGTTACTGACCCAATATTTTTAACCACTAGGCTACCTGCCTGCCCAACCAGTCTTATGTATTATACAAGGGAAGGGATATGAAACTGCCAAACTACTAACTTGTCTGATTCCACATCCATCTAACAAAGCGCAAGGTGAATTCAATCCATACATATTATTTACCTCGATAAGAGCTTGTCCAATAACATGTTAACCGGCATGCAGTTGGAAATCCAATACAAAGAAAGCTAAGAAGCAGAGGCATACGCTTGTTGTTTTTCGACCAAGTTTTTCAGTTTGCTGTATTTGTTAGTTTTCTTGCTGATGCCTCTAAAAAAAATTAAAAGAACAGACCAAAAAAATGTTGTCTGCTTTTTTGTTTCGATATCATCACTGTCCTTGACTCCTGCCATTTCTGTGAAGATTGAACATACAGATTCATCCAACACCTTTCCTTCAACCACACATCTTCTCAGTTTCAGATGAGTCATTGAATGAATAAAAATATGACCCGAATAAACAATAGTATGTCCACCAGAAGACAGTGAAAGGTCGTGGATTCAGTATTTACACCAGCATACAGTACATACCTTGAGACCTATGTGCATTCATTTCTTTACAGTTCCGAACACCCAAGCTAATACAAAGGACGGTAAAAGAATCAGTCCTTTTGACCATGGTGTCTGTATTGTGAAAAGCTTTCACCCGTGAAGTTGTTGTTTGTAGGTGGTAACGGTCCTTGGGCAGTGGCTAGGCCAGTTTGCAATCAGATAGCTGGACTCCAACATGGTGATGATGAGAGACCCTCAGGCGATAGTGAGATGACTGGGTGGCATGTCCTTTAGCGATGGCTGGTCTTTGTATAGCTAATTGGTTTTAGGAGACGTGTAACTGAGTGGATGAACAGAGATCTGAGGAGCGTAGTTGCAGGATGTGCAAGCCACATTGATGATGAACTGGATAAAATGCTAAGTTTACAAGGTCCACAGATTATATTTCTATGGTCCAGATACTATGGGTAGGTTTGAAAGGGTGAATATATGATGAAACATACCTTTTGTCCTTATTTATTAGTGATAGATCAGGGCCCGTATTCACAAAGCATCTCAGTCTAGAAGTGCAGATCAAGGAATATTTTTTACTATTAAATCATAATGATAGCGTTTACATTTGAGTAATTTAGCAGACACTTATCCAGAGGACTTACAGTAGTTAGTGCACACATTTTCATATGGGTGGATTTGATCCTAGATCATCAATCCTAATCTGAGACTATTTGTGAAAATACAGGCATTGAACCACAGTTATTATTTGTTAAAGTAGATATGTTGGCATTGTCAGCAGTGTCACAGTCTCCAACAATGGCATTCTGGTTTTATAATGTTTTTATGATGTGAGCTTTTCATTTTCATTGCTCAACAGCAATGAAACACATGACGGAAGGCTGTCTTTTCAAAATCCTTTCTTTCCCGTGACAATGGTGTTGTTTACCAGGATTCACTGGGATTTCGGAAAATCCAGCTTGTCAAAATATGCTAGTCCCCACTTAGAGACTGTGAGCTGAACTTCTGATGTCTCACAACTTCTGCTTTGACCCTGAGAAGGATGAATGCAGGAAAAACAACTTTTAAGTATCTGAATACAACACAGAGGTTATTGCTGCTTACTAAGCACATTCTATATGAGGAAGTACTGTGCAATTTTAGCAGCGTATAATACACTGAACAAAAATATAAAATGCAACAGACAACAATTTCAAAGATTTTACTGAGTTACAGTTAATGGAAATTAGTCAATTGAAATAAATTCATTAGGCCATAATCTCTGGACTTCATATGACTGGGAATACAGATATTCAGCTTTTGGTCACGGATACCTTAAAACAAATTAGGGCGTGGATCAGAAAACCAGTCAGTATCTGGTGTGACCACCATTTTCCTCATGCAGCGCGACACATCTCCTTCGCATAGATGTTCGCATAGAATATTGTCCCACTCCTCTTCAATGGCTGTGTGAAGTTGCTGGATATTGGCGGGAACTGGAACACACTGTTGTACACATTCATCCAGAGCACTCCAAACATGTTCAATGGGTGACAAGTCTGGTGAATATGCAGGCCATGGAAGAACTGGGACATTTTTTGCTTCCAGAAATTGTGTACAGATCATTGCAACATGGGGCCATGCATTATAATGCTGAAACATGAGGTGATGGGTGAAAGACATGACAATGGGCCTCAGGATATCATCACGGTATCTCTGTGCATGCAAATGGCCATCGATAAAATGCTGTTGTGTTCATTGTCCGTACCTTATGCCTGCCCATACCTTAACCCCTCCACCAATCTATTCACAACGTTGACATCAGCAAACTGCTCACCCACATGACGCCATACACACGGTCTTCCATCTGCCCGGTACAGTTGAAACCGGGATTAAGAGCACACTTCTCCAGCATGCCAGTGGTCATCGAGTGTTAGCATTTGCCCACTAATGTCGGTTATGACGCCTAACTGCAGTCAGGTCAAGACCCTGGTGAGGACAACGAGCAAGCAGATGAGATTTCCTGAGACAGTTTCTGCAGAAATTCTTCGGTTGTGCAAACCCACATTTTCAACAGCTGTCCAGGTGGCTGGTCTCAGATGATCCCACACGTGAAGAAGCCGGATGTGGAGGTCCTGGGCTGGCATTGTTACACATGGCCTGTGGTTGTGAGGCCGGTAGGACATACTGCCAAATTCTCTAAAACGACATTGGTATATGGTAGAGAAATGAACATTTCATTCTCTGGCAACAGCTGTGGTGGATATTCCTGCAGTCAGCATGCCAATTCTACGCTCCCTCAAAAGTTGAGTCATATGTGGCATTGTGTTGTGTGACAAAACTGCACATTTTAGACTGGCATTTTAAAATTTGTGCACAACATTTGAGAGAAACACGCTTTTTTGTGACCAAGATCTACATATGGAACATTTCTGGGATCTTTTATTTTGGCTCATGAAACATGGGACCTACATGTTGCGTTTATATTTTTGTTTAGTGTATATACGACGTCAGTGTGTGTGATGGCTACCTGATCAAGTGGAATATGGACCTATTTTATTAACTTGTTTGTCTGGTATTGTCCTTAACAACCATGTTAGCTATACTCCATCATCAACCTAATGGAGGGCATGCAATGCTTTACAAAGCAATAAACTCTGCCACGCTAATTGTTTAAATAATGATTGACACAAATTCATTGAGGGAACATCTCTCAGCTCTGCAAATAGACATCCACACAGTAGACTATTGCTAAAGGATGCTAATGCTAATGTCGTAGGCATCCACCCACTTTGTGAACTGAAGCAATATGGCCTCTTTATTGACTTGAATAGGCTACATCAACAGGGTATGGATTATCATCGCAAACCTTGTTTGGTAATGATCAAAATTCCTTCTGATTGTTTCTCTCTTCCCTGAATTCTGGAATAGGCCTATTTCATAATTTAGGGATTCTCCTTCTAATCTACCAATCTCCCTTCACAGCTTTTCCTGCAGTGAGACACCTCAGATTATATGCTCTTATTTATTTCCCTTAGATGTAGGAGAATAGTGCAGTGTATTCCCTCCCTTACTCTTTTCTCAGATCTTTATGTCATAGAAAAATGCAGTGCCCTTGACGTTTGACGTAGTATGGCTCAAAATCCATCAACCAGCCTGTTGGCACGCATGAGAGGATCCTATCCGTGCAATCCTGATTCTGATATAATCTGGATGGGGTAATCCCAGCCTGGGTTCACCCATTAAAAAGCAAAGAAAGGCATAAGAACCGCCTTTGGGAAAATGGAGCAGAGAAAGAGGGTTGGAAGGAGTGTTCAAGGCTAAAGTACAAAGCATCTAAGGTTTTACAGATTGGTCAATATATCACCTAAAATGTTATTATTGTTATTATTATTTATAGCTTCATTGATTGTTCAACATTTATCTAATTGCCAAGGTGTGAAAGTGAACACAGACTAAGACCAAAATCAACATGGTTATTTCAAATGGATTGCTTGGAGGAGAAAAAAAATCAATCCAAGTTTAATCAATAAATCATACTTCCCCTAATGTGTTTTGTAAGCCACTTGGCTGCCTTCCTAAGATAAAGCTGGAGTTGCTATACAGAGTGTTGAGGAGGTTGAAGGGTTGAGATGGACAACTAGACTAACGAAGAACAACAAAGAATATCTAGTTAACAGAAGAAAAGAAAGAGAAAATCAGGACAGAAGAAAAAGGATATCAAAGTGAAACAGTTCTCTAAAGACACAGGAGACAATAATACAAGAAACAACACTTCTGTAGCTTGTCAACTATGTGTCTGTCTATCCCTGTTCTCTCCTCTCTGCACAGGCCATACAAACGCTTCACACTGCGTGGCCGCTGCCACTCCAACCTGGTGGTCCCAGCGCGCACGACCCACGTGGAGTTCCAGGTCTCCGGCAGCCTCTGGAACTGCCGGTCTGCAGCCAACAAGGCTGAGTTCATCTCAGCCTATGCTACCCTCCAGTCCCTAGACTTCCTGGCGCTGACGGAAACATGGATTACCACAGATAACACTGCTACTCCTACTGCTCTCTCTTCGTCTGCCCACGTGTTCTCGCATACCCCTAGAGCATCGAGCCAGCGGGGTGGTGGCACTGGAATCCTCATCTCTCCCAAGTGGACATTCTCTCTTTCTCCCCTGACCCATCTGTCTATCTCCTCATTTGAATTCCATGCTGTCACAGTTACCAGCCCTTTCAAGCTTAACATCCTTATCATTTATCGCCCTCCAGGTTCCCTTGGAGAGTTCATCAATGAGCTTGACGCCTTGATAAGTTCCTTTCCTGAGGATGGCTCACCTCTCACAGTTCTGGGTGACTTTAACCTCCCCACTTCTACCTTTGACTCATTCCTCTCTGCCTCCTTCTTTCCACTCCTCTCCTCTTTTGACCTCACCCTCTCACCTTCCCCCCCTACTCACAAGGCAGGCAATACACTTGACCTCATCTTTACTAGATGCTGTTCTTCCACTAATCTCATTGCAACTCCCCTCCAAATCTCCGACCACTACCTTGTATCCTTTTCCCTCTTGCTCTCATCCAACACTTCTCACTCTGCCCCTACTCGGATGGTATTCCGTCCCAACCTTCGCTCTCTCTCTCCCGCTACTCTCTCCTCTTCCATCCTATCATCTCTTCCCTCTGCTCAAACCTTCTCCAACCTATCTCCTGATTCTGCCTCCTCAACCCTCCTCTCCTCCCTTTCCGCATCCTTTGATTTTCTCTGTCCCCTATCCTCCAGGCCGGCTCGGTCCTCCCCTCCTGCTCCGTGGCTCGACGACTCACTACGAGCTCACAGAACAGGGCTCCGGGCAGCCGAGCGGAAGTGGAGGAAAACTCTCCTCCCTGCGGACCTGGAATCCTTTCACTCACTCCTCTCTACATTCTCCTCTTCTGTCTCTGCTGCTAAAGCCACTTTCTACCACTCTAAATTCCAAGCATCTGCCTCTAACCCTAGGAAGCTCTTTGCTACCTTCTCCTCCCTCCTGAATCCTCCTTCCCCTCCCCCCCCTCCTCCCTCTCTGCGGATGACTTCGTCAACCATTTTGAAAAGAAGGTTGACGATATCCGATCCTCGTTTGCTAAGTCAAACGACACCGCTGGTCCTGCTCACACTGCCCTACCCTGTGCTTTGACCTCTTTCTCCCCTCTCTCTCCAGATGAAATCTCGCGTCTTGTGACGGCCGGCCGCCCAACAACCTGCCCACTTGACCCTATCCCCTCCTCTCTTCTCCAGACCATTTCCGGAGACCTTCTCCCCTTCCTCACCTCGCTCATCAACTCATCCTTGACCGCTGTCTACGTCCCTTCCGTCTTCAAGAGAGCGAGAGTTGCACCCCTTCTGAAAAAACCTACACTCGATCCCTCCGATGTCAACAACTACAGACCAGTATCCCTTCTTTCTTTTCTCTCCAAAACTCTTGAACGTGCCATCCTTGGCCAGCTCTCCTGCTATCTCTCTCAGAATGACCTTCTTGATCCTAATCAGTCAGGTTTCAAGACTGGGCATTCAACTGAGACTGCTCTTCTCTGTGTCACGGAGGCTCTCCGCACTGCTAAAGCTAACTCTCTCTCCTCTGCTCTCATACTTCTAGACCTATCTGCTGCTTTTGATACTGTGAACCATCAGATCCTCCTCTCCACCCTCTCCGAGTTGGGCATCTCCGGCGCGGCCCACGCTTGGATTGCGTCCTACCTGACAGGTCGCTCCTACCAGGTGGCGTGGCGAGAATCTGTCTCCGCACCATGCGCTCTCACCACTGGTGTCCCCCAGGGCTCTGTTCTAGGCCCTCTCCTATTCTCGCTATACACCAAGTCACTTGGCTCTGTCATATCCTCACATGGTCTCTCCTATCATTGCTATGCAGACGACACACAATTAATCTTCTCCTTTCCCCCTTCTGATAACCAGGCGGCGAATCGCATCTCTGCATGTCTGTCAGACATATCAGTGTGGATGACGGATCACCAGCTCAAGCTGAACCTCGGCAAGATGGAGCTGCTCTTCCTCCCGGGGAAGGACTGCCCGTTCCATGATCTCGCCATCACGGTTGACAACTCCCTTGTGTCCTCCTCCCAGAGTGCTAAGAACCTTGGCGTGATCCTGGACAACACCCTGTCGTTCTCCACTAACATCAAGGCGGTGACCCGATCCTGTAGGTTCATGCTCCACAACATTCGCAGAGTACGACCCTGCCTCACACAGGAAGCGGCGCAGGTCCTAATCCAGGCACTTGTCATCTCCCGTCTGGATTACTGCAACTCGCTGTTGGCTGGGCTCCCTGCCTGTGCCATTAAACCCCTACAACTCATCCAGAACGCCGCAGCCCGTCTGGTGTTCAACCTTCCCAAGTTCTCTCACGTCACCCCGCTCCTACGCTCTCTCCACTGGCTTCCAGTTGAAGCTCGCATCCGCTACAAGACCATGGTGATTGCCTACGGAGCTGTGAAGGGAACGGCACCTCCATACCTTCAGGCTCTGATCAGGCCCTACACCCAAACAAGGGCACTGCGTTCATCCACCACTGGCCTGCTGGCCCCCCTACCTCTGAGGAAGCACAGTTCCCGCTCAGCCCAGTCAAAACTGTTCGCTGCTCTGGCACCCCAATGGTGGAACAAGCTTCCTCACGACGCCAGGACAGCGGAGTCAATCACCACCTTCCGGAGACACCTGAAACCCCACCTCTTTAAGGAATACCTAGGATAGGATAAAGTAATCCTTCTAATCCCCCCCCCCCCCTTAAAATATTTAGATGCACTATTGTAAAGTGGTTGTTCCACTGGATATCATAAGGTGAATGCACCATTTTGTAAGTCGCTCTGGATAAGAGCGTCTGCTAAATGACTTAAATGTAAATGTAATGTAATGACTATATTTAATATATACTGTATATAATTACATAATTATATATTGTTCAATGAATGAAAAGCTTCTGTAAAAACACACAATCCCTACTGTAAATGTAGGTTCATCATTAGGTTTTAGAAAAGCACAGTGGTAGAAAAGCACAGCTAAATGAACAGATAAATAAATATCTATTCACTTCATGCCTAGCAACAGTGGCATTCTTTTTCATCTCTTTCTCAGGTAACCACGGTAACCTCGGAGCAATGGAAACAGGAACTAATATTCTGTTCTACTGTAACCATTCTGAAGCAGCAGTAGCGCATATCAGCATCAGACACTGAGTGAGTGTGAGTTTTACGTGATATGCTAATGTCACTACTCTTCTCTTCTGAAACTGACCACATGTGGGGACAGTATCCATGGAAACCCACAATTATTCGAGGCTGACAATTCATTAAGATTTTATTTATTTATCGGTAACTGCCTGCAGGAACAAAAGCAGGACCCCCACATCTCACCCGCTACACCCCTTTTTGTTTTCTGCTTCTCAAGTGGGCGTCTCAGCCAAACGCATATTTGTGAGCGTAAATATAGCGTTCTGAAAGCTAATTACGCCATGCAGTGGAATGACAGGCTTAAATAAATCAGAGGTTCCACCGAGTCCTCTCCTCATTCTATTCTATTGTCATTATGTCTCCACAGAAGCCCTATATGATTAACACACTTGTCACTGACTCTATTGACTACTCCAGCTCCTGGTGAGAAGTCATGTTTTGGGTCAGAAAGAGAGAGGGAGATAAACAGAGAGATGGGAAGGACGATGAATAAATGTGATGAGTCATCGCCCGCCGTGGTCAAGGTCAGGAACTTGTAGAGCGATTGCGAGTTTCTGTGTGAGTATGTCTTGACGTGCCTGCACGTGTGTGTACTAGCTTGCGTTGGCGTGACGGTTTCAGTTAGATAAAGACAGGCCCCTTTGCACCAGTGTGACATGACCATCAGTGGCTTCAACTTTAACGACAGGCCCCTCCACAACTCTCCTCCTCTTGCACTGACTGATCTCCACGTTGAAATAAGAGTAGCGGGATGCCACAACACTGACGCGACGCTCCTGAAAAGTTTGAACTTATTACCGTCAACGTTAATGCAGTGCCACCATCCACTCGTTATGGCCCAGATACTCATCTAACTGGCAATTGGCTCGGCCTCTCTGTAACGCTCAGCAGAGCAGAGCACAGTACCATACCACCCTGAGAGACTACTGAGGAGGGAGTGGCAGCACAGCCCGACAAGATTACATAAAATGGGAAAGCAGTGTCAGAGGGGGGCAGAGAGAGATGGAGGGAGAGAGAGAGAGACAGAGGGAGAGAGCGAGAGATAAGGCAGTAAGTGTAGAGAGAGAGCGAGAGTAGGAGAGAAACAGAGAGCCACAGAGAGCCACAGAGAGAGCAAGATGTAAAGAGAGAGAGAAACGAGATTGCAGGTGGAGTAACTTGACATGACAGACATCAAGCCTTACATAGCTGCTGTTTCACTGTAAGGGGATGGGTGTTGGGCTGGTTTCGGGCAGGAGAGGCATCCAAGTGCTTTTAGCTGTCCTCATGAGATTGAGTGTACTTCCAATTATTATAAATCACATATTAGTTGTAAGCTGCTGAATAAGAGCAAAATGAGGTCCTAGGTAACATATTCCTCATTGGACATGTTCCATAAAATGTAGCGTAGCCTCACTCCGTGACTAATTTCTGTAGTGTTGCATGGTACTTCATTCAATGGCACGCCAATGGATGGAAGAATGTAACAAGCTGCCAAAAATGTACTTTACATGTATTGTATGTATGACTGTGGTTCTAACGTGAGTAAGTGAGAGAGAGTGGGACTGAGTGTGTGTCTGTGTGCGTTTAAGTCGTGTCAAAGACTCACCCACTATTTGCCTGAAGGACCTCAACTAGAAAAAGCCACACACACACGCCGTGCCTTCAGCGGGGAATTAGAATAGAGTATTTCAACTGCCATGCTCCATTTATTTGAGCCCATCTCTCTTGCCATCATCCCGTAATTGAAAGTTGTATTGAGTTGAAGGAGGGAATTGTTGTAAATGTGTTAACTGGTGTGCTGGTGAGATGTGCTGGTGTAAAACCATAGAGAGAAATAAAGGACCAGTATGACATGCCTTCCACTTCAGTAATGGTCATGTCACGTAATGAACACCACCATTAGATGACACATAAGTAATACCAGTACATTACCCTCGTATCACAAACGTTTGAGTGCAATGTAGCTCTGGCTACATTATTAATAAGCACTAATACACGAGTCAGAGTTAGTCTCCCATTACGTGTCCTTTAGCTGACATCTCCATTGCATTTATCATTACATTTATCATAATATGTGTGGATGCGAACCATGCAAATTAAACCACAGCAGTTCTGCTGGAAGATTGGAAAGGATTACTGTCTGTGAATGATGTCTATTGTCTAGTAATACATGATTGAAGTCACCACTCACTCTCACATCACATGGCAGTAACATCATCGACTGTAGCTTTCGCAATGACCCGGCCATGATACTGGGTTGTTTATCATTGTTTATGCTGAGGCCTCTAACTTCGACTGCTATGCAGTCCTTGCAGAATCCCCTTACGTGCTTCACTCCAGCCCGGCTCAAAGAGAAAACACAAGATGGATGGATCCCAAGGAACCCCTTGGCCTCCAAATAAGCTGTAATGTAATTCCAGTTCTTCTGTGATTTCCTCTATGACCCTGCACTGTGGAACAATCAGCAAGTCTCAGTGAGAAGTGGTGCCAAGGTTCAAATATCCCAAAGGCGGCTAAAACGAGTGACCTCGGGTTTACACCATTCGGAAAGTAGCAGGGGACCGCCCTCTGAAAGTTGCTGATTTTCATTTCCTGTCTGAGGGTTTTCAAAAACAACCAAAATATTGTATAATTTCAGAACCAAACCACCCTGAGGGTACTCTCCGGTGGGTCGGCAGAAAGCGGATGTTTCCGGTTTTAAGGGATACAGTATTTAAAACCTAACTTCTGTTTTCCCTGAAAAACAGATGTGGGGACTCCGCTTTGTGTAGGTAGGCAACATTAGCTCCTCTTCACTGATCCTCAACACAGGAGCCCCACAAGGATGCTTCCTCAGTGCTGTCCTATACTCCCTGTATACCCACGACTGCGTGACCTCACACAGTTCCAACTCTATTATCAAGTTCGCTGATGACATGCCAGTAGTAGGCCTGATTACCAACAACAACAAGACAGCCTACAGAGAGGAGGAAAGCACTCTGACTGCATGGAGCTAGGTAAACAACATTTCCCTCAGCATCAACAAAACAAAGCCGATTGTGGACTTCAGGAGGAACTAGGCTGGGCACGCCGCATGCTCATCAACGATGCCGCCATGGAGACAGTCAAAAAATTCAAGTTTTTCTCAGAGGAGCTGAAATGGTCAAACCACACAGACACCGTTGTGAAGAAGGCACGACAGTGACTCTTCAACCTCAGGATGTTGAAAAAATGTGGCCTGTCCTCGAGGGCCCTCACAGTGTTCTACAGGAGCACCATCAAGAGCATACTGTCGGGATGCATCACAGCCTGGTACAGCAACTCCACTCCGCAAGGCTCTACAGAGGGAGGTATGCTCAACCGAACGCACCACTGGGTGCACACTGCCTTCCCTCCAGGACACCTACAACACCAGGTGTCGCAGGAAGGCCAAGAAGATCATCAGCCACCCGAGCCACGGCCTGTTCTCCCCACTTCCATCACTGCCAATAGCGTCTACCCCCAGACCACTAGACAGCAACCTGCTCCCAGTGTACCCCACCCCCCCCCCCGGAATTCCTACACGTTTTTTTTTTGCCCTAGCACTAAACACCTGATTCAAATTAACAACTATTCATCAAGCTTTGATCATTTGAATCAGCTGTGTAGTGTTAAGGAAAAAAACTAAATGTGGGGTCCCGTGGACCGAGTTTGGGAAACGCTGCAAAAGACTATAAATAGCTGAACATGTTAAGAGAGAATAGGTGTTGTTTGATTCAAGCCTTGGATTCAAGATCCAAAAGATTTTGATCCCAAAACAACATATTGATATGCATACAGAAGTGTTTGTTATGAGCCACAGCTGCGATTGTCACATTAATTCATATGATTTGCAGCACTGGAGACAGCACATTTTCCCTCAACGTCTACCCACCAATATATTCCGTTCCACTTTTTTTTAGGCATCTTTCAGGAAAAAGGGAGAAGGACTCAGGCATGCTTTCTGAACTCTGTTTGGACATACAATTGCCTAGTCATGTTTTGCGGCGATACCCCACTGAGGGAAGGATCTGAGAAAATAATCTCAAACCTTTGAAGTCTCTCCTTCCCTCTTGTGAATTCCATAGCCTCTGCCATCCAAATCACAAGGCAAAGAGTAAGCATTACATCCTGAAACCACCAGTCTTTCCACATTGTTGGCTCTGCTGAAGCAAGCTCAAGTGCTGTGTGTGTGTGTGTGTGTGTGTGTGTGTGTGTGTGTGTGTGTGTGTGTGTGTGTGTGTGTGTGTGTGTGTGTGTGTGTCTGTGTGTCTGTGTGTGTGTGTGTGTGTGTGTGTGTGTGTGCGTGCGTGCGTGCGTGCGTGCGTGCGTGCGTGCGTGCGTTGGGAAGCACAACAACACACACACAGCGATGTTATATCCTACTAATTATCTGGCAGCTCCGATTGGTTGAGGAAGACTAGAGTAAAAAACTGAACACAGCAGGGGGGTTTGAGATTGGACACATCTTGTACAGCATGTCCTCTGTCCCTCCCATCTTCTAATTTAACCATTCAAACATACCTTCTCTATTCACATTGGTCAAATACAAAAACAAGTTCCAGCAGAGCGGATTCCTGTCACCAGCCATCTTAGAAATCCACTTTGGCCACAAATAAACCAGCAGTGATAATGAGGAATAATGAAGCTGTTGTGAGCTTCATCAGAGAAAGCAGAGAGATAGTTCACGGCAGGTCATTTGAACGATATGGTAGAAAATCTTTTTAATTTCGCTCCTAATCTCTTGTCTGGTCCTCAGAGGCTTCTGTTTCCTAGTGTGGATTAACATCACAATAGCACAGCAGCAGAAGTGTGGACTCGAGTCAGACTCGAGTCACAAATATGATGACTTGAACACCAATGACTCGTGACTTAACTTGGACTTGAGCCTTTCGACTCGAACTGTCTTGATACCCTCCCCAAGATGAAATATAAAAAATTATGCTATTACAAAAAAGTGTGCAGGGCATCAACTCTTCATTTAATGGATTAAAGTTTGAATCGGACAGCAGCCAATCAAATTGTTAAAGCTGAGAAAAAGTTGCATGTGGCAGTGCAGAGGAACGTTGGTGGGTGAATTCAGATGAAGACCTTGGAAATATGATGCCCAAAATTATTATTTTTGGATATAAAGACTATGCTGTAGTCAACAAAAAACAGATTGCAACTTGCAAAACATGCGGGAAGAAAATTACAGATGGAGGCGCAACTTCCAACTTTGTTCAACTTTTGAAGCTGCACGAAGAACGGTAAATCTTGGCTAATATAGCCGACAGCTATATATAACTTTCCTAATGTAGCATGTAGGCTAACGTAAGGTTAAATCAATGAGCCTCCACACAATCAGTCAGTGTGGGAACGTGATCATTGCACCCAAAATTGAGCTACAACTGGCCAGGCTGTTGGTAGCCTAAATCTTGCCTGATGTTACTGCTGTTCCTAAAATCATTGACATACATTAGTCTACTGTAACCACACACAGAGGGTGTGTGTGTGTGTGTGTGTGTGTGTGTGTGTGTGTGTGTGTGTGTGTGTGTGTGTGTGTGTGTGTGTGTGTGTGTGTGTGTGTGTGTGTGTGTGTGTGTGTGTGTGTGTGTTTAAAGGATGGGCAGTTGTGTACAAGCCTACATCGCCCGATTGCGCCCCATAGCGATCCTCGATAGTTGATCGCTGTGGGGCTTCCCATGTATTTCCATGGAAATATAAAGTTTATTTGGAAAGCAATAAATATATATTTTTTAAAAGCATTCATGATTTGCGTAAATGTAATATACTAACTATTACTCTTGTTAAAAATATGAAATGGCATTACATTTGGTGAAGAGGACAGTATGACTTGTTTAGGACTTGAAACTCAAAAGTTTAGGACTTGAGACTTGACTCGGACTTGCCTGTCTTGACTTGGGACTTGACTTGGGACTTGAGTGCTAAGACTTGAGACTTACCTGTGACTTGTAAAACAATGACTTGGTCCCACCTCTGCACAGCAGCCAACTGAAGGAACATTCAAGAACCCTCATGAACTGTGGTACACTGTATATTATGACACAAAATGCAATGATCAGAGACGCTACAATGAAAGAGGGTGTGTGTGTGTGTGTGTGTGTGTGTGTGTGTGTGTGTGTGTGTGTGTGTGTGTGTGTGTGTGTGTGTGTGTGTGTGTGTGTGTGTGTGTGTGTGTGTACCAAAATAGTAGAGGAAGATAACGCACCCAGCAACAAAATCAAAGACCATCAATATGCAACTGAGACAGAAGTTCTTTCTCAATTCTGATATCTCTGCCAGTGTTGGCTATGGAGGCTCCAGGTCACCACAGGGTCAGACCAAAAATAGTTGTTAAGCGTTGCTGTTTGTCACACACTAATATGCAGAAATAAGTCATTCGATCTGAAGGGAAAATGTACTAATCCCATAGTGCCGTAATATTAGGCTCTGCAGTAAGCAGTGTTATCGCAATGCTGAAAAAAAAGTAATGATTTGGAAAGAACATGAAACACAACCACCAACAGCCAACCTTCTTCTTCGTGAATAAATCCAAGTATGTTGGATTGGTTGTTTCTCCACATTATGGTTGATACTTCTGATATCCATCAGAAGCAGTGGTGTAAGTAATAATACTTTAAAGTACTACTTAAGTACTTTTTGGGGGTATCTGTACTTTACTTTACTATTTATATTTTTGACTACATTTCACTACATTCCTAAAGAAAATAATGTACTTTTTACTCCATACATTTTCCCTGACACTCAATATTACTTATTACATTTTGAACGCTTAGCAGGACAAGAAAATGGTCTAATTCACATACTTACCAAGAAAACATTCCTGGTCTTGGTCTTCCCTGTGGCTCAGTTGGTAGAGCATGGTGTTTGCAATGCCAGCATGGTGTGTGCAACGCCAGGGTTGTGGGTTCGATTCCCACGGGGGCTGGTACAAAAGAAAAATGCATGAAATTAAATGTATGCATTCACTACTACTCTGGATAAGAGCGTCTGCTAAATGACTAAAATGTTTAAAAAAAATTGTCATCCCTACTGCCTTTGATCTGGTGGACTCATTAAACACACATTCTTTGTTTATAAATGATGTCTGAGGGTTGGAGTGTGCCCCTAGCTATCGGTAAATACATTTTAAAAACAAGAAAATGGTGCCATCTGGTTTGCTTAATATAAGGAATTGTTTATTATGTATACTTTTACTTTTGATACTTAAGTATATTTTAGCAACTACATTTACTTTTGATACTTAAGAACATTTAAAACCAAATACTTTTAGACTTTTACTCAAGTAGTATTTTACTGGGTGACTCACTTTGACTTGAGTAATTTAAATTTTTTTTACTCAAGTATGACAATTGCTGTAGGTACTTTTCCCACCACTGATCAGAAGAAACACTACTAACGTATGCCACCGTAATGTATATGGGAGGACATGTTAGACCACAAAATACAGAAGTTATTCATGATGTTGAGAAACATTCACACAAAGAGGTTATAGCGTCTTCAATTCAATCAATAATAAACTATGCTTATACTCTGTCATGAGGTTTGTTATGAAAGGTGCAGTCACTTCAGCGAGACATTTAATTAACCGATATGTTGCACATGTAATCAAGATACAGTATTTTTGGTGCTGTGTTTATAACCTAATAGTTTTTTTCACTTCCGTTTGCTGTCACACCCTGATCTGTTTCACCTGTCCTCGTTATTGTCTCCACGCCATCCAGGTGTCGCTTGTTTTCCCCAGTGTATTTATCCCTGTGTTTCCTGTCTCTCTGTGCCAGTTCGTCTTGTATGTCCAAGCCTACCAGCGTTTTTCCCGTTTTCCTGCTTTGCCTTTTTTCCTTTTGTTAGTCTTCCCGGTTCTGACCCTTGCTTGTTTTCTGGACTCCATGCCCGCCTGCCTGACCATTCTGCCTGCCCTGACCTCGAGCCTGCCTGCCCTTCAGAACCTCCTGAACTCTGAACTGGTTTTGACCTTTTTGCCTGTCCACAACCATTCTCTTGCCTACTCCCTTTGGATTTATTAAACATCTTAAACTCCAACCATCTGCCTTCTGTGTCTGCATCTGGGTCTTGCCTTGTGTCATGATAGTTTGCAACAATCTAGGATTTTTGGTCACAGTACTTTAGATAGTGCTCTATATCAAATATAATTTTTTTTCTCCATATCTGACAAGTCCCCATTCCATGAAGGAGATCTATTGCGACAGTGGTGTTGTTTGTATACCCTTACCCCAGTAATCTTCTGGTGCAACTTGTTGTCTGTAGATGTTGGAGTGAATATTACCTCATCTACCAAGAGGTGAAAGACCAACATGTACATTATGCAAAATTCTCTGGGTCTTTTCCCCAGTCACATAGAACCCCAAAAAGCCTAGCAATGTCTGATCCCATAGCCATCACAGGAGGCCTGCAATGTCTGTCTCCTGACTGCACAGGTACCCCCATTTCCATACATCTAAGCCAGTCAGTATTGGCTATGCCGAGGACCAGTGGGAGCTAGCTGATAGCCCCATTATTTAGCCACAGACTGAGTCTCATTGTGCACTAGACTCATTAGGCTCTCTCAGGTGCACTGTTAAAATACCAATCTCCAAATAGATTTCCCTAGAAGCCCCTTTCTCACCTCCGAGAATTCCACAGGAAACGAGACACCATTTTATGTTTTAAGGTAATTACCCATGTAGTTTGAACATGCGATTGAGTTTACCCCTAACTTTGTTTGCACTCAATATGGTACAGGGCTGAATTTATTTGATTGAATGACTACATTTGTTTAGCCCAAGGCCGGCATTAAGGACAGGCCTTAAGGGGCCTGGCCCGCCCTACCGTACCTCCTTGCCCATCTAAATGAAATATCAAAATGTTGATCATTTATTAGACCGAGATGCACGCCGACAGAAAGACACATCAATCTCAAATAAAGCATCCGAGCGAGCGAAACAGTGCACCTCTGTCTCCGTATGTGTAGACCATGTATCTGATGCTGTCTGGTCAAAAAAGAGTATATTGCATGTTATAATCTTTATGGCCAGACAGCATCAGATACATGGGCTACAAAGACTTAGATGGAGGGGTGCTGTTTAACTCACTCAAATGTTTTTTCTGGTGAGTTAATGTAGTTTCCGCCACTTGCGAATTGAAGGAAAGTTGGCAGGTGCACAGCGCACTGTTTTGATGATAAAATTATTTTGGGAAGGTAACCTACTTTTTGAAGTGATTTGTTTGACAATCAGATGAAAACATCATGACTGGTTGCGTTCATGCCACATTCATTCTTAAAAGTCTAAGCCGTGGGGGGTTCTAAGCTGACATATGGAAATGTTTTAAGATGGTCATACTATGGATGATTTTGAATTGTATGGCCCCTTTAGGTATAATTTGTTTTGAAATAGATTTTGGCCCAGATAATGGCATTGAATAACACATTCATAAATGGCCAAAAAGACAGTCAAAACAAAGTTTTGAAGTGCTTGACTCCCCCCCACCCCCCACACCCCCCCCCCCCCCCACACACCCCCCCCACCCCACCCAGTAATGTACATCCCCTTAGTGCCCAGGTCCCTTGAGCATTGCACATAATGTTATTTCACCCACCCTAACTCCATGATTCCACATTTCACGTTCCTGAATGGGTGGGTCCATCCCCATGCACCTAATGTCCTCCTTATTTGTTCATAAGGGTCAGTGTACAAGTACGTGGCACAAAGTATTTTTTTTTTTACCTGCGCAGTTTGCAATTGGGAGCCTGTAACTCTTCCTGGATGGCAGCAGCACATCTGAGTTGAGTTCTGAGTTGAGCTCGTGGAAGTTGAGCTCGTGGAAAGAGTCCTTTGGAGGTCCCGTAAAAAGAATGTGCCCCCTATGGAATCAAATGTCTGTCCAACTGATTTGTTCTGGTGTCGGCCCTGGTTAAGCCTATGGCTGTCACGACTTCTGTCGAAGTCGATGCCCCTCCTTGCACAGGTGGTGCTCGGCGGTCGACGTCACCGGTCTTCAAGCCATCATTGACCAGTTTTTCATTTTCCATTGGTTTTGTCTTGTCTTCCATCACACCTGTTTCTAATCCCATTAATTACTTGTGTATTTAACCCTCTGTTTCCCCTCATGTCCTTGTCGGTGATTGTTTGTATGTTATGTTACGTGGGTTTGTGTTTCGGTGTGCGACGGGTATCCTTTACCCATTTTATTTTGTACTTTGGTTTTGGAGTTTGTTTTTCATTAAATACTCCATATTAACCAACTTGGTTTCTCCTGCGCCTGATTTCCCTGCCACCTACATACACGAATATGACAATGGCGCAACTACATTAATTCCACATGAATCAAACATGTGAGTATCTTTAAGGATTTTGAATGTCTGGATATTTAGATTTTAATTTTAATGTTCAAGTCTACTGCACCAAATACAACTTTAACACTCATGGGGCAGCAAGTTATCTTTCCAATCATAGTTGTGAATTCAACCCCCATATCCCTTTGCATGCACAGAACCACTGCAAAGCAACAGACATTCTCCACAAAGTATAACACAGGCAGCATCTAGTGAAACATTTTCAGAGTGAGGCTATATAGTGGGGCTATATTTACGCTTGGATTGTTTATATAATGTTATTCATATCATACCAATATGTGTAGCATCATTTGGAATGTGTCCCAGAAAAAAGGTTCCGCTGTGTGCGCTCCCCAAAACCTTCCCCCCAGAAAGAAGGGCTTGCTGTCACACAGCTTGGCCAGGATTTGGGAGATGAACAGCAATGCCTCCACTCTGAGCCGGGTCAAACAAAGGCTTATTTGAGCATGGAGGGGTGGCTTTAAGGCTGGCCGCGGCCCTCCATATTTTGGCTGTGTTAGTGCTAACATCAACCACGCTCTGCACACCAACACGCACACACTAACACACACACACATTTGAACCCTCTTTTGAACACATTTTCCTCGAGCTGACATTTTCTATGACCTCAATGTGGTATTGGCATGAGTTACAGATATACTGATCCGATTCCAATGAAACTATTGCATTTCATAAGTCCTACCAGGATGAATATGATGTAAGTGCATGTCTTTGAGGGAAAGCTCCATTGAGGGAAAATATCTAATTGAACGTCCCCATCGCTTACAGCTTACGTGTGGTTCAGTTATTGTTGGCATGTTCCCTATAATGAATTATGCATTGATCCTTGAAGATTACTGATTGCATATAATGTAGAATGTCATGTAAATACATTTGCTGTTTGATCCCCATCAACCATTATCGGCCTGTGTGTCACTAGGCAGGGATACAAGTGATGTTCATTAAGGAAACGTCAGCCATATGCAGTGAGCTGGTTGACTCGTCCATTAGTTTTGCATGCATATTTTGTGCGAGATGGAACGCGAGCAGCATCCAAGAGAAAGGCTAGCCTCCTTCTGCATAGATCTCTCTCTCTCTCTCGTAATCTTAGGCTAGACAGGTACCTTTATATTTCAAACTACCACAGGAGGAGAGGGATAGTTAAAGAGAGACACCACCATGCAGCCTGACACCACCACATGACTCTGTACTTCCACATCTGAATAGACACAATTTTCAATCAATCAGAATCAATGACAAGCTGTGGCTAGTGTGATTGGACAGATCTCTGTGGTTTGAGAGAGGATAAGTGGTGGTGCTTCCCACCTCTGCTCTGCAGAACTCTAGTCCCTTGGCAAACTGTATGTCTTGACATCCAATACAAACATGGCTGCGTGAGTGATGGGTTCACCCATGGAAATGATTGAGTGGCTGGGGAGTTTTGACACTATGGAAGGCCACAATTGAGGGATAAGCTCCAAGACAGATGCAGACAGAAGGAAGGATACAGTTAGCAGCAGTGGAATCCTGGCTCCAATTCATAATATCTCAATATTTGTTTTCCTCTTTCCAGGAGACTACAATTAATCCTGTCTTGACAGTCATCCTTCACTTTTTCATTTCGGAAAGAAACAAAGATAATGTTCAAGCTGGTACCAAATCTCCCTCGCTCCTAGTCTCTTTTCTCCATGACCACCAATCTGAGAGTGCTTGATGAAGTATGATGTACATGGTTGAAACTTACTCAAGACTCCTTTAACCTTGAGGTCAATCTGTTAGGTAAGGCAATGTAAACATGCAAGAATGAGGAAACATATCTCCAGTATGGAAAGTGCCATTTCTGTTGTTGTTGCTGTGACCACCAAACAGAGAGCACTTCTAGGGAGATCTGCATGTTTGAAACCTGCACAACAACCCCTTCTTCCACTCTTCAAAGGCCAAGATGAAAGGGATTGGAGGAAAAAAGACCATGCAAGAGTCAAGGGTGTGTCAAGGCGGGGGATTGCTTTCCACTTCGAATGCAAAAAGCTATTTATTTTACATGAAATTATACAAGAGGTAGCGATATTGACTTCCCTCTATTGACATGGTCCTGGCGTAGCGAGATGGAGTCTGACAAGCAAGATGCTCTCTCCAGATGGCTGGGTAGTGAGCAACAGTCACCAAAGGTCATAGAGCTGCTGATTTATTCCCTTTCTGATGTCTCAGTGTACCCGGTCTCAAATAACTGCACTGGACCCCTCTTAAATGGAACAGATACGTTTTAGTCTGAGCTTGGCATTGACTCTTATTTGATGATGTGGCAAGCAATTGTCGACACCTAGAATGATTCGTGAAAGAATAGAATAGGGGAGAATATAACAATTATATATAATATAATTCAGTTGTCCAGTGGAAATGTGTCTTTTGCGTTACCTTCATAGGACAAAATAGGTTTCTGAGCTGAATATGCAAATTCATCTAATTTTCTCTCCATAGAAACAAGGAGCGGCTTTATTTGCATTGACGTACAATCTACGCTAACTCTGATGATCACTTGGAGTGGTGATGCGAGGCAGCCTATTGGTTATCATCATACCGCATTGGTCCTCATCTACCTCTGACTGAAATATGCACGGAGATATTCGGCGGGATTATTTTAACAGAAAGCCGAAACTGCTCTGTGTTAGTGGCGGTTTCACTTAAGGAGATGAGCGGCCGAGCCAACTGATAAAGCTTCCTTTGGGGCCTGTGGCAAAGCATTAAATGATGCATATGTTCTCATTCCATTCTGACTCAACTAGAGAAGAATTCCAAGCACTTCCATTACCAAATTGAACACAGGAGCACAATGTGGACTCGTTTCATTTTATGTAACAGAAGGCATGCTGAGTAACCTTCCAAGGATTAGATCTCAGATTGAACTAAAATGATCATTTTTGTTATCGTCAGATGAGGTACGGGAAAATTCACTTCTATGTTGTGTGCCACAAGTATCAAACCACGGTAATCTATGTGGTTGCTGGAAAATGTTTATGGTGTGACATAACATTGTCATGGATGTTCTCAATTGGTTCAATGTCAAGATTAACATGAACAGTGAGATAAATCATAGGGTGTTTCAAAATATGCATACTAGTGTGTTCAAAACTCTCATGTTCCGAGTTCGTTCACCGAGGACGTTGTCTTGAGTACATTCTTGTGAGGACAAGTGTGGAGAATGCATAAAATGTTACTCACACTCTGTGCTATTATCTTTGACCAATACAGAAGAAACAAGAAAAATACACAAATCATATGCAAACATTTAACTTCATAGCTATCAGCTAGCTGTAAATGAATCGGATTATATATATATATATATATATACTTAAAGCATACCTCATTAATATATTTTTGTCGATTTGAATATGTCCGTGATAATCTAAATTGGAACAATTTTAAAAACATTTAATGTATTTAATGTACATTTAATTAGCATTTAAGCGTATGAAATATACTTATCTAAATTGGTGAAAATGTTTTTACTTAAGTATATTCCTAGTATATTAGAGCAAAAACAAATAGACTTTGAGTACACCTTAAGTACATTTTACGTACATTACCAGTCAAAAGTTTGGACACACGTACTCATTCAAGGGTTTTTCTTTATTTTTACTACGTTATACATTGCAGAATAATAGTGAAGACATCAACACTATGAAATAACACATATGGAATCATGTAGTAACCAAAAAAGTGTTTAACTAGTCAAAGTATATTATATATTTGAGATTCTTCAAAGTAGCCACCTTTTGACTTGATGACAGTTTTGCACACTCTTGGCATTCTCTCAACCAGCTTCATTAGGTACTCACCTGGAATGTATTTCAATTAACAGGTGTGCGTTGTTAAAAGTTAATTTGTGGAATTTCTTTCCTTAAAACCTGTTGGGGGTAGGGTTGTCCTGACTGGTTGGATCACTGCCTGGTACGGCAACTGCTCGGCCTTCGACCAACCGTAAGGCACTACAGAGGGTTGTGCAAATGGCCCAGTACATCACTGGGGCCAAGCTTCCTGCCATTCAGGACTTCTATACCAGGCGGTGTCAGAGGAAGGCCCTAAAAATTGTCAGAGACTACAGCTACCCTAGTCATAGACTGTTCTCCCTGCTACCCACGGCAAGCGGTACCGGACTGCCAAGTCTAGATCCAAGAGGCTTCTAAACAGCTTCTACCCCCAAGCCATAAGACTCCTGAACATCTAGTCAAATGGCTACCCAGACAATTTGCATTGCCCCCCCCCCCCTGCTCTCCACACCACTGCCACTCTCTGTTGTCATCTATGCATAGTCACTTTAATTAACTCTACAATAACCTACATGTACATACTACCCCAACTAACCGGTGCCCCCGCACATTGACTCTGTACCGGCACCCCCCTGTATATATTGTTATTTTTTTACTGCTGCTCTTTAATAACTTGTTACTTTTGTCTCTTATTCTTATCCGTATTTTTTTAAACTGCACTGTCGGTTAGGGGCTCGTAAGTAAGCATTTCACTGTAAGGTCTACACCTGTTGTATTCGGAGCATGTGACTAATAACATTTGAAAAATGTGATTTGTAAGGGCTATTTGACCAAGGAGAGTGATGGAGTGCTGCATCAGATGACCTGGCCTCCACAGTCACCCGACCTCAACCCAAGTGAGATGGTTTGGGATGAGTTGGACCGTAGAGTGAAGGAAATGCAGCCAACAAGTGCTCAGCATATATGGGAACTCCTTCAAGACTGTTGGAAAAGCATTCCTAATGAAGCTGGTTGAAAGAATGCCAAGAGTGTGCAAATCTGTCATCAAGGCAAAGGGTGGCTACTTTAAAGAACCTACAATTTAAAATGTATAGCACAATGTGTTAAATTGACCTTTGGCTCCATAACCAGAGAGTTATGTCAAGTGTCAATCAAGTTACTCTGTGTAGAATGTCTCTGTTCATTCTTTGAACCATTAAACAATGATTTATATAGGCAATATTCCAATGTTCCAAGTCCACAGTGCCAGAATAGCTAGATAAGATACCACTAAACTGTTTTCATCTTAGCATTTCTACAGGAAAAAACATCCATTGTTCCGACTTGTATAGTCTGCCTGACAGGCAATTCAGATTCCCAAACTCTGCCACAAAAGGATGGCTTCTTCCAAGGACTATCTGTTTTTACAATGGAGTGTGAGAATGCAATCATCATGGTCGTTTCAAACGGAGGGAAAACAATTTAGGAGAGAAGCGGCACTGCGCCGGGCATGTTTATGGAGCTCTCCGTCTGCAGACGAGGAGAGAGTATACCCCCACCGCCACCTCCGGTGCCGTGTAACCCCACCATGTCATTTCCTCAAGACTCGCTGACATCATCAGCGCTCCCTACCCTCTCCACCATTTTATGAATCTGTCTTACTCCCCTTTATATTAGGCGCGGAAGCCACCCTTCGAGATTGATAGTAGCGCTTTGTTTTCCCCCCCATTTGTTGTGGCCTCCCTTGCGATAGACACTTTCTGTAATAAACTAAATGAGCTTGGGAAATGGCGAGCCTCGAGGTGATATTTCACCAGCCCAAGATGCTGAGCGAGATGTTGTTGTTTGTGCTCAGATGATACAGAGATAGACCTATGTGCAGCGACACTACAATAACCTGGGATTTCTGGAGCCATTTCCCATGAAAGAGCATATACTTGCATGTTATTTAGTAGCAGAGGAGAAAGGAGCAAGGTAGGTTGACTGAACAACCTGTTCTGAACAACAACGGACTCATTGTAAATCAAGGGGAAAACCAAAGTGAGCAAGGCTCTAAGTGGCTGCAGTTATATAATGAAACAATATTTATGTTCCCTTTCAATATTTGCCAGTGGCCCTTCAGCCAGCATTTTTACTCTAAGCTTCTGGTAAACTGAGACAATTTATTACGGAGCTGACTTTTATTGTGCTTCAATTGAATGCCTCTGGGACTACTGGAGACTTAAGTGAGAGAGTGCCAACCACAAAGAACGACTCCCGCTTTTATATTGTTCATTTGTTGTCTTCTTCCTGTTGCCAAAAACATTTTTTTTTCTTAATTCCCTGTCTGATGATTCTCCAATAAACAATCATACTAATTCACAAAGACACCAATTCATGAAGCTTGAAATATAGCTATTGTACTGCAGATCTTGTACTTTGTGGACATTAGGTGAGTGTTGCTGGGAGGCCTTATATCAGGGTTTCCCAAATTCGGTCCTGGGGACCCCAAGGGGTGCACTTAATTTTTTCTTCCCCTAACACTACACAGCTGATTCAAATAATGAACTCATCATCAAGCTTTGAGTATTTGAATCAGCTGTGTAGTGCTAGGGCAAAAACCAAAATGTGCGCTACTCGGGGTCCCAATGACCGAGTTTGGGAAACGCTGCATTATATTGTCTATGTTTCAAACACTTCTACTTCCTGTATCTGGAGGAAGTCCTGCAGTGTTTTGTTCATAGAGAATGATAGAGGAGTCTAGATGGATAAATCCCGTTTTGGCAGTGACATTGCCATTGAGGGCTTCCACCATTTTAACCTCTATGGGCTAGGTGGGACGCTTAGATATCCTGTTAGGGCTAGGGGGCAGTATTTACACCGCCGGATAAAAAACGTACCCGATTTAATCTGGTTACCACTCCTACCCAGTAACTAGAATATGCATATACTTATTACATATGGATAGAAAACACCCTAAAGTTTCTAAAACTGTTTGAATGGTGTCTGTGAGTATAACAGAACTCATTTGGCAGGCAAAGAACTGAGAAGGTTTCATGCAGGAAGTGGCCTGTCTGACAAGGTGTTCTTCTTGTCTCTGTTTATTGAAGAGTGAGGATCTTAGCTGTCCCATGACACTTCCTACGGCTGCCATAGGGTCTCAGAAGGCGGTAAAAAGCTGAATCGTGGCTTTGCAGGCTCTGGCTGAAAAAAAGTAGCGCGTTTGGGTAGTGGCTGGTTACAGTACTGTGAGACTCAGGCTCGTGCCCGCGTCGACCGAAAGCTTTGTTTACTTTCCTCTGTTTAGCTAAATGGACATTCCCGGTCGGAATATTATCGCTTTTTTACGAGAAAAATGGCATAAAAATTGATTTTAAACAGCGGTTGACATGCTTCGAAGTACGGTAATGGAATATTTAGATTTTTTTTGTCACGAATTGCGCCATGCGCGCGACCCTGAAATACCATTTCAGATAGTGTCTGGGACGCACGAACACTGCCGGTGAATTTACTAAATTACTCACGATAAACGTTCACAAAAAGCATAACAATTATTTTAAGAATTATAGATACAGAACTCCTCTATGCACTCGATATGTCCGATTTTAAAATAGCTTTTTGGTGAAAGCACATTTTGCAATATTCTCAATAGATAGCCCGGCATCACAGGGCTAGCTATTTAGACACCCAGCAAGTTTAGCACTCATCAAAGTCAGATTTACTATAAGAAAAATGTTCTTACCTTTGTTGTCTTTGTCAGAATGCACTCCCAGGACTTCTACTTCAATAACAAATGTTGGTTTGGTCCAAAATAATCCATCGTTATATCCAAACAGCGGCATTTTGTTTGTGCGTTCTAGACACTATCCTAAAGGGTAAATAAGGGTGGCGAGCATGGCGCAATTCGTGACAAAAAAATTCTAAATATTCCATTACCGTACTTCGAAGCATGTCAACCGCTGTTTAAAATCAATTTTTATGCCATTTTTCTCATAAAAAAGCGATAATATTCCGACCGGGAATCTGCTTTTAGGTAAACATACAAAGGAAAAGGAAGCATTCGGTCGAAGCGGGCACGCGCCTAAGCCCATAGTACTCTGAGTGGCCACTTGCCAAAAGCGATAAAGTGTTTCAGCCAGAGCCTGCCTCGATATCGTTCAGCTTTTTCCTGGGCTCTGAGACCCTATGGAAGCCGTAGGAAGTGTCACGTTATTGCACAGATCCTGAGTCTTCAATAAAAAGAGCCAAGATGAAACACTACTTCTCAGACAGGCCACTTCCTGCTTGAAATCTTCTCAGGTTTTGGCCTGCCATATGAGTTCTGTTATACTCACAGACACCATTCAAACAGTTTTAGAAACTTTAGGGTGTTTTCTATCCAAAGCCAATAATTATATGCATATTCTAGTTACTGGGCAGGAGTAGTAACCAGATTAAATCGGGTACGTTTTTTATCCAGCCGTGTCAATACTGCCCCCTAGCCCTAACAGGTTAAAGTAGTCAACTGGGTGTGACTTCCTATGGGTTAAGGGAGGATCACATAATTTCATCTAGGTGAAAGGAGAGATCAACCAATGAATTATAGTTGTGAAAGAACATTCCATAACTGCAGGTGGCAGTAATTTGCCAACCTTGGTATTTATACCTGATCAAACAACACACTCCAGGTGGCAGTATGCACCCTTTCAGTTTTTCTTACCAACTCATAGAAGTAGTTGGCCTCGATGGCACTGCCCATGCACTCACAGGCGCTATAATGAACCTGCATGTAAAAAGGAACTTGCAAGTAAGAAGTAACCTTCAAGTATGTATTTCGTTGGACGGTGTATACCATGTATATCCTGTACATACTGTATTACATTTTACATTTTAGTCATTTAGCAGACGCTCTTATCCAGAGCGACTTACAGTAGTGAACGCATACATTTCATAATTTTTTTTTTTTCTGTGCTGGCCCCCCGTGGGAATTGAACCCACAACCCTGGCGTTGCAAACACCATGCTCTACCAACTGAGCTACAGGGAAGGCCCTATGTATGACTGTATGACTAATAAAACTTGAAACTTGAATATTGGGACAGATATAAAAAAGTATCCTCTGTTCTATCTCTATGATTGTGTTTTGTTGACCACTTTCCTGGTGTACCTTATTTCCCTAAACTGTCTTAAATCGAAACTTTCCTTCAATTTTCTTTGCGCCTTGGCCTCTATAGTCCTTTCTAGGGCAACTTTGTCTCTATGTTAGTGTCGGGATTCGCTCTGAAGCAGCTTCAGCTAATAGGTGTTCCATCTGCATGCCCAGACCATTGTGCAGGATTAAGGATGATGAAACAAGAGGAGGGCTGACGAGACAAATCCTCCTTGTTTGGCCAAGGTTTCTGATGCCGAGTGACACATTACGCCACTTTGTAGGTATTGCATTTTGTAACTTGGCTCCTGGCATTAGATCATTATTTGGCAGTGACTCCAGGGCCAGGTCGAAAAAGAGCTCGGTTTTCTGGGCAGGCTGAGCTTCTCAAAGTCTCTTTCAATAATGTAAATGTCCCTCACCAGCAACTTCACCCTCCCTCTGTCTAATTGTGTCTGGCCCCACTATGTGGTTGTTTTCATTCACAGTGGCAGCTCGCTAGTTGATAGAATGGGCGTTTTTGCAGGGGGCAGGTGGATGGTGGATTGATATGGCAGGGGTAAGGATGTTAATCAGTTGACTGATTAGTAAGATGCAGAAGCCAACTTGTTTGGTCAATGCACAAATCGTTTGTTTCTGTGTTTTGCTTCATTCTCCCTTCAGGTTGTAAGGAATGGGATACAGACGATTTTGATTAATCACTGTCAACAGGGAGAGGAAATAATTGGTTCTGAATAAATTTGAATGCATTAAGTGATGCCTCAGAAGTAGCTGCTGATGTTGATTGAGATAACAATGTTTATCTTGAAGAATGTTGGTGGTTGAATTTGGAGACATCGTTGCCATTCTTTGCCACTCGTTTTTGTGAAGACAGCAGTTCATCTCTCTGCATGAGTTTAGACTACTTTCCCAAATTGAGGGTTCAAATAAATTACATTTGACTTGGCTGTCGTTTCACAGTTTTAAATTAAAAAGTACAGATTGAAGGTTAACCAAATAACCAATTAAATCCTGGCCTCTCTGCAGTAACCCATGAATACATAACGCAAGGGGAGTGTAGACCCTGAGGAAACTGTGAAATGGTCTCCAGACCAGCAGCCGAGCAGAGGTGGCTAACTCTGAAAGCATCCCATCACCTCGTTCGGCATGTCCGTAATGATGCTCGCCCACTGATTGATGTCTGACAGGGACATTACGACCAGCTGTGGTCATTTCTGAAGCGTCAGTACTTCCTGATAGCACTGGGCGCACACAGCAAGGCTTACCGGACCTCACTCAATTAGATGGGCCGTCTGTTTTTCTCTCTGTTTGTCACTCAGCTGCACAAGTCCTCTCCCAGATCTAATTTATTCTTTCACCTGGAGTGAAGGTTGTGGACAGCTGGAGAGAGAGTTTTTTTTTACTAGCTTTGGATGTTTTTTGTTGTAGGTTTGTTTGTGCCTCTCTCAGCTTCTCTCAGCAATACACCTACCTCTTAAGTAGCTTTAAAAAGGCTGGAAGTGCCTGGTGCAGTATAGTATAACTCCACAATAAAGAAATACAACACCCCAAAACCTGTCATCACTTGATGAGGAAAACAAATGCCAAAAGCTGAAACATATTCAACTTTAGAGTACCAGATGAAGGGAAATACACTGTAGATACCTGTAGGCTATGAAGCAACCGGCCAAAAACGGTGCCCTCAATTTATAGGAAATATTAGATGACATTAGGTCTATGGGTGGGGAGTGGAGACTTTGGGCAATTCCATGGAAACTAAATCATGCTAAGACTCAGATTCTTCACTTTAAAATGTGTCAAACCAAAACCAATGATTTCAAAAATAAACAAACCATACAACTATGAACAAGTACTACTTTGAACAATTTCCACTGGAGATTTTACAAAATAAATTTCCTTGAAGAGCAGTGCAGACGTAAGTTTAGTAACTGAATGACGGTTTATGCTGTTTGTGCCGTCATTCTGTTATCAAACTTTGCATCTGCACTGAATCTGAGTCTCAGCATCACTCTGTTATCGTGAAGTTGCCTGTTTGTTACATAGAAATGGAGACAGAGAAAAATGGAATCGCTTTCTAGAAACACCGTCCTGTTCGGCCCTTAACCTTTCTATTAAACACACCAGGCCAACTCAAGTGGAAAGAGGAGAAATTCCACTGTTTCATTATACAGAACCTCTGTTAAGCAAATTGTCTGCCACTTAGCTAACAGCCTGGTTTAAACGTCAAGAACTTCAGCATCGTATTTGACCCAAGGTCATACCTCTAACTTTTGTTACAGCACTACAATATAGTACAGTACAGTCTAGTACCATATAGTCTAGACCTTACAGTCTAGTACAGTAGTCTAGTACAGTACAGTCTAGCACTGTACTGTCTAGTACACTACAGTCTTGTACCGTACATTCTAGTACAGTACAGTCTAGTACCATACAGTCTAGTACCATACAGTCTAGTAGCATACAGTCTAGTACAGTAGTCTTGTACAGTACAGTCTAGCACTGTACAGTCTAGTACACTACAGTCTTGTACCGTACAGTCCAGTACCGTACAGTCCAGTACCATACAGTCTAGTACCATACAGTCTAGTACCGTACAGTCTAGTACAGTACAGTCTAGTACCGTACAGTCTAGTACTGTCTCACGGTTGCTACGACCAACCCTTGGTTTTCATCGCAGCACGAGGAACATTCTTCAGTGTGTTCTTATTCGTCTGACTGAGCCTTATCCTTATATCTTACTCGTGTCCCTGTGAATGTTCTGTGAATGTTCGCTGCCAAAATGTCAACTTCCACTGCTTTGCCCTCAGAACACTTGTAGGTGCTAAAGTGAAGTTGTTTTATGGATGCTGTGGTAGGTTTCTAAGCTTAGTCATGGAGTCCAACAAGCTGAGCCCGCGGTGTACCTTTAAAATGGCACCTTTTCAGAAACTGTGATTAAGGGCCTTGTGCAATCAAAACTGGTGTGCTGGAGTCGGGTCCAAAATAGCATTGTGAAAGAACACAGTAAATATTGTTGCTTGTTATTATTTCCAAGCATACGATTTTGCATCTGAAAGAAAAACGAGTTATCCCAGAAGACTGGTTTCTATAATTGTGGTGTTACAACAGTAATTAAAGAAATGTGAACTTTACCAGAAAAACTGATGTTCCATAAGAATAAGATGTCTGAATGATTTCATTACTTTTTTTTACTCCGGTTGTCATTACCAACTGTACTGCTACCTTCAAAATCCATTGACTACTCTCTCTCTCTCTAAGGTACATTGTTTATAATATTTTCAATTTTCTCAGTTAAATGGACCCCATGGGAGACAGCACTCTCACTCTCAACCAAGTGAATACACACATGATAGGGGCAGACCCGTCAGTTCTAACGAGCGTCATGTTGAGCTTCAACTCGCCTCAACTCCCCATAAGGCCGCGCTAATGGAGGAGCCATCCATACAATGAGCAGGCTGAAATAATTGGTCCGGCGGGAGTCCTGTTTTGTATGTTTCAGGAGAACCAGCAAGTGATAAAAGAGGAGATGCATGAGACAAAATTACGTTTAATTATGCAAACATCCCGACCCTCAAAGAAAAAGTCAGAGCAGACCGTTGGAGAAATGATCTGTCCAATAAATAATGACACGTCGGCAAATAATGGGGTGCACCATGATGCACTGCCATGTGGAGGACATATACAGACTCCATTGAAAGTGATGGGAGTGAGCAGAAAAATCGAGGGGAAGGTCAAATATTGTCTCACTTTTTCATTAGAATCAACTAGAGACTGAGCAAACCACTGCATCTTTTACAGGTTCATTGTAAGCACAGAATTACTGCTAGTCTCATTTGAGAGTTCTGTGGTTTGGGGCAACACGAGCTCCCACTGTATATGCACACGACATTCAGCTGTCACTGTTTGGCCATTCTAGTACCTTTAAATACAGTGTTTTATGTGACTTTAGTCACTTAGTGTTATTCCATACCCTACCCCCCTCATAGAAACCCAAACTATTCATTCATGCCTCTGGAAGATCTTTGAAATTTGCCAATTAAATCGACTGTTCTATGGGTCCCTTTACTAATGCCTGCGGATCCAACCTCAAAAGCAGATATCGCTTGCCTTCAACCCACCCCTCAATCAGACAAACGATCAGAGAGGGGGACTGCTTGGCATAAAAAACTGGAAGATCTATTTAAAAAAGCGTCCGATTTAATTTGGATTCACAAAAGTGACACAGTAACGACTCATCATCTATCACTCATTTCCTCCATGTTATTTGATCCTCAAAGTCACAGGAATTGCCATTTCTGTCAGGACAGATACTTATTTGTTTGCAGATGATGGAGTTTAACCACTCATCTCGTGGGAGCACACAAAGAGACCACGTTAATGAGAGGAACAGAGAGCATTGGTTACAGGGAAGCCAAAGCTCATTTAAAAGTGAACTACATGATTGAAAGCAGTGCATGCTGCTTCCCCATGCTGTATTTGATAGGGGCAGTTGCCAACAGAAACAAGGCAAACCTTTCCATGAATCGAAATGGGACATTGTAGACATTTCAAGTCTTTTTTACCCAGAAACAAACCTGAAAGGAACCATCTGAAATGGGACCCGGGGCACAGATTTTTTTTGCAAACGCTCTGCGAGTATAGCAAGGCTCTAGCAAGAGAAGGAAGATTTACCAAGACATTGATATAAGATGAAAACTGACAGACGGCAGTGCACTGTTTTTAACTAGGGCTCATTATAGAAGGCAGCTCACTCCTTTGCGGAGGAGAAGCTTGTTATGAAGGCACAACCCATGCCAGAGCTTGTTCCTTTTACACTGTAACACTGAGAAAAGAAAAGAGAGAGGGAAAAAAATATTTGACTCCTATGTTATGTGGGCTTTAAAGAGCTGTGTGAGACTTTCATTTCTCACCCTTTATGGTTGCAATGATAACGGACGATGATATAACCAAGCTGTGGTGTTCTTGCCTTCTGTGTGAAGGGGGCATTTTAGATAAGGTTGTTATACTTGCATCCATTAGGATCAAACAGGATTGTCTAATAAGGAGGTTGTCTAATAAGGTTTCAACCTGGAGTAGATGCAATTCCGTCCTTCCTTCCCTCCTTCCTCGCTCCCTTCGTTCCTTCCTCCCATCCATTCTCCCTTACCCTCATACTATCGATCCAGCCAAACCAGTCAACCAAAGCTTCCTATAGTTCCTCCATATCTGTAATCAAGGAAGACAGTAAAGCGGGAAGGGAGTGAAGTGTTTGAATACTATATGGTCAGGGCCTATTGCTATTGCTCATTCTGCTCATTGTCATTCATTCTGCTCTGGGCTACGGTGTCCTCCCTGCTGAATCGGGACCGAGAGCTAAACTGTGACTCTGCTATGCATCGATGCGAGAGAGAAAAAGAAACAGATCATGGTGGGCAGCCATCAGGACAGGCCCCACCCATCATGTGTTCCTCAGAGTTTCAGCACAGTCAAAATCGCACTGGTAACAATATTCCTCCTTGCCCACAGCGACGTTCACTTCACTTGAGGAAACCTTGGAAAATGCTAGAAATATAGAGCATATCGTGGCATATTGTGCTAAATGACACGTAAAATGTCAGAGCATGTGTCAAAGACACTGTAAATTCACGTGCAGGATTGTGTAACTGTCATTGATCACAGTGTCATGTATAAAGTGAGTTCAGGCTACACATATGAAAGGGGAAAGGGATGAGTTCCATTTTGAAAACCTTTAAATAATAATGTGTAACTCACTTCCTTTGAATGTTCAATACAGCGTCCCTTCAAAATTCCTACGAACCTTCGTCAATCACCATGGTGTAGCAGTGCGTCATGATGGCTCATAGTTTGATTTGAAGTTGATGTTCTTTGTCGCCACTTGAACTCGCAGTGAAGATCTTCGGGTACATAGCTTGCCACATCTCATCTTGTTAATTTAGAGTTGCAAGAACAGGTGGTGAATGTTTCCCAGAGGACACGGTTACAAGGATGAAAACAAATGTTGGGCCTACTTTGCCTTGCTGCTTACATTCAGCCCAGATCCCATGATCAATGACTTGTCTGGGAAATATGGTTGTAAGTTGGTCAAAACATGTTACTCAACATTAAGTTATTCTAATGTGAAGGTAAACTGGATACCAAACTCCATAAAGACGCGGCATTCCAACACCCTCTGCTGTCACTCTGATGTGTGTCTCCCTTGGGAGCGAATCATGTACGCAATATGTTTACTTTGAGCAGAATATTTTCGCATTCCAAATTCAGGTAAGCTCATTTGCAAAGCATATTAGATAGCAACCTGTTCTTCTGTGTTCAGCAGTCTGTTGCCTGTAAATTCATTAAAATATCCACCAAATGCACACGTAGCAGGATTAGCAGATCTTAACAACACGCACATATGTTCACGTGTCTTGTAAAATAAGTTGTGCAAATGTTTCTTCTAACCCGATGTGGCATTCTTTTTTCTTTAGTTCAATGCTTTGTAGATGTGAGGGGATTTTAATCATGGAAAACCAGATGGAAACCAAATCACTGTGATTAAGTATCCAAACTAAAGCTAAAAGGCTTGGCAAACATGTCTTTGGCATAAGAAAACATACATCATACATGTTTCATTCAATATTAATCAAATGCTGGTAGCATATGCAGTAAGTTACTAACAGACCTGTGTATTCGGCTACCACTGTAATAACTCTAGCCCTTCTAGCTGAAGTTGTTGACAGATTTTCATCCCTGTACATTATAACCCCCATGAAACACTCCACCTGTGTCTCGCTTCAGTATTCAATCATATATTTTCATTAACCCCAAATGAGTTACCTAATTAAATGTCTCCCCAAACAAACTACAATATTTTCAGTCAAATCATAATTAAAAGCCTCCAATTAGACATTTATGGCTTAATTAAGTTTCCAATCAAGCAATGTAGTACCACGCTGAATACAATCAAATAGATTTGCCTCCAAGATTATTCTTGGATTGATATAAATGCAGGAATTTAACGTCTATGTGATGGGTATGGGGCAAGCAAACCATATATGATTCCTTATTGTTGTGTGCTGAAGGAAGTCAATATAATACGTGCAGATTGCTCAATTCTAAGACGCTCTAGAATCACGATGATGCTTAAGGGACTGAGTTGTCCACAGACACTGAAGCCTTGACAAAATATTAAAAACATCTGTTATTATGTGAGCTATGACATTCACCTCCCTTCAATCTTTTATGAGTTAGTTAAAAATATAACCCTATCAGCTGAGGTAGAAACCAGTCTTCAGTTCCTCTCCCTAAAATCCAGTCCTCGTGAAGTGTGAGAGCCATAGAAAGTACCTAATCCTGATTCTCTTGATTAGTGTGATGCTGTCTAATTGACAGATTGATCTCACCCAGCATTCTCAGTCTCTCTTTCCTCTTCCCGCTGGGTCAATTATTCTATTAGCTACCTTCTAGCACTGGGCTCTAGTGTAATCAAGAAGAGTATAGGCCTCTGTCGCAAATTAGCTCAAAGAATCAAAGCTTAAAAGGCCATAGAAACAGAGAGAAAGACAGATGTTCACAATTGGGAATGAAGAGTCTCAAAAACCCACACGGAATGGTGGGTGATTGTACCATACCATACTGAAATATAAAACAAATATAAAGTTGGTTGTTATGTGTATGTCAGAATCACCTTCTGTGAAAAGGACTGCGTTCACACAGGCAGCCCAATTCTGATATTTTTTTCAGTAATTGGTCTTTTGGCCAATCAGATCAGTGCTGAAAAAGATCTGATGTGAAAAGATCTGATGTGATCATTCAAAATACCGATTAGTGGAAAAAAGTTCAAGCCAAGGTTGTTCAGAATAGGTCCATATAATGACCTTGAGGATAAAAATAGATATTACAGAATATAGTTATTCAAGGACTTCTAACGTTGCCCTTTAGTTGATCGTCTGCTATATTGTCTGCCTAATGGAGTGTGTCCCAGGACTTATGCCAAACATGATAACTATTTCCTTATTACTCAAACCCTTTTGGCTTAGCACAATGGCACCATGGCCCAGTCCAGGAACAAAGGGCCTTTGTTTCCACCAGAGCTTTGTTGTGGAGTGACAAGGGTATTGTAGGCCATTGTGACAGGTTCATCTTTGTGTTATACAGGGAAAACATAATCAAGTTAAATATTAATAATAAGAAGTCAGAACTCTGCAGAAGCCAATAATCTTACAGAAGGCAAAGTAAATGGAGTCAGAACAAAGCGGGTTGGACTAATCAATATGATTTGAGAAAAATCTAAAGGTGTGAAAGGAGGTCAAAACCTTTCAAGAGGGAATTGATTGTTGGTGCCATTTGAAAACTGAGGTTAGGATTTATTAAAAGGTATCAATGTCAAATTCCAAGACCTCTTGTGAATTACATGTCTACCTTCAAATGTAAGTGTGTGGGTATGCTTCTGCAACTATGTGTAATTTGTGTAGTGAGCTAACATATTGTTTGAATATAGTATAATGTGAACTATTCCTTACCTACACATAATCCTTCCATGAAAAATATTTATGATTGTACTGACTTAGATATATGCAAAGATATTTCAAACAAAAAATAATTCCTTCCTACTTCAATTGACAAGCTATTTTTATTTTCAGTGAATGACTACAAAAACAGCTTTGTGAGTTGGTGTTTATGTTGCATGTTTGTCTCTGGTCAGTTGGAGAGATGCTCTTCTCATTCGCTTTGCCTGCCTGAGAGAGATCATGAAATAGCACAGAGGGCCCAAGGGATAGCTTGTTGTGTATGACACAGAGTAGCCCATCTGTCTTCCCTAGGAACAAGAGCTATCCTGTAATAAAATAGCATCATATACATCTTCTCTGAAAACCTCATTGTACACAAAATAATGTAGTGTTGGGCCCCTTAGGTTGTAATAATTTACTGATGCAGTACAACTCAGTATGATATTCCTTTTTACTCCATTATCTTTGGTGAGATCAATTAAGTCGGTGTTACTGGTGGGGAAAGATAAACAAAATCGTTATCGCTGCATATGAAATTAGAATTAATCAATTGAACATGGCTAATTACATTGAATCAATTTTGGGTATACTTTATCATTGTCTTTGCCGTGTTCAGTTAAGAAATAGATATGTGACTGCTTTTGCAGATCAATTGCAATGTTTCACTATTGACATATTATCAGGCAAATAGACCAAATACATGTATAGATTTACTGATTTAGCATTTGTTATTATAGTGCGATGCAGCCATGTCAGTTTAAATCTTCAACAAATCTAACAACAACCCATGTTAGTTGAAAGCTGAAAATCAACTGACATTGCTGTATTACAGTTTGGGATACATCACCAAGGAACCAAATATTCAAATTGACTTGATATTTAGTTTGGATATACTGTGAGCTGTGAGCTGTGTCTAGTCCTGGGCCTTTAAGCCCCTTACTAATGAAAGAGGAAGAAGAACATTGAAATAGCCAAACCAATCTCTACCAGACTTACAATACACAACTGTACCTGATAACCACTGTATACATTTCAAACCACACAGGCTGCATAGAACACTCACAGAAGCAACAATTTATAACTCAAATATGATGCTTTTGAAATGCACGCCCAGATTGGTTATGCATGCGATGAATTATGTATTGGATGAAGATCAGGGGAATATCAGGACGATGGCAAGCAGGAATTCATTTAGTTAAAATGAACATAGAAGTGACAGGGACAAGTCTCAAGTCATATGAGCCAACATCCAAGGTAGGCCTATAAACCAAATCAATGCATACTAATGATCTTATCTGTCATTATTTACTCTAATCAGCACATGAATATTACACTGAATAAAAATATAAACGCAATATGTAAAGTGTTGGTCCCATGTTTCATGAGCTGAAATAAAAGATCCTCGAAATTTTCAATTTGCACAAAGAGCTTTTTTCTCGCAAATTTGTGCACAAATTTGGTTACATCCCTGTTAGTGAGCATTTTATCCTTCGTCAAGATAATCCATCCACCTGACAGATGTGACTGTTGAGGACTATTTTTTACCCCTTTTGTGGGGAAAAGCTCATATTGGCTGGGCCTGGCTCCCAAGTGGATGGGCCTATGCCCTCTCAGGCCCACTCATGGCTGCGCCCCTGCCCACTCATATGGCGAGATCAATTATACATGATCAATAATACAGTATACATTCGGTAATATTAATTATTAACTGCCATCAAACTGAAATGTTTGGCTTTTAACTATTGTTAGCACATGCCGTATTAGTACAGTTAATTACATATTGACGGGGTAAGACATAGGCCTGTCAAACTAAATGTGGCAGTTTAAATGATCACTGACCTGTTTCCCAAAAGAATAATCACTCTGTTTCATCATTGGGAAGAAGCTGTATAATTTATTGTTGTCAGTGACACATGAGACATACAGTTGAATTCGGAGGTTTACATACACCTAAGCCAAATACATTTAAACTCAGTTTATCACAATTCCTGACATTTAATCCTAGTAAAAATTCCCTGTCTCAGGTCAGTTAGGATCACCACTTTATTTTAAGAATGTCAGAATAGTAGTAGAGAGAATAATTTATTTCAGCCTTTATTTCTTTCCTCACATTCCCAGTATGTCAGAAGTTTACATACACCCAATTAGTATTTGGTAGCATTGCCGTTAAATTATTTAACTTGGGTCAAATGTTTCGGGTAGCCTTCCACAAGCTTCCCACAATAAGTTGGGTGAATTTTGGCCCATTCCTCCTGACAGAGCTGGTGTAACTGAGTCAGGTTTGTAGGCCTTCTTGTTAGCATACACTTTTTCAGTTCTGCCCACAAATGTTCTATAGGCTTGAGATCAGGGCTTTGTGATGGCCATTCCAATACCTTGGACTTTGTTGTCCTTAAGCCATTTTGCCAAAACTTTGGAATTATGTTTGGGTTCATTATCCATTTGGAAGACCCAAAGCTTTGCTTTGCGACCAAGCTTTAACTTCCTGACAGATGTCTTGAGATGTTGCTTCAATATATCCACATAATTTTCCTCCCTCATGATGCCATCTATTTTGTGAAGTGCACCAGTCCCTCCTGCAGCAAAGCACCCCCACAACATGATGCTGCCACCCCCATGCTTCACGGTTGGGATGGTGTTCTTTGGCTTGCAAGCCTCCCCCTTTCTTCTCCAAACATAACAATGGTCATTATGGCCAAACAGTTCTATTTTTGTTTCATCAGAC
This sequence comes from Salmo salar, assembly GCF_965601325.2. Lineage (NCBI taxonomy): Eukaryota > Metazoa > Chordata > Actinopteri > Salmoniformes > Salmonidae > Salmo > Salmo salar. The sequence continues at coordinate 11,648,421 of NC_138307.1, forward strand.
CAGAGGACATTTCTCCAAAAAGTACGATCTTTGTCCCCATGTGCAGTTGCAAAAAATAGTCTGGCTTTTTTGGGAAATTTTGGAGCAGTGGCTTCTTTCTTGCTGAGCGGCCTTTCAGGTTATGTCGATATAGGACTCAGTTTACTGTGAATATAGATCATTTTGTACCTGTTTCCTCCAGCATCTTCACAAGGTCCTTTGTTGTTGTTCTGGGATTGATTTGCACTTTTCGCATCAAAGTACGTTCATCTCAAGGAGACAGAACGCTTCTCCTTCCTGAGCAGTATAATGGCTTTGTGGTCCCATGGTGTTCATACTTGCGAACTATTGTTTGTACAGATGAACACGGTACCTTCAGGTGTTTGTATATTGCTCCCAAGGATGAACTAGACTTGTGGAGGTAAAAAAAAAAATCTTAGTTCTTGGCTGATTTCTTTTGATTTTCCCATGATGTCAAGCAAAGAGGCACTGAGTTTGAAGGTAGGCCTTGAAATACATCCACATGTACACCTCCAATTGACTCAAATTATGTCAATCAGCCTATCAGAAGCTTCTAAAACTATGACATAATTTTCTAGAATTTTCCAAGCTGTTTAAAGGCACAGTCTAGTGTATGTAAACTTCTGACCCACTGGAATTGTGAGACAGTGAATTATAAGTGAAATAATCTGTCTCTAAACAATTGTTGGAAAATCGACTTGTGTCATGCACAAAGTAGATGTCCTAACTGACTTGCCAAAGCTATAGTTTGTTAACAAGAAATGTGTGGAGTGGTTGAAAAACAAGTTTTAATGAATCCAACCTAAGTGTATGTAAACTTACGACTTCAACTGTAGCTTTTAGACATCTAAAATCTATGAATTCAACATCTGAGAACAGCAAAATGTTGCAGACACATGAAGTCTCCCATAATTAAGTAATCACTTATAATGATAAAACACAAATGCAAGAAATATGTGGATATAGCGTTTTGGAACGAAACTCTTCATGTGAATGTGGCCCTTTGTCTCAGTTTTGCAACCCTTTAACCCCAATCATTTTTACAACAATTACAAAACTACTTCGAGGTCCGGTTCAAAATTATTATATACATTACCAGTCAAAAGTTTGGACACACCTACTCATTCAAGTGTTTTTGTTTATTTTGTCGTGTCTGGACTATCATTAAATGTGAAGACTGTATATAATCATATCAATTCTCTAGGTTAAATTTTTACGTGATTAAACTAATCATGTAAACATTAATTAACTAGGAAGTTGGGGCACCACGGGAAAATGTAAGAGTTATTGTTATAATTTCCCAAATTTAACTCTTCAGATATTTGAATATCTGATCCATTGGTCTTCTATTAATGATTTATTATTATTATCAGTTCTCATTCCAAACATTGTAAAATTCTTGGTTATCTGCACGAACCCTATTTTCAATAATGAATTAGAAATATGCAAATTGGAAAAATTACTTGTGTCATGCACAAAGTAGATGTCCTCCCCGACTTGCCAAAACTATAGTTTGTTAAAAATACATTTATGGAGTGGTTGAGAAATGAGTTTTAATGACTCCAACCTATGTGTATGTAAACTTCCGACTTCAACTATATGTGACCTACTGGCTCGATTTGGTCTTATGTTGCAAAATGTGAAATGTGTTTTTTTACATTGGATAAAAGTTAGAGAAAATGGCATATCATATTCTACAGTTGAGGAACAATGGGGAAGTAATTCTGCTTGAAAGTTGATAAACTTGCAACCTCACTTTTGAGAAAATGGCCATTGAATGTTTTGGTAAACCTACTGGAGAGCACTTCTTTGTCTACACCCATTCAGCATTGTTCACACCTTCTTAAGCCTTAGCCCCACCCGTCTCTTTAAGGATTAACAGTGTAGTAAACAACCAAAGATTTCATGACTAAAAGTGGTGAAATTAGTAGAAAAAAGTAGTAGTACAAATGCACTTTATCTAGTCCTTGACGTATATCCTAATCTGACTTTGGTGCAGGTCATGTTGCTCTTCACATTACATTCTCTGGTAAACAGACACTATATCAAATAAAATATACGTTTATTTGTCACTTGCACAAGATACAGAAGGTGTAAACAATACAGTGAAATGGTTACTTGCATGTAGCTAGCTAAACAATTAAGCATAATTCCAACTCTAATGCCGCGTTCAAAACAACTGGGAAGTTGTATATTTCTGACTTCCGAGCATTCAAAACAACTGGGAACTCTAAAAAAAAAAAAAAAAACAAGCTCCAAATGGGAAAAATGTATTTGAACAGTCATCCAACTCAGAATTCCAACTCAAGTTCTTGGGCCTCTTTCTAGAACTCTGACTTTCCAACCTGAAGATCAGTGATTTACAGATGGCATACAAGTTTGTTTTTAAGGCGCATTTAAGCATTTCTGTTGAAAAACGCATTTTGATAAAAAATGTAAAATAACTTGCAAATGCCTCTCCTGTGACATGCCTAGTTTCTTGAAACGGGTCACATATTCATATTTTTTTTTGCACATGGTAGATGATTTGCATATGAATATATGCACTACTTTTCTAGACTTTACTTTTGAAAAGGCCAAAAGGTTAAAACCTTCAATACTTATTATACTGTATGAAAGCATTTCATTGTTAAAGGCTTTCTACTCCAGTTTTAGACTAGACTCCTTTGCAGTTCCTTCAGAAAATATTCATACACCTTGACTTAGTCCACATTTTATTGTGTTACTGCCTGATTTTAAAATGTATTAAATTGTTAGTTTTTTCTCACCCATCTACACACAATACCCCATAATGACTAAGTGAAAACAGGTTTTTAGATTTGACTGAAAATGAAATTCAGAAATATCTCATTAACATACAGTAAGTATTCCCACCCCTTTGCTATGACACTCCAAACTGAGCTCAGCTATATTCAATTTCCTTTGATCATCCTTGAGATGTCACTACCATGTGATTGGATTCAATTGTTTGGGCATGATTTAGAAATAAACACTCCTGTCTATATAAGGTCCCACAGTTGACAGTGCATGTTACAGCAGAAACTATACCATAAAGTCCAAGGAACTGTCCATAGACACATTACATTTTGATGAGGCATATATCTGGGGAAGAGTATAAAAAAACGATTTCTAGGGTGTTCAAAGTTTCAAAGAGCACAGTGGTCTCCATCATTGGGAAATTGAAAAAATATGGAGCTACCCAGACTCTGCCTAGAGCTGGCTGTCCGACCAAAGTGAGCAACCAAGCGAGAAGGACCTTTGTCAGGGAGGTGACCGACAACCCAATGACCACTCTGACAGAACTACAGAGTTCCTTGGTTGAGATGGGAGAACCTGCCAGATGGACAACAGTCTCTGTAGCACTTTACACGTCTGGGATTTATGGGAGAGTGGCCAGACGGTAGCCACTCCTGAGAAAAAGGCACATGACAGCACGCCTGGAGTTTGCAAAAAGGCATGTGAAAGACTCAGCATACAGTGTTTGCTCAACTAAAAGTTTTGCGATCATGCTGCGGGACTTAGAGGTAATTTGTGGTTTAGTACGGTACCCTGCGTCACTACTTTATTGCTCCAGACGAGTGCAAGGGGGAGTTAGAGCACTGACTATGCTTTTGGGTCCCAAGGTTTCTGTTTTGTCTCTGACACTTACTTTTTTGGTTACTACTTGTCAGTATTACTTACTAAAACTGTTGTTACACTAAGGTTTTTATTCTAAGAGAAACTTAGACTACAATTAGGGTGTGGAAATGTTAGGATTATTTTGCTCTTACTGTAGTAGTGTAGCCTACTCCCAAATGGTCACATTATACAGCACCTGAGTGGCTCAGATGTCTAAGGCGCAAACTGCGTTGCTACAGATGCTGGTTCGATACCCGTTCCGGCTGTGACCCGGAGACCACTGAGGTGATGGTAGGCTTTTGATTTGTCTCCCCCTAAAAACAGAAATAAATACTTCTAAATAACTAACTGGCTTTATTTACAAATTAGTAATAATTTCTCACCCCATTTTCAAGAATGGCCTTTTTTTTCGCTCACTTTAGGTTATTTGAAAACTAAATCATGTCCAAAATATTGTTATTTTTTAAACAAAGTGATTGTTATTATTATTAATTAATTTAGAATTATATAAAAGCCCCTTAGATATTCTCACAGATATATTATTAACTCTGTTTTTCACAAGCGTAGCAGGCTGTGAATTCTGCAAACAACGTTTCTAGCAGGACAATATACACTGCTCAAAAAAATAAAGGGAACACGTAAACAACACAATGTAACTCCAAGTCAATCACACTTCTGTGAAATCAAACTGTCCACTTAGGAAGCAACACTGATTGACTATGAATTTCACATGCTGTTGTGCAAATGGAATAGACAACAGGTGGAAATTATAGGCAATTAGCAAGACACCCCCAATAAAGGAGTGGTTGTGCAGGTGGACCACAGACCACTTCTCAGTTCCTATGCTTCCTGGCTGATGTTTTGGTCACTTTTGAATGCTGGCGGTGCTTTCACTCTAGTGGTAGCATGAGACGGCGTCTACAACCCACACAAGTGGCTCAGGTAGTGCAGCTCATCCAGGATGGCACATCAATGCGAGCTGTGGCAAGAAGGTTTGCTGTGTCTGTCAGCGTAGTGTCCAGAGCATGGAGGTGCTACCAGGAGACAGGCCAGTACATCAGGAGACGTGGAGGAGGCCGTAGGAGGGCAACAACCCAGCAGCAGGACCACTACCTCCGCCTTTGTGCAAGGAGGAGCAGGAGGAGCACTGCCAGAGCCCTGCAAAATGACCTCCAGCAGGCCACAAATGTGCATGTGTCTGCTCAAACGGTCAGAAACAGACTCCATGAGGGTGGAATGAGGGCCCGACGTCCACAGGTGGGGGTTACAGCCCAACACCGTGCAGGACGTTTGGCATTTGCCAGAGAACACCAAGATTGGCAAATTCGCCACTGGCGTGCTCTTCACAGATGAAAGCAGGTTCACACTGAGCACATGTGACAGACGTGACAGAGTCTGGAGACGCCGTGGAGAACGTTCTGCTGCCTGCAACATCCTCCAGCATGACTGGTTTGGTGGTGGGTCAGTCATGGTGTGGGTTGGCATTTCTTTGGGGGGCCGCAAAGCCCTCCATGTGCTCGCCAGAGGTAGTCTGACAGCCATTAGGTACCGAGATGAGATCCTCAGACCCCTTGTGAGACCATATGCTGGTGCGGTTGGCCCTGGGTTCCTCCTAATGCAAGACAATGCTAGACCTCATGTGGCTGGAGTGTCAGCAGTTCCTGCAAGAGGAAGGCATTAATGCTATGGACTGGCCCGCCCGTTCCCCAGACCTGAATCCAATTGAGCACATCTGGGACATCATGTCTCACTCCATCCACCAACGCCACGTTTCACCACAGACTGTCCAGGAGTTGGCGGATGCTTTAGTCCAGGTCTGGGAGGAGATCCCTCAGGAGACCATCCGCCACCTCATCAGGAGCATGCCCAGGCGTTGTAGGGAGGTCATACAGGCACGTGGAGGCCACACACACTACTGAGCCTCATTTTGACTTGTTTTAAGGACATTACATCAAAGTTGGATCAGCCTGTAGTGTGGTTTTCCACTTTAATTTTGAGTGTGACTGCAAATCCAGACCTCCATGGGTTGATAAATTGGATTTCCATTGATCATTTTTCTGTGATTTTGTTGTCAGCACATTCAACTATGTAAAGAAAAAAGTATTTAATACGATTATTTCATTCATTCAGATCTAGGATGTGTTATTTTAGTGTTCCCTTTATTTTTTGGAGCAGTATATATTGGTCATATTGGTCATGGCTCCCAAGTGGTGCACAATGGAATTGCCTTGCAGTTCTCCAGCTTTATCCACTGAGATAGAGGTAGTCGCACGAGGGCAGGAGGCACGTAACGGGCCGCAGAGCAGCACACAGATGACGGACCTAGCCCATAGGGAAGGACGGAGGAGGAAGGGGAGGGGAGGTGGAGCAACATTTTAAGGGGCATTGCATTAATAATGGCGCTGACTAGGGAAACGTTCCCACTGTTCTTAGTGCCTTTCTGCACGTTCAAACTAAAACAATGTAACTAAATGACGCGAAAAATGCCCCTTAGCTATGAATTCGGAAATAATTAAATATTATATTATTAAATCATATTAAATCATATGATTAAATATGATTAATTATCAAATTGTTAAATATATTAAATATATTATTAAATATTAGAGCAATTGACCTATCACTAAAGGCATCAGTCAAAAGTTATACTTTAATCCGAACTGGATTTATCGCAACATGACATGAAAGCGCACATTTGTAAATGTTTTATTTTTATTTTTTATTTATTTCACGTTCATTTAACCAGGTAGACTAGTTGAGAACAAGTTCTCATTTACAACCGCGACCTGGCCAAGATAAAGCAAAGCACTGCAACACAAACAACAACACAGAGTTACACATAGAATAAACAAACAAACAGTCAATAATAAAATCAACGTACCAGGCGGGTTCGTCAGGTCGTCGGTTCACCTTGACAATTCCATTCCTCTTCTGAAAACAGAACTTGACCACCTGCTCACCAGGTACAGCAAGGTCCGTCCGGACCGTTATAATGTTCTGCTATTCCAAGGATGTGTAAACGAAGAAAGATACCACGAGTGGACACAGAATACGAACTGAGGCAAATGTGGCTTACCAGTGAACCTCTGGGTGTTCATCATTAATAATGTGTCTCAGAAGTTTCTGTCCATGACTGATGCAACCCAAAAAAGCATTAAAGACAGAGTTAATGAGTACTTAAGCCTTGTGTGGTCTCAAGGGTCAAAAATGGCCCTTGAGACAACACAACGGATCAAGAATGGCCTTTTTCTCGCTCACTCTCAGTTCATCACCCAATTAACCCTACCGGGAAGTATGGTGGTGGCCACGTCATGCTATGGGGATGCTTTTCAGCGGCAGGGACTGGGAGACTGGTAAGGATAGAGAGAACAATAAATGGAACCAAATACAGGCAAATGCTTGATGAGAACCTGCAATGCTGGAATGGCTTCATAACAAGAATGCTAAAGTCCTTGAGTGGCCCAGCCAAACATTTGAATTGGCAACAGGTGGAAGCCAATCAAGTTGTAGTCACGTCTCAAGGATGATCAAAGGAAATTGGATTAACCTGAGCTCAATATGGAGTGTCATAGCAAAGGAGTGTGAATATTTATGTAAATAAATAAACTCTAAAAGCATGATTTCACATTGTCATTATGGGTTATTGTGTGTACATGGGTGAGAGAAAAAATCTAATTAATCCATGTTGAATTGAGGCTGTAACACAAGAAAATGTAGACTAAATCAAGGGGTATGAATACTTTCTGAGGGCACTGTGCATATGAGTCACATGGGCTCTTTCTAGTCTCTGTAGGAGACATCATCTCCTATCATTCCCACTTTGATGAATAAAGTCAAATTAGACACTAATTGTAAACATCAAGATTGGTTTGACTCCAATATAGCTAGGGGGCGCATGTATAGACATAACACATACACATACAAACACATACTCAACAAGTGGTTAAATTGATAGATAGTGACACACACCCTAAACTTAAAACATTTTGTGGTTGGAGTTTTTTTTAATGTTGAATTTGGCAACAAGTCCTGCAGGTCACATCTTAAATATTCCTTTGGAAGTTGGGTAGGATGATTATTTTGGCCGATATTCACTGGTAGTTGGCTGGGATTATAGTCTGGGCAGGCCCAAAAAGATATGAGGAGAGTGACTGAACCTGTGAAGGTGACCTCAGGTTACCTAGAGGTTACTTAGAGTGTAGGTCATAGACTATGACTGTGAAGCCTTGGCTATGAGGGACATAGCACAGCTCCACACACATACTGTACATAAAGAAAGACGAGCCCTGGGCTTTGATGGAAATTAACGCAGTTGCAGAGGAGGTGAAACTGATAAAGCATGGTGCACAAAGACCCCTATCTCACTGTCAATCCCCAGCCATCACATACTTAAGTGATAATGCCAGAGAAGCCGGTGTTTGGAGGAGATATTGGCACAGGTGTTGTTTGACCCGAGACGAAGTCGAGGGCAGTCAAACCGTGCCAATATCTCCTCCAAACACCGGCTTCTCTGGCATTATCACTTAAGTATGCATTTGCATTCATTTAAGCTGTTTTGTAGTGATATTTATTTGGATACATCCATAACAATGAGCTAATGATGCGCAATTTCACCTGGCATAGAAAATGTGCTCTCTCGTCAGGACACTGTTGATCAGAGGAGCTAGCCAACAACACAGCTCACACAATCACTTCAAACTAAAGCTGGAAAGACTGCAAACTAGCTGCACTTCATTTCGTTTGACCTTTTTTCTACTGATATTTCTTTGTATATATCCATAAAAATTATGCTGATTCATGATTTTGACTGGCAGAGAAAAGCTGCCTGCCTGTCTGTCTCATCCCGACCCCCAACACATTCATTACTTTCGATAGCTGGAGATCGAAATTAATGTTGCAAATGTCGGAGAGACAGACAGCAAAGTTTATACAAATCTCCGCTGTTGAAAACTAAATGTTAGTCTTAAAGAAATGTGAGATAATGTCTAGATGCTTTTTATAGTGGAGATCAAGTTTATAAATTGTCTGGCTGGGCTGATGAGACAGTGGATTGTGCAGTCAGATGGAACAGAGTAAAATAGGAATTTTAACATCATAGATTTAGCCGGTGGTAACTTGTGGAATAGACGCTGGAATGCGGTTTTAACCAATGAGCATTTAGGATTAGACCCACCATTGTATAAGATCAGAGAGCATCTCTTTACATTGCTCATCCTAATATTTATATATTTCTTAATTCCATTCGTTTACTTTTATATTTGTGTGTATTGTTGTGAATTGTTAGATACTTCTGCACTGTTGGAGCTAGGAACACAAGCATTTCGCTACACCCGCAATAGCATCTGCTAAATACAGTGCATTCAGAAAGATTCATATTTTTTTACATTTCAGCCTTATTCTAAAATGGATTAAATAGAGCATTTTCCTCATCAATCTGCACACAATATCACATTATGACAAAGTGAAAACTGTTTTTTTACATTTATAAAAAATAAAAAACAAAAACAAATGATCAAATCAAATCTACTTTTATTGGTCACATACACGTGATTAGCAGATTATTACATTACATTTAAGTCATTTAGCAGACGCTCTTATCCAGAGCGACTTACAAAATGGTGCATTCACCTTATGATATCCAGTGGAACAACCACTTTACAATAGTGCATCTAAATCTTTTAAGGGGGGGGGGGGGGTTAGAAGGATTACTTTATCCTATCCTAGGTATTCCTTAAAGAGGTGGGGTTTCAGGTGTCTCCGGAAGGTGGTGATTGACTCCGCTGTCCTGGCGTCGTGAGGGAGCTTGTTCCACCATTGGGGTGCCAGAGCAGCGAACAGTTTTGACTGGGCTGAGCGGGAACTGTGCTTCCTCAGAGGTAGGGGGGCCAGCAGGCCAGTGGTGGATGAACGCAGTGCCCTTGTTTGGGTGTAGGGCCTGATCAGAGCCTGAAGGTATGGAGGTGCCGTTCCCTTCACAGCTCCGTAGGCAATCACCATGGTCTTGTAGCTTCAACTGGAAGCCAGTGGAGAGAGTGGAGGAGCGGGGTGACGTGAGAGAATTTGGGAAGGTTGAACACCAGACGGGCTGCGGCGTTCTGGATGAGTTGTAGGGGTTTAATGGCACAGGCAGGGAGCCCAGCCAAAAGCGAGTTGCAGTAATCCAGACGGGAGATGACAAGTGCCTGGATTAGGACCTGCGCCGCTTCCTGTGTGAGGCAGGGTCGTACTCTGCGAATGTTGTAGAGCATGAACCTACAGGATCGGGTCACCGCCTTGATGTTAGTGGAGAACGACAGGGTGTTGTCCAGGATCACGCCAAGGTTCTTAGCACTCTGGGAGGAGGACACAAGGGAGTTGTCAACCGTGATGGCGAGATCATGGAACGGGCAGTCCTTCCCCGGGAGGAAGAGCAGCTCCGTCTTGCTGAGGTTCAGCTTGAGCTGGTGATCCGTCATCCACACTGATATGTCTGACAGACATGCAGAGATGCGATTCGCCGCCTGGTTATCAGAAGGGGGAAAGGAGAAGATTAATTGTGTGTCGTCTGCATAGCAATGATAGGAGAGACCATGTGAGGATATGACAGAGCCAAGTGACTTGGTGTATAGCGAGAATAGGAGAGGGCCTAGAACAGAGCCCTGGGGGACACCAGTGGTGAGAGCGCATGGTGCGGAGACAGATTCTCGCCACGCCACCTGGTAGGAGCGACCTGTCAGGTAGGACGCAATCCAAGCGTGGGCCGCGCCGGAGATGCCCAACTCGGAGAGGGTGGAGAGGAGGATCTGATGGTTCACAGTATCAAAGGCAGCAGATAGGTCTAGAAGGATGAGAGCAGAGGAGAGAGAGTTATCTTTAGCAGTGCGGAGAGCCTCCGTGACACAGAGAAGAGCAGTCTCAGTTGAATGCCCAGTCTTGAAACCTGACTGATTAGGATCAAGAAGGTCATTCTGAGAGAGATAGCAGGAGAGCTGGCCAAGGACGGCACGTTCAAGAGTTTTGGAGAGAAAAGAAAGAAGGGATACTGGTCTGTAGTTGTTGACATCGGAGGGATCGAGTGTAGGTTTTTTCAGAAGGGGTGCAACTCTCGCTCTCTTGAAGACGGAAGGGACGTAGCCAGCGGTCAAGGATGAGTTGATGAGCGAGGTGAGGAAGGGGAGAAGGTCTCCGGAAATGGTCTGGAGAAGAGAGGAGGGGATAGGGTCAAGTGGGCAGGTTGTTGGGCGGCCGGCCATCACAAGACGCGAGATTTCATCTGGAGAGAGAGGGGAGAAAGAGGTCAAAGCACAGGGTAGGGCAGTGTGAGCAGGACCAGCGGTGTCGTTTGACTTAGCAAACGAGGATCGGATATCGTCAACCTTCTTTTCAAAATGGTTGACGAAGTCATCCGCAGAGAGGGAGGAGGGGGGGGGAGGGGGAGGAGGATTCAGGAGGGAGGAGAAGGTAGCAAAGAGCTTCCTAGGGTTAGAGGCAGATGCTTGGAATTTAGAGTGGTAGAAAGTGGCTTTAGCAGCAGAGACAGAAGAGGAGAATGTAGAGAGGAGTAAGTGAAAGGATGCCAGGTCCGCAGGGAGGCGAGTTTTCCTCCATTTCCGCTCGGCTGCCCGGAGCCTTGTTCTGTGAGCTCGTAGTGAGTCGTCGAGCCACGGAGCAGGAGGGGAGGACCGAGCCGGCCTGGAGGATAGGGGACAGAGAAAATCAAAGGATGCAGAAAGGGAGGAGAGGAGGGTTGAGGAGGCAGAATCAGGAGATAGGTTGGAGAAGGTTTGAGCAGAGGGAAGAGATGATAGGATGGAAGAGGAGAGAGTAGCGGGAGAGAGAGAGCGAAGGTTGGGACGGCGCAATACCATCCGAGTAGGGGCAGAGTGAGAAGTGTTGGATGAGAGCAAGAGGGAAAAGGATACAAGGTAGTGGTCGGAGATTTGGAGGGGAGTTGCAATGAGATTAGTGGAAGAACAGCATCTAGTAAAGATGAGGTCAAGCGTATTGCCTGCCTTGTGAGTAGGGGGGGAAGGTGAGAGGGTGAGGTCAAAAGAGGAGAGGAGTGGAAAGAAGGAGGCAGAGAGGAATGAGTCAAAGGTAGACGTGGGGAGGTTAAAGTCACCCAGAACTGTGAGAGGTGAGCCATCCTCAGGAAAGGAACTTATCAAGGCGTCAAGCTCATTGATGAACTCTCCAAGGGAACCTGGAGGGCGATAAATGATAAGGATGTTAAGCTTGAAAGGGCTGGTAACTGTGACAGCATGGAATTCAAATGAGGAGATAGACAGATGGGTCAGGGGAGAAAGAGAGAATGTCCACTTGGGAGAGATGAGGATTCCAGTGCCACCACCCCGCTGGCTCGATGCTCTAGGGGTATGCGAGAACACGTGGGCAGACGAAGAGAGAGCAGTAGGAGTAGCAGTGTTATCTGTGGTAATCCATGTTTCCGTCAGCGCCAGGAAGTCTAGGGACTGGAGGGTAGCATAGGCTGAGATGAACTCAGCCTTGTTGGCTGCAGACCGGCAGTTCCAGAGGCTGCCGGAGACCTGGAACTCCACGTGGGTCGTGCGCGCTGGGACCACCAGGTTAGAGTGGCAGCGGCCACGCGGTGTGAAGCGTTTGTATGGCCTGTGCAGAGAGGAGAGAACAGGGATAGACAGACACATAGTTGACAAGCTACAGAAGTGTTGTTTCTTGTATTATTGTCTCCTGTGTCTTTAGAGAACTGTTTCACTTTGATATCCTTTTTCTTCTGTCCTGATTTTCTCTTTCTTTTCTTCTGTTAACTAGATATTCTTTGTTGTTCTTCGTTAGCTAGCTAGCTTCTTCCAAAAGAGTCCCTAGCAACTGCTTAGCAACTGGTAAACAATTCAGCTTGCTAAGATAACTACAATTTTATGAAAAATAGTTATTTTTCAAAAGCCTATCTTCTTTGTTTGTTGCTTGTTTTTTCTCCTATTCAGTCTTGCAGTTTTCTTTAGCTTTTTTCCGATGTACTTCACTCTAAAAACCATGTAAATTTCAATATTTGTAGGAGCTCATTTTTCAGCTGCTGCTGCTCAAATTGGAGTTCCGGAACTCAATAACAGATGTTATTGCTGGTGTAGCGAAATGCTTGTGCTTCTAGCTCCAACAGTGCAGTAATATCTAACAAATTACACAACATACAGTGGTTCTTCCTTTAAAAGTTGCTTCATGCTGCCGCAGAATTCTATGGCACGTTATTTAATTGTCAGCCATTGTTACCATTAATGCTAGTTAGTGCTAGTTTGACCACCAGAGGGCATCTTTGAGAAGCATTTGATAGGCTTCAATATCGGACGTACTAGAGAATTCTTAATTTTTTTGTATGAACATAGTATATGGGATTGATTTTAAGAAATGTAGCTTCATTAATTTGATTAATATTAGGGTCTTTCTATTCCAAGAAAAATGAAAAACGAAACTCAGGGTGGGAAGGAACGGAAAATATATTGCTGTACAACATGACGGTCAGGAGTAGGCTACAGTACTAAGAGCAGAACATTTCCACACCCTAATTGTAGTCTAACCAATACACAATTGGAGATTCAGTGAAAATAAGAATCTAATTGATTTATCAAGACCAGTCCCCATGCTTGTCTCAGAGCATTGCGAAATGGTGCTGAAATAATTTACCACAGTGAGTAGACTATTGCTTCAAATCCTATTGCTTCTTTCTAACTTCAATATGCTTTTTAAATAAATAAGACCCACAGCACATTTCTCAACACTAGTGAGACTCATGTCGCTTACAGTAGGCCTACAGTATATCGAAAAATATTTATTTCAATGACGTGACTTTCCGCCAATAATTCGATTTAGGGGATTGGAGGTTTCTAAATCAATATCTAAGGGGCAGTTTTCGTTATGGCAAATCTGATCTGTGAGAATATTTAAGGGGCTTTTTTATCATTCTAAATTAATTAATAATAATAATAATCACTTTGTTTAAAAAAAAAAATGTGGACATTATTTCGTTTTCAAATAACCTAAAGTGAGCGAGGAATAAGGTCATTCTTGAAAATGGGGTGAGACATTATTACTAATTTGTAAATAAAGCCAGTTTGTTATTTAGAATTATTTATTTCTGTTTTTAGAGGGAGAGAAAACAAAAGCCCACCATTGCCTCATGGGTCTCCCCGCCGCAGCCGGCACTGAACCAGCATCTGTAACAACACAGCTTGCACTGCGATGCAGTGTCTTAGACCGCTGAGCCACTCGGGCGCTGTACAACATCACTGGTCGGGAGTAGGCTACACTACTACAGTAAGAGCAAAATAATCCTAACATTTCCACACCCTAATTGTAGTCTAAGTTTCTCTTAGAATTAAAAACCTTAGTGTAACAACAGTTTTAGTAAGTAATACTGACGAGTAGTAACAAAAAAAATAAGTGTATTTTTCCAGATGTGCGCGTGCAGGACAGAATAGCAATTCTTACACTATTGTTCTAAACTCAATCCCCTTATTCATCCTCATCGTTCAGTTCATTGAAATTTAGTTTTGAAGTCGTACACAATTATCAGTTTCTATTTGGTTTATGTCGCCAATTCATTGTCAGTTAGAGACACAGTAGTGCCTTGGGACCCAAAATAATAATCATGGCTCTAACTCCCCCTTGCGCTGGTCTGGAGCAATGAAATAGTCATGCAGGGTACCGTACTAAACCACAAATTACCTCTAAATCCCGCAGAGTAATCACAAAACTTTTAGTTGAGCAGTCACTGTATACTTAAGACTATACAGTACCTTGAAAAAGTATTCATCCCCTTGGCGCTTTTCCTATTTTGTTGCATTACAACCTGTAGTTTAAATAGATTTTTATTTGGATTTCATGTAATAGACATACACAAAATAGTCCAAATTGTTGAAGTGAAATGGAAAAAAATTACTTGTTTCAAAAATTCAAAAACAGAAAAAACTGAAAAATGTTGCGCGCATGTGTATTCACCCCCTTTTCTATGAAGCCCCTACATTTGATATGGTGCAACCAATTACCTTCAGAAGTCACATAATCAGTTAAATAAAGTCCACCTGTGTGCAATCTAAGTGTCACATGATCTCAGTAAATATACACCTGTTCTGAAAGGCCGCAGAGTCTGCAACACTACTAAACAGCACCCCCAAGCAAGAGGCACCATGAAGACCAACAAGCTCTCCAAACAGGTCAGGGACAAAGTTGTGGAGAAGTACAGATCAGGGTTGGGTTGCAAACAAATATCCCATGGAGCACCATTAAATCCATTATTAAAAAATGGAAAGAATATGGCACCACAATAAACCTGCCAAGAGAGAGCCGCCCACCAAAACTCACAGAACAGGCAAAGAGGGCATTAATCAGAGAGGTAACAAAGAGACCCTGAAGGAGATAACCCTGAAGGAGTTGCAAAGCTCCACAGCAGAGATTGGAGTATCTGTCCATAGGACCATTTTAAGCCGTACACTCCAAAGAGCTAGGCTTTACAGAAGAGTGTCCAGAAAAAAGCAATTACTAAAATATAAAAATAAGCAAAAACGTTTGGTGTTCACCAAAAGGCATGTGGGAGACTCCCCAAACATATGGAAGAAGGTACTCTGGTCAGATGAGACTAAAACTGAGCTTTTAGGCCATCAAGGAAAAAGCTATATCTGGCGCAAACCCAACAGCTCTCATCACCCTGAGAACACCATCCCCACAGTGAAGCAGGGTGGTGGCAGCATTATGCTGTGGGGATGTTTTTCAGGGACTGGGAAACCGGTCAGAATTGAAGGAATGATGGATGGCGCTAAATACAGGGAAATTCTTGAGGGAAATCTGTTTCAGTCTTCCAGAGATTGGGATAAAGGTTCACCTTCCAGCAGGACAATGATCCTAAGTATACTGCTAAAGCAACACTCAAGTGGTTTAAGGTAAAACATTTAAATGTCTTCAAATGGCCTAGTCAAAGCCCAGACCTCAATCCAATTGAGAATCTGTAGTATGACTTAAAGATTGCTGTACACCAGTGGAACCCATCCAACTTGAAGGAACTGGAGCAGTTTTGCCTTGAAGAATGGGCAAAAATGGAAGTGGCTAGATGTGCCAAGCTTATAGAGACATACCCCAAGAGAATTGCAGCTGTAATTGCTGCAAAAGGTGGCTCTACAAAGTATTAACTTTGGGTGGGGTGAATAGTTATGCACCTTGCATCTTTAAAGTGGTAAGCATGTTGTATAAATCAAATAATACAACCCCCCCAAAAAATCTATTCTTATTCCAGTTTGTAAGGCAACAAAATAGGAAAAATTCCTAGGGGGTGAATACTTTCGCAAGCCACTGTATACATATGGACGAGTGATTGTCACGTGTGTGTGTGTGTGTGTGTAGGAACGGACCAAGGCGCAGCGTGCGTACCGTTCCACATCTGTATTATATAGTGAAACTTAGCCAAACAAACAATAAACTATAAACAAACAACAAACCGTGACGACAGAGGTGCAACATGCACTAACTCAAAATAATCTCCCACGAACACAGGTGGGGAAAACAACTACTTAAATATGATCCCCAATTAGAGACAACGATGGCCAGCTGCCTCTAATTGGGAATCATACAAAAAACCCAACATAGAAAAAAGAAACTAGAACACAACATAGAAAAAAGAAACTAGATAAACCCCCCAGTCACGCCCTGACCTACTCTACCATAGAAAATAAGAGCACTCAATGGTCAGGACGTGACAGTGATGTCAGAGCGGTCCGGACTAAGATACAGTAAAATAGTATAGAAAACAGTATATACATATGAGATGAGTAATGCAAGACATGTAAACATTATTAAGTGAATGAGATACCGTAGAATAGTACTATTAGGATAAGGTAAGACCCAAGTGCAGACTGTGTGAAGTAACAATGTTTATTGTAACAACAGGGGCAGGCAAACGACAGATCAAGGCATTCATGGGTCAATAATCCAGAGTAGGAGCAAAGGTACAGGATGGCAGGCAGATTCAGGGTCAGGGACAGGCAGAGTTCAGTAATCCAGAGGTGGAGCTAAGGTACAGGACGGCAGGCAGGTTCAGGGTCAGGGACAGGCAGAGTTCAGTAATCCAGAGGTGGAGCTAAGGTACAGGACGGCAGGCAGGTTCAGGGACAGGGACAGGCAGAGTGGTCAGGTGGGTGGGTAAAGGGTCAGGACAGGCAAGGGTCAAAAACCAGGAGGACGAGAAAACGGGAGGCTGGGAAAATACAGGAGCTGACAGGACAAACGCTGGTAAGCTTGACAAACAAGACGAACTGGCACAGACAGACAGAAAACACAGGTATAAATACCTGGAGGGGGTGAAGACAAGGACAGGTGAAACAGATCAGGGCGTGACAAGTATAGAAAAAAGTATATACATATGAGATGAGTAATGCCAGATATGTAAACATTAAGTGACTAAGATACTGTAGAATAGTATAGAATATAGTATATACATATGAGATGAGTAATGCAAGATATGTAAACATTATTAACCTCTATGGGCTAGGTGGTGCACTCCATCAACAGCAGGTGCATTTCAAGAGCGGCAAATTGGAATCCAAACAAATGTCAAAATTCAAATTTTTCAAACATACAACTATTTTACACCCTTTGAAAGATAAACATCTCCTTAATCTAACCACGTTTTACGATTTCAAAAAGGTTTTACGGCGAAAGCATAAATTTAGAGTATGTTAGGACAGTACATTTACAAGAGTTGTGTGTAATGTTTTGTCAATTCAAAGACAGGGTCACCAAAACCATAAAACCAGCTAAAATGATGCACTAACCTTTTACAATCTCCATCAGATGCCACTCCTAGGACATTATGTTAGACAATGCATGCATTTTTAGTTCTATCAAGTTCATATTTATATCCAAAAACAGCGTTTTACTATGGTATTGATGTTGAGGAAATCGTTTCCCTCCAATAACCGGCAGTCAAGTCAACACCACAAATTAAATAATTAAAATTAGAAAACATTGGTAAAATATTATATTGTCATTTAAAGAATTATAGATTTACATCTCTTGAACGCAATCAACTTGCCAGATTTAAAAATAACCTTACTGGGAAATCACACTTTGCAATAATCTGAGCACTGCGCCCAGAAAAATACGCGTTGCGATACAGACTAGACGTCATGTTGGGGAGATCTAAAATCGAAAATACTATGTAAATAATCCATTACCTTTGATTCTCTTCATCAGATGTCACTTCCAGGTATCACAGGTCCATAACGAATGTAGTTTTGTTCAAAAAAGCTCATCATTTATGTCCAAAAATCTCTGTCTTGTTAGCACATGATCTAAGCCAGCCGGACTTCTCGTCATGAACGAAGGGAAAAAATATATTTACGTTCGTTCAAACATGTCAAACGTTGTATAGCATAAATCATTAGGGCCTTTTTTAACCAGAACATGAATAATATTCAAGGTGGACGAATGCATACTCTTTTATAACGTATTGGAACGAGGGTACCCAACATGAACTCGCGCGCCAGGTGTCTAATGGGCCATCATCGTTCCATGGCTCTTGTTCGGTCAGATCTCCCTCCAGAAGACTCAAAACACTTTGTAAAGGCTGGTGACATCTAGTGGAAGCAATAGGAAGTGCCAAAATATTCCTCAGCCCCTGTGTTTTTCAATGGGATAGGTTTAAAGGTAATACAACACATCAGGTATCCACTTCCTGTCAGAAAATGTCTCAGGGTTTTGCCTGCCAAATGAGTTCTGTTATACTCACAGACACCATTCAAACAGTTTTAGAAAATTTAGGGTGTTTTCTATCCATATGTAATAAGTATATGCATATTCTAGTTACTGGGTAGGAGTGGTAACCAGATTAAATCGGGTATGTTTTTTTATCCAGCCGTGTCAATACTGCCCCCTAGCCCTAACAGTGACTAAGATACCGTAGAATAGTATAGAATGCCATATATACATATGAGATGATTAATGCCAGATATGTAAACATTATTAAAGTGACTAGTGATCCATTCCTTAAAGTGGCCAGTGATGTCTTAGGCTATGCCTATGGGCAGCAGCCTCTAATGTGGTTGCTGTTTAAAATTCTGATGGCCTTGAGATAGAAGCTGTTTTTCAGAATCTCGGTCCCAGCTTTGATGAACCTGTACTGACCTCACCTTCTGTATGATAGCAGGGTGAACAGGCAGTGGCTCGGGTGGTTGATGTCCTTGATCTTTTTGGCCTTCCTGTGACATTGGGTGCTGTAGATGTCCTGCAGGGCCTCCTGCAGGGTGGGTAGTTTGCCCCTGGTAATGCGTGGGCAGACTGCACCACCCTCTGGAGAGCCTTGCGGTTGTGAGCAGTGCATTTGTCGTAGAAGGTGGTGATACAGCCTGACAGGATGCTTTCAATTGTGCATCTGTAAAGGTTTGTGAGGGTTTTAGGTGACAAGCCAAATTTCTTTAGCCTCCTGAGGTTGAAGAGGCTCTGTTGTGCCTTCTTCACCACACTGTCTGTGTTGGTGGTCCATTTCAGTTTGTCAGTGATGTGTACGCCAAGGATCTTGAAGCTTTCCACCTTCTCCACTGCTGACCCTTCGATATAGATAGGGGGTGAACCCTCTGCTGTTTCCTGAAGTCCACAATCATCTCCTTTGTTTTGTTGACGTTGAGTGAGAGGTTCTTTTCCAGGCACCACACTCCCAGAGCCCTCATCTCCTCCCTGTAGGCTGTCTCATCATCGTTGGTAATCAAGCCCACTATTGTTGTGTCGTCTGCAAACTTGATGATTGAGTTGGAGGCGTGCTTGGCCACACAGTCATGTGTGAACAGGGAGTACAGGAGGGGGCTGAGCACGCACCTTTGTGGGGCCCCAGTGTTGAGGATCAGCGGAGTGGAGGTTATGTTTCCTACCTTCACCACCTGGGGGCGGACCGTCAGGAAGTCCAGGACCCAGTTGCACAGGGCGGGGTTCAGACCCAAGGCCTTGAGCTTAATGATGAGCTTGGAGGGCACTATGGTGTTGAATGCTGAGCTATAGTCAATAAACAGCATCCTTACATAGGTATTCCTCTTGTCCAGATGGGATAAGGCAGTGTGCAAAGTGATGGCGATTGCATCGTCTGTGGATCTATTGGGGCGGTAAGCAAATTGAAGTGGGTCTAGGGTGGCAGGTAAGGTAGAGGTGATTTGATCCTTGACTAGTCTCTCAAAGCACTTCATGATGACAGAGGTCAGTGCTACGGGGCGATAGTCATTAAGTTCAGTTACCTTTGCATTCTTGGGTACAGGAAAAATGGTGGCCATCTTGAAGCATGTGGGGACAGCAGACTGGGATAGGGAGAGATTGAATATACCCGTAAACACACCAGTCAGCTGGTCTGCGTATGCTCTGAGGACGTGGATAGGGATGCCGTCTGGGCCAGCAGCCTTGCAAGGGTTAACACGTTTAAATGTTTTACTCACACTGGCACGGAGAAGGAGAGCCCACAGTCCTTGGTAGTGGTCCGTGCATTCAGACCCTTTGCTATGAGACTCGAAATTGAGCTCAGGTGAATCCTGTTTCCATTGATCATCCATTTTCTACAACTTGATATGAGTCCACCTGTGGTAAATTCAATTGATTGGACATGATTTGGAAAGGTACACACCTGTTTATATAAGGTCCCACAGTTGACAGTGCATGTCATAGCAAAAACCAAGCCATGAGGTTGAAGGAATTGTCCGTGGAGCTCCGAGGCAGATGTGGGTCGGGGCATAGATCTGGGGAACAATACCAAAACATTTATGCAGCATTGAAGGTCCCCGAGAACACTGTGGCATCCATCATTCTTAAATGGCAGAAGTTTGGAACCACCAAGACTCTTCCTAGAGCTGGCTGCCCTGCCAAACTGAACAATCGGGGGAGAATGGCCTTGGTCAGGGAGATGACCAAGAACCCGATGGTCACTCTTACAGAGCTCCAGAGTTCCTCTGTGGAGATGGGAGAGCCTTCCAGAAGGACAACCATCTCTGCAGCACTCCACCAATCAGGCCTTAGTAGAGTGGCCAGACGGAAGCCACTCCTCAGTAAAAGGCACATGACAGCCTGCTTGGAGTTTGCCAAAAGGCACCTAAAGGACTCAGACCATGAGAAACAAGATTCTCTAGTCTGATGAATCCAAGATTGAACTCTTTGTCCTGAATGCCAAGGGTCGCGTCTGGAGGAAACCTGGCACCATCCCTATGGTGAAGCATGGTGTTGGCAGCATCATGCTGTGGGGATGTTTTTCAGCAGCAGGGACTAGGAGACTAGTCAGGATCAAGGGAAAGATGAATGGAGCAATGTACAGAGAGATCTTGATGAAAACCTGCTCCAGAGCGCTCAGGACCTCAGATGAGGGCAAAGGTTCATCTTCCATCAGGACAACGACCCTAAGCACACAGCCAAGACAACACAGGATTGGCTTCGGGACAAGTCTCTGAATGTCCTTGAGCGGCCCAGCCAGAGCCCGGGCTTCAACCCGATCGAACATCTCTGGAGAGACCTGAAAATAGCTGTGCAGCGACGCTCCCCATCCAAACTGATGAGCTTGAGAGGATCTGTAGACAAGAATGGGAGAAACTTCCCAAATACAGGTGTGCCATGCTTGTAGCGTCATAACCAAGAAGACTTGAGGCTGTAATCGCTGCCAAAGGTGCTTCAACAAAGTACTGAGTAAAGGGTCTGAATACTTATGTAAATGTCATATTTCAGTCTTTTATTTTTAATAAATTATCACAAATTTTAAAGGAACTGTTTTTGCTTTGACATTATGGGGTATTGTGTGTAGATTGACAAAGAAAAAAATAAATTTCATACATTTTGGAATAAGGCTGTAATGTAACAAAATGTGGAAAAAGTCAAGGGGTCTGAATACTTTCCGAATTCACTGTATGTTTATGTGACCAGTAACATTTGATTTGATTTGATTTAAGTTTGACCATCCTAAGGTGCCTCTTGTTTGCCATATGTCCTTGTAGGGATTTTGGGATTACTGAACAGTTTCCCAGACCAATGTATGAGTCACAACCAGCATGACCTCATTACCATGGGGTGGCCAGCCATGGGTGGTAGCAAAATAGGTACATATATTCGGGCAATGCACTACACCACTTTCCAGATAGCATTTGTGTTGGGCTACGACAACATCCGGTGAAGTTGCAGAGCGCCAAATTCAAACTACAGTATTATAAATATTTAACTTTCATGAAAATATACGTGTAATACATCAAAATAAAGCTTAACGTCTTGTTAATCCAGCCGTTGTGTCAGATTTCAAAAAGGCTTTACGGCGAAAGCTCACCATGCGGTTATCTGAGGACAGCACCCCGCATACAAATGCATGACAAATAATTTTTCAACCAGGCAGTTGCGACACGGAAGTCAGAAATAGCGAAATAATATATGCCTTACCTTTGAAGATCTTCTTCTGTTGGCACTCCAAAAGGTCCCAGTTACATTACAAATGGTCCTATTGTTCGATAAAGTCCTTCTTTATATCCATAAAAACTCAGTTTAGCTGGCGTGCTTCAGTCAATAATCCACTGGTTTCCGTCCATCAAAATGAATCCCAAACGTTACTAATAAACTTATCCAAACAAATCAAACAACGTTTATAATCAAACCTTACGTACCCTAATATGTAAATAAACAATAACATTTAAGACGGAGAATCGTTGTCTTTACCGGAGATAAACAAAAAGAACGCATGGAAACACTACAGCCAAAATGGGAGCCACTTAGAAAAACTACAACCTCGTTGTTGTAAAAACCAGCCTGAAACTCTGTCTAAAGACTGTTGACATCTAGTGGAAGCCCTAGGAACTGCGATCTGGAAGGATTTCGCCTTATAATAAAAGTGACAGCCATTGAAAACAGTGGTAGGATTACATTTTTTTGGGGGGGGGGGGGTGGTTTGTCCTCGGGGTTTCACCTGCCATTTCAGTTCTGTTACTCACAGACATTATTTTAACTGTTTTAGAAACTTTAGAGTGTTTTCTATCCAACTCTAGCAATTATATGCATATCCTAGCTTCTGGGCCTGAGTAACAGGCAGTTTACTTTGGGCATGCTTTTCATCCAGACGTGAAAATACTGCCCCATAGCCCAAAGAGGTTTTAGATGGCTGTCTGAAGTGGCAGTCCAGTGCCATGGTGTATCTGTCTCTATTATTAACTGCCAGAGGGGGGCCTGATGGTGGATTAGGACAGTTATGTTAGATTCAGGATGGCTTTGACATTGGAGAGGCATGTTGGTTCCATCTGATGAAGTTGAAGTTTGAAGTTGAAGATGAAGTTTCCTTATGAGCTTGTCATCATAATGTGCTTGCATCCTCCCCATACACCACAATTTCACAGAGTCAACATGTACAGTTACTTCAGGGCAGAATGGGAGATTCAGGATATCATTGACATTGTAGAGGTGCAATTCCTATAACGTGAAGGCACACTAAGTGTATGGCATTTCTTGTCAATGAGTGTCCGGTTGTGTTGGTTTATTGTAGTGAACACTTACCAGCCTTATGCGCTTGTCATCATGTGTGGTTGCATCCACCTCATACACCATAAAGTCACCAAGTCAACATATATGGCAACTCCAGGGCAGAGAGCCAGGATGGTGGACATTATATATTTTTTTGAAAAGCAATGTGCAAGCTCAACCCGAACAGAATAAGAATGCACCGGAACATCCCAATGCGCATCACGAATGCAGTGAGCCAGTGGAAGGTCATGTTGGACTCAGGCATCAGTATTGGACAAGCAATGAATCAAAGCTTACTTCTAAATGATAAGGAGAGCCCAATCCTGGAGGCACAAGTTATAGCACACTGGGGGAACGTTGTAAAAGTTAGGAAGAGGGTGTCAGAGTCCGTTTCCTTTCGTTGGAGCCTCTGAGTTTCCTCTGAGTTGCCATGCCAAGCAGTCTGCTGCCTTTTCTATATCCAGACAATGGTGTTTGAGTGTAATTATGGCAGGCATATTTGATTCCCAAAATAGTTGAATTACATCAAAAAATAGTATGAGTATAGCTCATAAGTACTGTAGATAAATCTGTAAGATGTCTCTCATTTACAGGTGATTATGGCAGCCATATTGGATTTGGTGTCAAATCTAGGGAGGTTCTCCTAACATAATTGCATGAGGCTAAACATATAAAATGACAATTTTCGCTGTCTGAGCCCACTTGTTTTCCGTAGAGTCTATTGAATTGTAATAGACACAACATTAACTGTATGTGTAACTGTATGCATTTTTGTCAGACACGACCATACAGCACTGAATAACAGCAGATTTGACTTGGAAAGTTGTCTTTTAATCAGCTACCAAAAAGTAAAGCTTACATTCATCAGAAATATTAATAGTTGATATTTCCGCCTATTGTATCTCTGTGTCTTTATTTCCAAGGTTCTAATGTTGTTTGCTTGTGTATGTAGGGCAGACAACTGACTACTTGTATTCCACATTTTAGCAATAACTGAGCTTTCAATATTGGGTTACATAAGCTTATGTGGCCCATCCTCCCACCACCCAGGCATTATTCTGCACTTTTTAAGTTTAGGGGGTGTGAGACATTAGAGATGTAAAAAAACATGGTTTTGATTTGTTCTACCTCGGGTAGGGGTATCTCAAAAACTAAATCTCTTTTTGAGGATTAGCCTCTACCCTATAATATCATATGAGGGGGCGGATGTGTACCAGGGGCATTCATTCATGACTTAGTTTTATTCATTGGCTGACTTTTTCTAACAGTAAAACAACAAGGAATGCTCCAAGGGGCATATCATTACTATTCCTCTATTCCTCCATTTCAGGTTTGACATTTGCTCCCTCAAATTTCAATATATACATGTTAAGAAATTGCAAATACTCATGTCTATAGTATATGAATGCATAAAAGTGTGGAGCACATTTATAACTCAGCCATCCATCAACCCTTGTCTACTCTAGTTGCTAGTTCCCCCATTTTGCCATAGGTACTAGAATTCAATGAACTAAATCAACACACATGACAAACGTGTTCATATAGCCGTGGAAAATACATTTTAAGAGAAAATGTGATTCTTTGTTTTTTAATCACAGTTGTAACTTGGGGCGTTATTCCTTCGAAATGTCATTGCTGACCAGGGTATTTAGAGTGTCCATTTTGTTCTGCTACGTTTGTCAACAAATTATTACATAATGACATGAAACGGGGACTGCCTTTGATCTTTAATACATTAAAAACTCTGTGAAAACTGAGTGTAATATTTGATATAGGCTTTAAATAATGTCCATGGTAATGTCATATGTCTTAATAACTGAATCTTACATAACAATTGACATCTGCTGGCATTTTTATGATAACATTTTATACCTATATTACAAAGCCAAGCTGTTATGTCATCTCGTCACAACAACTGTCATGATTCTTACTGCTGCCAGCAACATTACATATTATAGACAATCATACGATGCTTGATAACTTCTGTTATGCAAGTCTTACGGCATTGTTGGAATGTTCTAGTCCGTAGTGATAAACAATTTAACAGAAAGAAGATCCATTGGCTTATACAAGGTCAAATCAAATCATACCAGCATACCGTCTCAACATTCCCCAGATAACAAGTAGCATTCAACATTACTTAGGCTATTGACAGTTAGTTACCTTATGAATAAGAACCGTATGATTCAGTATTCTACCCCAATCATTACCCTGACATTGTTTTTGTTATGACAAATACACACAGATGTAATTCTGGTGTTTTTTTCCCAGCACTTTAGACGTATGGAAAAGAGAGCAGGCAATCAAGGGATGTGTTCTCAAAAAGTGTTTATATCGCTAGCCCAGGAAGGATGGATGCATATTAATGCTAAATAGGCTGTGAAATGGTGAAGATCTCAAATATGCTGATCTTGAGTTCTGGGCCACAGCCGAAGGAGAGGCCTTGTACATAATTCATGAGCGCTCTATCTACAATGCACATTTATGTAAACCCAAAGTGAGATAATACCGCAAAGCAAATGCTAATTCACCTGCTAACAATATATGTAGTTGATTTGCATATCACCGTTTCCTTCAAAGGTCAGAGTTGTAAAAAACGAGATTAAATAAAAAATGCACTTTGATGGAAGGATCAACTTTGAGTGAAGTGCATCTCAATTACATTTATTTGTATTGAGATCAATTCCATGGTGGGAAGAGAGGTCATTTGCAGACGATCAGAACTTTTGATAAGGCTAAGTACAATGATTCATTTTGTAATGCAGTGATGCTTCAGTCAATAAGTTATGATACATCTACATCTGCATTGCTTGCTGTTTGGGGTTTAAAGCTGGGTTTCTGTACAGCACTTTGTGACATGTAAAAAGGGCTTTATAAATTCATTTGATTGATTGATTGATTGATGATACTGATCATGTGCGTTGCAAATTTTAGCTATTCATGTCATGTGTGACGTGCAATGAAAGTAAGAAATATTCTTCCTTCATGTGTACGCTGATGACTCAACGTTATACACGTCAGCTACCACAGCGAATTAAATCACTGCAACCCTTAAAGGTCCAGCGCAGCCATTTTTATCTCAATACCAAATCATTTCTGGGTAACAATTAAGTACCTTCATGTGATTGTTTTCAATTAAAATGGTTGTAAAAGAAACAAAAATAGCTTCTTCGTAAAGAGCAATTTCTGCGTGGGAGGGGAAAACAAAAAACAGCTCTTACATTAAAAGGACATTATCATCATGTTCACAATTTTCACAGTATTATTCCAAACTTATAGTGTGGAAATATATATAAAACACAGGGAAATCATGTTTTTGACTGCACTGGGCCTTTAACAAAGAGTTGCAGTCAGTTTTAAAATGGGTGGCTAGTGACAGTCCTAAATAATAACTTTAAAAAACTAAAAACAAATAATTAGCTAAACTCTAAACCTCATCTAAATCTTGTAATAAGTCATATGGCAATAGAGCAAGTTTAGGAGACTAAACTGCTTGGTGTAACCCTACATTGTAAACTTACATGGTCAAAACGTATTGATGCAATGTTTACTAAGATGGGGAGAGGTCTGTCGTGATAAAGCGCTGCTCGGTCTTCTTGACATCACACTCAACCAAAAGTCCTACAGGCCATAGTTTCATCACACCTGGACTACTGCCCAGATATATGGTCAAGTGCTGCAAAGAAGGACATGGGCAAATTACAGTTGGCCCAGAACAGAGAAGCACTGCTGGACCTTAACTGTACATGGAGGGCTAGTATCAATAACATGCATGTAAATCTCTCCTGGCTCAAAGTAGAGGAAAGATTGACTGCATCCCAATTTGTCACTAAGTCCCAAACAGAGGCTAGGAAACACACATGACTATATAGAGCCATGACTACATGGAACTCTTCCACCTCAGGTAACTCAAGAGAGCAGCAAAATGAGGTTTAACCCTTGTGTAGTCTTAACATTCTATATACTTCCCTTGTCCTAAGGGTAAAAAATGACCCACCTTCACTAAACCCCTAAAATAAAGCAGCTTATTTGAATTTTAAACCCCAAATCTATTTTGCATGAAGAAACAACCTGTCATTCATCACAAACTTTGTGAATATCTGGGTTTTCCCTCTTCACAATGCAGAAAGACTGCATTTAATCAGTGGACACTACTCATTTTTAATACAACACACCTGTCATAATTGTTTTCTTTACTACAGTAGAGGTTTATTATTACCAAATGTACTGCACATACAATGTTTAGCAAGAGATAGCACTTGTATAGCCTAAGAAAGTAGCAGAAATATGCAGAAAGTAGTTTTGAATGCATTTTATTGAAGGGAAACAATAACAGTCTTGAACTTTTTGGCAACGTAGTGATATATTCTTATATACTGTAGATATACATCTTATATAAAGAGGAATTCAACTACAAAATACTAATCTTCTCCCATTTTTAGAACCATTTCCCCCACCCACAAGGTGTATAAACAACAACAATAAATAAGAATAAAATAAGATAGTATATACAAAACAAAAACGTGAAGAACATAAATCAATCAACTCTAACACATGTAGGACAGTATGCAAGTGTGTGTGCCTGGAAATTGCAGATGTAGTTCTCACATGTGCAGCACATAGTATTTGTTTTACAGTCCTTTGGGGGCCAGAATTGGTATCTTCTCCTCTTGCCTGCCCCATCTGCAGCCTCAGGTGAATCAGGACAAGATTCAGCCCCCTGAACAGCTTTCACAAGCGCTGCAGAGGCTGCTGTGTTGAGGAGGAGCTCCCTTTTTTGAATGTGTGGGGTTACAAGTGCATTTTCCAGCTGCCCCAGGAATACCCTCCTCTTGTTCCGATAATCAGGCATCCAGGTAGGGTGGATCTTGTTCCATATCACAAAGGCATTGTATGAGGACATATCAATGATGTTATGGAAGATGACCAGGGGCCAGCAGGCAGTCATCCTCCTGCAGCTATAAGTTCCAGTCACCTTATCCAGGTTGTCCACACCTCATTTGTTGTGGTTGTAGTCCAGGATGATGGCTGGGTTCTTGTCCACACGATCACTGATCTCAGCCGTTTTGTGCAGTGTGCTCAGGAGAACCACATTCTTGTTCCTCTTTGGGAGGTAAGAAACTAGAGTGGTGGTGAGGGTGAAGGTAAACTTTGATGAGAAAGCCTCTCTCCCCCTTGTTGCGAGGAGTGCAGGGGGAAGCTCAGGCTTGTTCTTTCTAACTGTGCCAACCATGGTGATCTTCCTCTCAGGAACTGCTGGCTGAGTTCAATCAGTAGCACACATAATCTAAATTTCTCATTGTGTGTGTGTGTCTTTGTGGTGTGTAAATTATTTTGCCAGGTCAAAAATGACCCTAAGACAATCTTTGTAACCTGGTGATGTACAGCTTTCATGGATATATGAACAAAGGCGATGTTTCACTTTTTCTAATGTTGGGGTCACTCTAGGAAAAGTCATAAAATTTCAAGTTGAAAAAATATAATTTAGGGGGTTTTCTCTGCTGTTAACCTCTATGGGACCCCCTTCCCGTTCTCATCCCGGTAACGGGATTGCTTGACAAGATAGCAAATATCTAATAATTTCAATTTCTCAAACAATCAACTATTTTACACCATTTGAAAGATAAACATCTCCTTAATCCAACCACGTTGTCCGATTTCAAAAAGGCTTTACGGCGAAAGCATTAACCTGTTAGGGCTAGGGGGCAGTATTGACACGACCGGATAAAAAACGTACCCGATTTAATCTGATTACTACTCCTGCCCAGTAACTAGAATATGCATATAATTATTGGCTTTGGATAGAAAACACGCTAAAGTTTCTAAAACTGTTTGAATGGTGTCTGAGTATAATAGAACTCAAATGGCAGGCCAAAACCTGAGAAGATTCCATGCAGGAAGTGGCCTGTCTGACAAGTTGTGTTTCATCTTGGCTCTTTTTATTGAAGACTGAGGATCTTTGCTCTAACGTGACACTTCCTACGGCTCCCATAGGCTCTCAGAGCCCAGGAAAAAGCTGAACGATATCGAGGCAGCCTCTGGCAGAAACACATTATCGCTTTTGGCAAGTGGCCGATCAGAGTACTATGGGCTTAGGCGCGTGCCCGAGTCGACCGAATGCTTTATTTTCTTTCGTCTGTTTACCTAAACGCAGATTCCCGGTTGGAATATTATCGCTTTTTTATAAGAAAAATGGCATAAAAATTGATTTTAAACAGCGGTTGACATGCTTCGAAGTACGGTAAGGGAATATTTAGAATTTTTTTGTCACGAAATGCGCCATGCTCGTCACCCTTATTTACCCTTTCGGATAGTGTCTTGAACGCACGAACAAAACGCCGCTGTTTGGATATAACTATGGATTATTTTGAACCAAACCAACATTTGTTATTGAAGTAGAAGTCCTGGGAGTGCATTCTGACGAAGACAGCAAAGGTAATAACATTTTTCTTATAGTAAATCTGACTTTGGTGAGTACTAAACTTGCTGGGTGTCTAAATAGCTAGCCCTTTGATGCCGGGCTATCTACTGAGAATATTGCAAAATGTGCTTTCACCGAAAAGCTATTTTAAAATCGGAAATTCGAGTGCATAGAGGAGTTCTGTATCTATAATTCTTTAAATAATTGTTATGCTTTTTGTGAACGTTTATCGTGAGTAATTTAGTAAATTCACCGGCAGTGTTCGGTGGGAATGCTAGTCACATGCTAATGTAAAAAGCTGTTTTTTGATATAAATATGAACTTGATTGAACAAAACATGCATGTATTGTATAACATAATGTCCTAGGGTTGTCATCTGATGAAGATCATCAAAGGTTAGTGCTACATTTAGCTGTGGTTTGGGTTTATGTGACATTATATGCTAGCTTGAAAAACGGGTGTCTGATTATTTCTGGCTGGGTACTCTGCTGACATAATCTAATGTTTTGCTTTCGTTGTAAAGCCTTTTTGAAATCGGACAGTGTGGTTAGATTAACGAGAGTCTTGTCTTTAAAATGGTGTAAAATAGTCATATGTTTGAAAAATTGAATTTTTTGCATTTTTGAGGTTTTTGAATAACGCGCCACGGGATTACACTGGCTGTTACGTAGGTGGGACGATTTGGTGCCACCTACCCTAGAGAGGTTAAGTTAGATTATGTTAGGACAGTGCATAGACCAAAAATTACACACAGCCATTTTCAATGCAAGGACAGGCGTCACCAAAAGCAGAAAACCAGCTAAAATTATGCACTAACCTTTGACAATCTTCATCAGATGACACTCCTAGAACATTATGTTAGACAACACATGCATTTTGTGTTCTATGAAGTTAATATTTATTTCCAAAAACAAAATTTTACATTGGCGCGTGACGTTCAGAAAATGTATTTCCCCCAAAACTGCCGGTGAATCAGTACTACAATTTACAAAAATACTCGTCATAAACGTTGATAAACTGTTATTCAAAGAATTATAGATTAACCTGTTAGGGCTAGGGGGCAGTATTTGCACGGCTGGATAAAAAAATGTACCCGATTTAATCTGGTTACTAATCCTACCCAGTAACTAGAATATGCATATACTTATTATATATGGATAGAAAACACCCTAAATTTTCTAAAACTGTTTGAATGGTGTCTGTGAGTATAACAGAACTCATTTGGCAGGCAAAACCCTGAGACATTTTCTGACAGGAAGTGGATACCTGATGTGTTGTATTACCTTTAAACCTATGCCATTGAAAAACACAGGGGCTGAGGAATATTTTGGCACTTCCTATTGCTTCCACTAGATGTCACCAGCCTTTACAAAGTGTTTTGAGTCTTCTGGAGGGAGATCTGACCGAACAAGAGCCATGGAACGATGATGGCCCATTAGACACCTGGCGCGCGAGTTCATGTTGGGTACCCTCGTTCCAATACGTTATAAAAGAGAATGCATTCGTCCACCTTGAATATTATTCATGTTCTGGTTAAAAAAGGCCCTAATGATTTATGCTATACAACGTTTGACATGTTTGAGCGAACGGAAATATATTTTTTCCCCTCGTTCATGAAGTGAAGTCAAGCGGGCTTAGATCATGTGCTAACAAGACGGAGATTTTTGGACATAAATGATGAGCTTTTTTGAACAAAACTACATTCGTTATGGACCTGTGATACCTGGAAGTGACATCTGATGAAGAGAATCAAAGGTAATGGATTATTTACATAGTATTTTCGATTTTAGATCTCCCCAACATGACGGCTAGTCTGTATCGCAACGCGTATTTTTCTGGGCGCAGTGCTCAGATTATTGCAAAGTGTGATTTCCCAGTAAGGTTATTTTTAAATCTGGCAAGTTGATTGCGTTCAAGAGATGTAAATCTATAATTCTTTAAATGACAATATAATATTTTACCAATGTTTTCTAATTTTAATTATTTAATTTGTGGTGCTGACTTGACTGCCGGTTATTGGAGGGAAACGATTTCCTCAACATCAATGCCATAGTAAAACGCTGTTTTTGGATATAAATATGAACTTGATAGAACTAAAAATGCATGCATTGTCTAACATAATGTCCTAGGAGTGTCATCTGATGGAGATTGTAAAAGGTTAGTGCATCATTTTAGCTGGTTTTATGGTTTTGGTGACCCTGTCTTTGAATTGACAAAACATTACACACAACTCTTGTAAATGTACTGTCCTAACATACTCTAAATTTATGCTTTCGCCGTAAAACCTTTTTGAAATCGTAAAACGTGGTTAGATTAAGGAGATGTTTATCTTTCAAAGGGTGTAAAATAGTTGTATGTTTGAAAAATTGGAATTTTGACATTTATTTGGATTCAAATTTGCCGCTCTTGAAATGCACCTGCTGTTGATGGAGTGCACCACGGGTGGGACGCTTGCGTCCCACCTAGCCCATAGAGGTTAACATCTCCTGAATGCAACCGCATTGACAGATTTCAAAATAACTTTACTGGGAAAGCACACTTTGCAATAATCTGAGTACTGTGCTCAGAAAAATACACTACGCAATACAGATAGCCGCCATTTTGGAATCATCTAAATGCATAAATAGCATTAGAAATATTTTCTTACCTTTAATAATCTTCATCAGAAGGCACTTCCAGGGATCCCAGGTCCACAACAAATGTTGTTTTGTTCGATAAAGTTCATAATTTATGTCCAAATAACTCCTTGTTGTTCGCGCGTTCAGTTCAGCTATGTAGGAAGTGCACGGAAAATGTAGGAAGTGCGCGGAAAATGTAGGAAGTGCGCGGAATGTAGGAAGTGCGCGGAAAATGTGACGACGAAAAGTTTTAAAAAATCTATTAACATTCGTTCAAACATGTCAAACGTTGTATAGCAGCAATCTTAACGGCCTTGAAAACGTGAAGATTCAGTAATATTTCAACCGGACCATTCCTGTGTCTTGAAAAACATTTTGGAACAGAGCTTCCTCTCTCGTGAATGCGCGCCAATGAAGTGATGTCCTTCCCTGGGTGACCAACTTCCCAGCCTTCTCATTCGGTCTCTGTTCATCATAGACGCCTTGACATGTAGTGGAAGCCTTAGGAAGTGCAAAATGAATCCTTAGTCACTGTGTGTTCGATTGGCAATGACTTGAAAAACCTACAGGCACCAGATTTTCATTTCCTGCTTGTGTTTTTCTCAGGTTTTTGCCTGCCATATGAGTTCTGTTATACTTACAGACACCATTCAAATAGTTTTAGAAACTTCATAGTGTTTTCTATCCAAATCTACTAATAATATGCATATTCAAGTTTCTGTGCCAGAGTAGTAACCTGTTCAAATTGGGTACGTTTTTCATCCGGCCGTGAAAATACTGCCCCCTAGCCCAGACAGGTTAAACATAGTGGCTGGTCATTTTTGACCCTTAAGACAATGCAAGGGTTACAAAAACATAAACCAACACCTCACGGAACAACACGGACTGTGACGTGACACACATACGTACACATACACACCCTCTATAGACACACACTAATATTGTATTATAAATGTCATATTGTAAATGTAAATTGCAGCAATGTTAATTTGTATGATGTGTTGTTTTACCATGATGTATTTCTTTATTCCTGTTTGGACCCCAGGAAGAGTAGCTACTGCCTTGGTAGTAACTAATGGGGATCATAATAAATACTAAATATGCATGGACTGACAATGGGGGACCATACGTGTGGAAAATACGATGTTACAGTAGTATCACGTTTTATTAGCATCTTTTCTAACAATACATTCAGATTCAAATGCTTGTCTGAATTACTATTTCAATGCTACTCACCTCTCAGGCAGCCTACCGTTTCCTGCATTACACTAATGCAGAACCCTAACACCAACATATTTATACATGTAGCCTAAGTCCACCAGAATAAACTCCTAACTCGTGACTGGGCTGAGGTGAACCACAGCATGAGCACTAGCCTACTGCTAGCATTCCTCTCCATAAATCATCAGCCCCTCACCTCCCTGAGTCATTTCAATCAATCCACCATCCACCCCCCTCCGGTGCAGGCTCTCTTGGTGCTGGGTCCAGACACTCCTGCTGGGAGAGGAATAGTGAGTGGGCCTGGGGGGGGGGGGGGGGGAGGGGGGAGGGGGGGTGCTATGCTGGGATAGCTAGGCGCACCTCTGAGCTCCTCTACTGTTCATTTAAGACAACTCACCTCAGGTACCTAGAAAAACTCACCTCAGGTACCTAGAAAAACTCACCTCAGGTACCCACAAGACCTGTAGGCTTCACAGGCTTTGTCTTTCTACCTGCTACAAGAGAATAGAGGAGATGCCTCCTCCTTATTATTAAAGATTCACACTGCAATTCGTAATTAATCGTGGTTTGGGGCTTTGTGTAGAGAAGTGCAGTCGATAGTCGACTGTTGAGCGGAGCACGTGAGTGGGGTCTTTTCTGCCCATGCTGAGGGTATATTTTACCGTGAAGCAGTAACCCCGTGAGCTCATCAATGTGATATGATCGACATTCCTTGATCATTTTACTGACCCTGCTTCGAGTGCAATATGAGCGGGGTTTGCACTTTTGGGACCAGTCCATTGGCTCCCATTGCACCAGCCAAGCTATTTTATGCACAGCTCATGTCATTTTAGATAGCTTTCAAATACTTTTTGAACCCAAGTCTGCTACTAAGCATGACTCTACGTACGAGTATCAGCTGTGGTTTTATGACTTTGTGGCTGTGCAAGCTAGGGATCTGCTCTCCATATACAAGTCAACATCCCTGCATATAACTGTGATATGAACTGGGTCTCCATATACCAGTCAACATCCCTGCAGATCAAATCAAATTAAATCAAATGTTATTGGTCACATACACATGGTTAGCAGATGTTCATGCGATTGTAGCGAAATGCTTGTGCTTCTAGTTCCAACAGTGCAGTAATATCTAACAAATAATCTAACAATTCCCAACAACTACCTAATACACACAAATCTAACAAGTAATCTAACAAATTCCCCAACAACTACCAAATACACACAAATCTAAAGGGCTGAATGAGAATATGTACATATAAATATATGGATGAGCGATGGCCGAGCGGCATAGGTAAGGTGCAGTAGATGGTATAAAATACAGTATATACATGTGATATGAGTAATGTAATATATGTAAACATAATTTATGTGGCATTATTTAGAGTGGCATTGTTTAAGGTGACTAGTGATCCATTTATTAAAGTGTCCAGTGATTGGGTCTCAATGTGGGCAGCAGCCTCTCTGAGTTAGTGATTACTGTTTAGCAGTCGGATGGCCTTGAGATAGAAGCTGTTTCTCAATCCCTCGGTCCCAGTTTGATGCACCTGTACTGACCTCACCTTCTGGATGGTAGTGGTGTGAACAGGCAGTGGCTCGGTTGGTTGTTGTCCTTGATGATCTTTTTGGCCTTCCTGTGACATCGGGTGCTGTAGGTGTCCTGGAGGGCAGGTAGTTTGCCCGCAGTGATGCGTTGTGCAGACGGCGCCACCCTCTAGAGAGCCTTGCGGTTGAGGGCAGTGCAATTGCCATACCAGGCTGTGATACAGCCTGACAGGATGCTCTCGATTGTGCATCTGTAAAAGTTTGTCAGGGTTTTGGGTGAACAGCCAAATTTCTTCAGCCTCCTGAGGTTGAAGAGGTGCTGTTTCGCCTTCTTCACCACACTGTCTGTATAGGGGGACCATTTTAGTTTGTCTGTAATGTGTACACCAAGGAACTTTAAACTTTCCACCTTCTCCACTGCTGACCCTTCGATGTGGATAGGGGGTGCTCCCTCTGCTGTTTCCTGAAGTCCACGATCATCTTCTTTGTTTTGTTGACGTTGAGTGAGAGGTTATTTTCCTGACACCACACTCCCAGAGCCCCCACCTCCTCCCTGTAGGCCATCTCATCGTTGTTGGTGATCAAGCCCACTATTGTTGTGTCGTCTGCAAACTTGATGATTGAGTTGGAGGCATGCATGGCCACGCAGTCATGTGTGAACAGGGAGTACAGCAGAGGGCTGAGCATACACCCTTGTGTGGCCCCAGTGTTGAGGGTCAGTGAAGTAGAGATGTTGTTTCCCACCTTCACCACCTGGGGGCGGCCCGTCAGAAAGTCCAGGACCCAGTTGCACAGGGAGGGGTTGAGACCCAGGGCCTCCAGCTTGATGATGAGCTTAGAGGGCACTATGGTGTTGAATTCTGAGCTGTAGTCAATGAACAGCATTCTTACATAGGTATTATTTTTCTCCAGATGGGATACGGCAGTGTGCAGTGCAATGGCGATTGCGTAATCTGTGAACCTGTTTAGGGCGGTATGCAAACTGGAGTGGGTCTAGGGTGGCCGGTAAGGTCAACATCCCTGCAGATAACTGTGATATGAACTGGGTCTCCATATACCAGTCAACATCCCTGTAGCCAACAGGAAGTAATCAAACCACTGACAAGCTCTAACCAGAGTCATTATAAAACTAATAATGGGAAAATGTGTTAATTAATGACCTGTAACATCATCTGCTTCTGGTGTCTTAAAAGCTGCTGTATATGAACCAGGGCCAGGGAACCACAGTGGATCGTATGCAGCCAAAATAGCAACACTCTGAGTGCAATTAAAGAGCAAAGGCAGTTGTTCTCAAACGTCTGAAGAAAGAGAAGGTGATTTATTTATGCTATGTTATAATGGCGAGTGGCGTGTGCTTGGATGAAGCTTGGGGACCGAACTGAGTTTGCATACTGAGAATCCCATTATAAATAATTTGAAATGTTCTTGGAATGTTTTAATCCTCACATCCCAATAATATATTCATTATAGGATGCAATGTCACCTGTGCGCATGTAAGCGCACGTGCGTGCATGCGTGCCTGTAGTTGCGTGTGTGCATGATGAACTTCCAAAATGGGCAATTTCAATGGAATGCCTTGAAGATACTCTAATGAACTTGTTTGAGGAAGGGTGAAAATCAATGAACTCAATTAATAGTGCATTTTCTATGTTTTGGGCTCAGGCTTATCTGAAACATAGCAGCTACTTCAGAAAGCAGCCATTCTTCACTCTCTGCCTTTTTCATACAGTAGTTACTCTGATAATGACTGTGTCGCATTTGATAAAACACGTTTGCATATCATTTCACACATGGTTAATTAATTTCTCAAGCTCCTTAGCAGCACACTCAATGGTGCTTCGTTCCATACTTCTGAACTTGCGCTGTAATTAAAATTCTAACCAAAAAACGCCTTTGAGAGGTAATTCGACTGAGTCTACTCGCAGACCACAATAGGTCTCAGCCAGTTCTTTGCAGAAAGTCACTATTGCTTAGGGGTTTACATTGTTTTTCCGTGGCGCTAATTCAAATGAAAACAGTGTTGGTGCCATATAAATACTAATACATATTTCACTCCTTCACTTCCTTCCTTCTTTCCTGTATGGATGAAAGAAAGTTCATGGAAACAAACTACAGCATTGAACTTCTGTGCTATGCTCTCACCAATCCACTCAACTTTGATCAACAGCTGAAGGACCGAAGCAGCAGAGGCCGGAAAGATGTTAGGCAATGGTATTGTAGGTATTAGGACTGAGCAAACATCTCCACCCTTTTTGATGCAACCATTGCTCAATAGCAGACATATTGTTTTGAATGCACAATGGAAGGTGGCTTACGAGTGTTCCACTGCCAGTTGACGTTCATTGTCATGAATCTTGCCATGAGCAATTTCCGCTTGACCTGCCCAAAATTCGCTTTTTGGTCTTAATTTAAGGTTAGGGTTAGGAATTAGGGTTAGCAGTGTGGTTAGGGTTAAGGTTGCAGAGCTGCCTCCATGGCAAGATTCATGACAAGAGTCACTCACTGTGCAACAGTAGTCAATAACTGTACTGTAGATGTGTTAGCATAAACCCATTTCATTTGCCGGAACCATTTGGCCTTGTGAATTATAAATAGCGCCTCTTATCGATACATAGCATCTATGTTTCTCTGCACCTCTCCCCTCCTTAGACTTGTTTCTTCACTGGTCCCTCTGGGAGGCTCAGAAAGCAGTGTTAGGCGGTTGTCTGTGGCTATGCTAGCCTCTAGCTGGGCAGATAGCTCTCCGTCCCCTGTGACCTGCTCAGATGTAGCAGCACTGCTTGTTTACTGCATCGTTAACCCTTTGCTCTCTCACAGTGTCTGTTTACTGTGGTCAGAGAAGCTCCAGTGTCTAGGGACATGTGGTGGAGAGAAGCTTTCTGGGGCAGAGTACTGTATGAGGGCCTACTATGAATAGAATGTCCCCTTGCGCACAACATACTATAAAAACATGCAGAGTTCTGGTTGCAGGCTCATCGAGACAAGATACTTCTAGATGGTTCTTTAGCTCTAAAATGCCTGCAAACATTTGCATTACAAGGTCAGATTGTCATCTTAATAAGAGTGTATAATAATCTAATTTTAAATATGGCTGGCATTCATCTCGCAACACTTCTGAGTGGGAAAAATAGGTCTACAGTACATTGCCCATAGTTAACAGTCTTGGCACTAACGCAGTCATAAAATGGCTCCTGTCGCAAATATTGTGATGCCGCTGATTGCAGTGTTTGTTGCCAAGCCTCTTCTTATTTCCTTGACAATAACAATGACAGAGGACAGCTGGTAATCTGGCTGTTCTATTATCATCCCCTTTTTCACTTTGTTTAGTCCTTTCAAATTCGCACAAAAACAGGCACACCTGCACAAAAACAGGCACACCTGGGTTTGTATACTTTTGATTGGACAACAGCTTCGGTTATAACATGACACACTGAAGAACGGCCCTTGTCTCTCCTCCTGAAAGAACACAAAATGATCACCTTGAGCGTCGTATGTAAATCAAATAAATGTTTTACATTTTAGTCATTTAGCAGACACTCTTATCCAGAGCAATTAGGGTTAAGTGCCTTGCTTAAGGGCCTATCGACAGATTTTTCAACTAGTCGGCTCAGGGATTCGAACCAGCGACCTATCGGTTACGGGCCTAATGCTCTTAATCGCTAGTGTCATATACTGTATGTCAGATATTCTCTGTAACTGCTCGGTACAGATTTGATGGATTATACCCTGGCCTGATTCACCCTCATGAAACCTTGCTGGTAAAAATAGGCTACAGCCTACAGGACCTCTGTCATACACAGTGAGTCATACAAAGTCAATATTTCCATTGTACGCTAACATCACACGGAACGGATGCGTGTATGTGCGCAGGTCTTCGAACGGAAACAGGTGCAGGACTGAGGAGGGTAGTTGGTGGTGCTTAACTGATGCGCAATACGTGCAAGCGCGACTGACAAGGTCACAAGGCTAATTTAGACCTTAAAGATGCATCGGTTCCCTATCTGCATTCACAAACACATCACCAATTTGTATGTTTTTCTCCCTATTCATCTCTTTACCAGTCACTGGGCGATCACCCTCCATCAGTAGCGTGTTTACCAAAGGCTTTTGACACAGATGAGGGTACCTCAGGCTGGCCTGTCTCAGTGTGAAGCATTCCCGACGACATCAACAAATAAAAGCAAACACCACAGCCTCACGTTGCGTTAGGTGTCGCACGGCCCCGCTTCCAAATTCCACGTTGTTACATGCTCTGGTGGAACAATGGGATGAATATTTAATCCACATTAAAAGCATGGTTTCTACCAGATGGAGCTAGGGAGCCATAGTGGTGTAAAACACTCCTAAGAGGCTTCTATTCGTGGAATGTGGAATGTTGCAGGCATGCGCTCTGTAATGTATGCCTCCAGACATTGATGATGCTTTCCATTATCAAAAAACGCCTCCGTATGCCATCACCTCCTCATCCCACTCCTCGTCATGTCCTGGACTTGTGCTGAATGGCAAATAGAATATCTGGAAACTGTCAGACGACGCAGAGTTCCCGCTTCGGGAATTTCACTTCTGGGTCATCTATGATGATTGAAAAGACATTCTGACCCAAATGGGCCTCCTCACACAGCTTATTGTTTTCTCTTGATTCATAATGGTATATTCCCTAAATGGGATGTACATGCCAGTGTTCTGTTGATGTATTCCAAAGCAAAATAGTGCTGTCAATTCCCGAAATGTTCTCTGCTCATTTGAATGGAAGACCAAATATTAATGTCATAAAAGCTGAGCCAATTGTGCACTGCTCTATGGGACTCCCAATCATGGCGCGACACCTCTAGCACTGAGATGCAGTGCCGTAGACCGCTGCGCCACTTGGGAGGCCCAATCATGTCTGATTTAGGAAGACTAATTCAGTATTTTCTCCAATAATTCTGGCTTCTTGTTAACATCTTGATGGGAGATGGTAAAGATGAGACTTGCTGCACAGTGTCAGCCATTAAAGAATTGACCAGAGTGTAGTGTCTCTCTTTTCATATGTAATGTCATTATACCAAGCCATGGTAATAAGCCCAGTGATATATCCCCCTGTCCCTAGCACTAGCTTTTTAAATGAGAAGTGGTGGGGACTCCTGCATCTGAATTCATCTGATCTGATCAGAAACACAATTATGCCTTGCTCTCTCATAATAAACCCTGGTTAAGTGGGTTTGATAATTCATTTATTTATATTAACTCTATTGCTCCGCGACAGTAATGGATGCCTTTCATTAATGAATGAAGGATTTCGCCCTGGCTTGGCTTTCTTGTTCTGTAACTTAAAACCGATTGATAAATGAAAACTTTTAGGAGATTGTATTGAGCGATTTAGAAAATACTGCCAAGAAACAAATTGCTGAAGAAATCCTAGTATTTTCTTTTTCCTTTTTCCCTCTCTCCCTCTCTAGTAATCAGGTTGCTGGCTCTTACAGTCGGTCTAATTGAAGAAAATCTAAATGCTTTCCCATAGATTTTTCCATTTTTTAACAACATAAAAAATGTATTGCTCTCTAGTGGTCTACATGCAATGAATTTCTCTGGTGATGGCTTGTGATTTGTTAAAATGTTATTGAAGAGGGCTGGAGCGGAGAGGAGTGGAGAGCGGGCTGAGGGAGTGCTTCAATGTCACACGTAGCGCTGCTCTCTTAGCCTGGTGTTATTGACAGATGTTGTGCTATCTCAGGCTGCCAATACGTCCGTCTTCATGGCTGCCGTCGCCGAGGCCTCTAAGCAGGCGGCCATTTCCTGTTTAAGTTAAAACATTATTGGGAATCATGAATAATTATTTTTTAATGGGCACCTCAAGTATTACCCTGTCAACTTGATTTAGTTTCTCCCTTGTATGGAGCACTTTTCACCTAGGGACTCAACATTTTGGCTAGACATGGACCCAGGTGGGCAGCAAGGGTTCAGACACGGACCCAGGTGGGCAGCAAGGGTTCAGACACGGACCCAGGTGGGCAGCAAGGGTTAAACATTTGGGAGAGCACTCATTATGTATTATACCTTATTCACATGCAACTCACAAGCCCTTAGAGTTAAACTTATTCTGACTAGTGTTATTCAGTGATGTTCTTGAGTCTTTTTCTTACACATTAATGATTTATTTGGCATGGAAAGAACAGGGGTAGCATGTACATAACAAGCCCATTAAAAGGGGGGCTGACTGGGTTATAGCGAAATGGCCTGAGGGTCACAGCCAGTTCTCTGGTTCGGCTACACTTGGTCGACCCCAGTGTACTACGTTGTTTGCTGATTAGCCAACCATATTGATTGACAGCCAGGCATAGTTCATTCGGCACACGTATTTATACCCTTGAGGAGGAGTACAAACTTTAGCTAAGGTAAATACTAATCTGAAGTGGTGTAAAGGTCTGAGTTAAGATGCAAGTTGAATTCTGTCAAAAAGTACTTAGCAATTGTTTTAAGATAAGCACAGAGCCATGTATAAACATGTTGAAACGTCATGAAATTGCATTTTTGTAATGGTCAAAGCTGGCTTGCTCTTGATGTTGTTGATATACTGTAAGGCCTCTGATGTCTCATTGTTGAATACCCAATACAATATATTGACTTTCAAATGTCAGTAAATAAATGTGTGTACTCCTGACATATAAAGGAAAGAGAAATAAACAACATCAAATACATGTGTGAAAAGCTATTGTGCTATTGTGGATAACTGCTAGCCAGAGACTGCAGGCCAGAAGTGAAGTCATCTGTAAAACTTTATTTCCTTTCAAGGATCTCCTTTCAATTCAGAATTATGTTTTGTAACTCTGAACTTCAAGGTGCTGCATGTGTAAACAATGTTATAACCAACCGTATCTTCTGTAATTCCTTTTTTACTCTGAAGGCCGTCTGTTTTCATGGTGTTATTGTATTAAGAGATTTTCTCATCTGTGTTCTAGTATCTGTCGGGCAATAACAAAATGCTATACCCTAGCCAAGCCTGTAGGAATCATTTCAAATCTCTTAAGCTGACAGTTTATGAAATTGGGCACTAGAATTACTTAAAAATGTATATGTTGACTTGACTTATTTTATTGACTTCCCACTGTTCTATAAGTCAGAAGACAACCATCCAGACCAATGTTCCCTCAAAAAAAATGCCGGCACTGAACAAATTTCAGGTCTGCTGAGTGCAAACTTTAACATTGTGAAAATTCTATGCAATTCCAGTGCGCGTTTACAGTGAACACTGAGGTTGTACCCGCTTGAAGTTACATAGGCTACTGTGGCTATTTGATCAAAATGTAGGCCTACCTGGAAATATATGTTCTATCATTCAGCCGAAGGTAGCAGCCACTGTGTGGTGTTCAATGTAGGCCTATATTCCATGAGACTATTGAAAATAAACATGCATGGCTTGACATTAACCTGTTAATTCACTTGTCCTTCAGACAAGGAGGTGACTGAAAATGTTGTTTTGTAGTTTGATGCAAGAAACCACTTTACAAATTAAAATGTATTTTTATTCCCATACCATTATTACAGAGAATCAGACAAATTATGCTTCCCTCTGCTTATTGGCTACTTAGCTTATTCAAGCCTGTCTCAAAATACATCTCTGCCCTTTAAGATAAAAAAATAAGCTCTTTACCTGGCTCGCTTTTCAAAGACGTCTAGAAATGTATACACTGTGTGCTCTTGTAGAAGGCAATCATTCCCCTATTACTGACTACAAATTATCTATAACTGGGCTAATAACTCACTAACTAGAAAAGGATATGACCAAATGTGCACACGCGGCTGCATGCAGCTCTCGCTTTGATCTCAGAACAACTGCATCTACTCACGACCGCTCATGCTGTAAACACAGTCTAGTTCAAAGTGAATGGAACAGATCCATATATGGCAATGGTATATTTGCATACAGGCCTACTGCATCTCTGATTGTTTATGCCACACCGGTCGTGTAGAGCACGGACTGAGTAGTGCATGTCAATGCAATAGAATCCTACTCCGATGCGTTCTGCCTACAACAAAATCTGTTGCATAGTTTGTTTTGTTTCTGTATGTTGCATTGAGAGTGGATAGTGGCTAGAGTCAGTCTGTTATATCTGGAGTATTTCTCCTGTCTTATCCGGTGTCCTGTGTGAAATTGTGTGTCTAATTCTTTCTTTCTTTCTCTAGAGATAGAGATACTCGGTAGAGATAATCTCAATGATAGGCTATGAAAAGCCAACTGACATTTACTCCTGAGGTTCTGACCTGTTGCACCCTCGACAACTACTGTGATTATTATTATTTGACCATGTTGGTCATTTATGAACATTTGAACATCACCCCTCATAGCCTGGTTCCTCTCTAGGTTTCTTCCTAGGTTTTGGCCTTTCTAGGGAGTTTTTCCTAGCCACCATGCTTCTACACCTGCATTGCTTGCTGTTTGGGGTTTTAGGCTGGGTTTCTGTACAGCACTTTGTGGCATCAGCTGATGTAAGAAGGGCTATATAAATAAATTTGATTTGATAATATTGTGTTGATTCGATAACAATTGCCACAGTATAGGGAATCTTTGATAGTGTTAACATGGAAAACTCACCAACCTTTTCTGAGTCAAGATCAATGAGTCAAAATGCAAGCCGAGATCTACCGATCAGATTTTTTTTTAACATGACTCGAAAAACGTAAGCCTATGCAACGTTAACCAGTTAAAAACAGTACTGTTGCAATGTTTGTGCAGTAAGCTATAGGCCCAATACATTATATAGATTTTTTGAGATACGCTATATGATCACATCGGTAATATATCCGTTTTTTTGTTACTTGTGAAGCACAGCCCTA
The DNA here is from genome assembly GCF_965601325.2 of Salmo salar. NCBI lineage: Eukaryota > Metazoa > Chordata > Actinopteri > Salmoniformes > Salmonidae > Salmo > Salmo salar. The sequence continues at coordinate 11,692,107 of NC_138307.1, forward strand.
GTGAGCATACGTTTAAATAATTAGCATTTTACTTCAATTTTATTGGGCTGATGGTGCCTGCATCTGATGGTCAGTCTCAGTGGAGTGAGAGAGCAGCAGATTGAGCGTCCGCCTTTCAACATCCCTCCGCACTCCCCTTCCTCCACTGACACTGACCAAAAAAAGACATTGTCTTCCAGATGATGGCGAAATTCGAGTCGCACCACATTATTTCTGCCTCATGCACAAATTCATGTTGTTACTCCAATGAACAGAGAAAATGAAATATTCCTTGATATTAAAAAAGACCCAAGCCGCTAATAATAACAACAGCGCAAGCCAATATATACACCTTCCTACTCGTTCATTACTGTTGCAGTGCTTGTTGTAGCACTGAGCAGGGGCGGAAATCCCGGGGGGGACGGGGGGGACACGACCCCCTCATCCGGGGAAAATTTTGATTTGTCCCTCCCAATATATCACTGAAACATAACTATGTAATTTAAATAATATTAATAATACGCAATGAAAGCAATTGTGCTGATTATAGACACTTAATAGCGCGTTATTAAGTTTCAAAAGATTGCAACCCCACCCACCCTTTGCCTCACAATGGTTTGATCCACTGCCAGTTCCTTAGCTTGCTACGTAACTGACGTGAGGTTAATCCAGTCAATCGCGCACACACACTAGCTGAATATGCAGAGCTAGCGCGCAAATATTAACTATTAAGCTAGCTAGTACCTATTCCATTTATGTGGCGTCGTCAAAGATGGAATCAGCATGCAGATGATGTAAGTTAGTGCTTCAAAGTCCCTGTGATAAGGTTAGCGATAAACTGAAATCCAAACTGAACAGAACTACACTCTCTTCTACCATTGTCTTAAATATATTTAATGGTCTCGTTGCAAAAGCTAAATTGTCGCAAGTGAACTTTTATTTATTTATTTATTTTATTTCACCTTTATTTAACCCGGGTAGCAAAGATTATAGCAAACACCACTGAAACTGAATTGGTGCTCGCTAGCTTTGCAAATTCAGCTATTGTTGGAAGCCAGCCAATATGAAACAAACTATTAAAATTACAAAAGGTTGCAGCATATGTTGTGTAAATGGTGAACTCATACAGCTGTCAACTCTTGTCATTTTAATCCGTTTCACATTTGCTAGCTACCTTTTAGATCAAAGCCCAAATAGAATGATTGAAGATGATAGAAGCCCATCTCCTACTGTAAATAACCTACACACTGTGTGTGTAGCCAGCCAGCCAGCCAGCCAGGTAGAAAAATGGCAGAAAAATAAAAGACGGACATCAGAGTATTTTTCAATACACCAAAACGCATAGTAAGAACCCTAGTAGCCTAATATCTCAAAGACTAGTTGATAAAATGTTCATAAGAAAGAAATGAAATTCTAATGGAAATGTTTCACAATGATGTCATTAGGCAGAGCAGGCAACAGATGGCACACAGACAGCAGAGTTGGGGACAGATATGCAGGGACAGACTGGCAGAGACAGGGAGTCTCAGGTAAGTTTGTTGAGTCCTTGTTTGGCAACATTATGAAAGGTTCTCAATTTTTTTTACTTGTAAAATAGGAACATAATTGGAAAATGCCATGGATACCCCCACTCTCAACTTAAACTGGTGACTGAACTAAGATTTGCTAAAGGCAATGGTATTGCTGTTGTGATTAGTTGTGTAGTTTTGGGTACCGGTAGTTAGGAGTACCGCAAACACCTTATTTCTTTGGTTCCTCAATATACATTTACCATATTACAATGTAGGCTATGTGTTACAGCAATACTTTTGGTGTCCCCCTCAGGAATTGCTCTTGAGAAAATTTCATGTAATTGTCCCCTCCAAAGTTGATATCAGATTTTCGCCAATGGCACTGAGTGGAAATAGGAACAATACACATTTTATGGCTTATAAAAGCATTGAATACAAAGTGTTGACAGTGAGGAATAAGAAGTTAAATATGAACTCACTCAAAAACAGCATCTCTTCGCTGTATTTGTTGACAGTCTCTCTCTAGTCATGGTTTTAAACATTTTGAAATCTCACAGTATCAACTTTGCTGAAGTTTTCTTTTCTGCCTGCTACGTTACTGCAGACACGGTCATCTGAGCCATCCGATTGGCCAGCGTCAGGCCAATAGTGCACTTGTTTTGCTCTCTGGGCCCGCTGGGAAGGCAGAGTTTGTACCTTCAGACACATGAAATGGTTGAAAATGGCAACATTTTGGCTACCCGGACAGCTGAATCGGGTGCACCTACCGCCAACAGCCCAAAATGAATTTAAAAAAAGGAACACAAGGCTTTATCGTTGGGTTTTTTACAAAAATGTTTGGCGATCGACTAGGAATGTCAGCGGTGACCACTGCTCTAGAGTGAAGTTCAATCTCATGCTTCTCTTTGGGCTAATATTTCTGCGTAGGAGTCCTGGTGGAGCTACTCGCATCTCAGAGGAAACATTTATAGAGACCTTAGGAACATGTAAACGTCCTGTCAAATAAACTTGTATTTGCCCCCCTCTGGTGGTCGGCTGCATCATTACATCCATAATATCACTTCACTGCAACATTACGTGAAAGGGGCGGTCCTTAGAAAAACTTTTATCCATCTCGACTGCTTCAAGGCACAGACGTGGCAAAGCAATCGCTGAATTTCTCTCGAGCAGGCAGATCTATATACATCACTTTCATAGGTCTACGATAAAGAATGTGACCCGCACACTTCCTTTAACCTAAAATAAGTAAAGATGTAATTTTGTGTGGAAGTCAAACATTTGATTTTGACTATCGTGATATGTTTGGTAAAGTGATAAAGAAGGTGAACATTTTGGGGTAGATGTTCCTAAAACAGATTATATGAAGTATGAAAAGTTATATTTATTCACACATTTTTTGTGTGTTTTTATCATATTTGTGTAGGTTTTATTATACTTGTAATGTGTACTAGATAATATGGGTTGAAAGTGATTTTTTGTTCTCAGACATAAATGAACAATTCCAGGTGAAAGCCAAAGGTCATAACTTTCTAATTGGGTGAAACATTACTACATTAATAAAATATTGCCCACTTGCTAGATTGATGACTAGCAAAACAGTGCAAAATGGCTGTCAATTCACGTTAAACCAGACTGGCAAGTGTGCAGAATTTATCAATCATTTTGGTAGTTTATTTACCCCCACTATCAACATGGGTTGGTACTTGGAGTCCAGTGAACACCTCAATAGGTTTTGTGGTAGGGAAATTGTTTAAGGGTGTCATACTGGCTTGTGGATGACTATTGTTCATGTGATGCAATCAATTTGAGGGCATCATCCTTGATCCCTTTAGAGATGGGTCACAGGAGTTGCTTTGCTTTATCTTGGCCAGGTCGCAGTTGTAGATGAGAACTTGTTCTCAGCTGGCCTACCAGGTTAAATAAAGGTGAAATGAAAAAATAAAATAATAAGAGTTACATGAAAAAATGTATGAAATGGAAATCAATTAATCCATAAGAATCTTCCAGTTTCATACTATGTGATGCATATCACAGAAAGAACAACTAATTTTCAGATAAATATATTTCTAAGAAATATTGCAATCTGTTCTGCAGCATACGCTTTTCACTTGAATAACAATTTAAACTTAAAGCTCTCCATTCCTGGAAGGCCAAGAGAACATTGATTGTAAGAACCAAACAGAAGCTTTTATTATCTGTCATCTCCAGCCCCAAGAACAGATAGAAATTACATCAATCGTATTCACATGGTCAAAATGTGGAGCGTCAGCCACGAATACCAATCATTCCATCAGGGGAGGGACGAGGTTACCCTCCCAAATGTCAACGTGAAGCTATTCAATAAGATATGACATGGGCCTTGTCACTGCAGTGGTGGGCTGTCACTACCACTGCTCATGAGGATCGGAAAAGGTCACATGAACCTCTGGCTCGCGCGCAATTCGTCATCACAGAAGTGACGGTGGGAGAGCAGCGTGTTAGACAGCCCACAAATCTGCCTTAATTTCTATGCAGAGGGCCTGTCAGGTGAGAGTGGTTGCAGAGTTATTGCACATTACTTGTCGGAAGGAGGAAAATGGACAAGGAGTTGATGGAGACTTTATTCAGTGATTCTCCTCCATAATGCCCTCAAGCTGGTGGTTTCCTATATGGGCAAAGTGTTTGAATGCAATGGATACAGCCATAGGCAGGACATGACGGATATTGGTTAAAGAAGAACTGGAGAAGAGAAAGGAATAAGAGGGAGCCTCAATACCCATAGACTTCCAGTCATTGTGCTAAGATTAGTTAGCATTGGTTCGCAAAACTCTCTCTAACTTCCTTCATACTGGACACAGACATACTGTAAAAATGGTATCCACAAGTTCATCTGACACTGGGGAAGTAGATAAAGGGCCTCATCGTCATAATACCAACATATATCTTTAAGCAGCATGTTGCCTAAATGTTCAAGCTTTCACTCTCGTTGAATCATCTTAAAGTTCTGAAAAAAATGGGCATCTGGTCTAGTTCAATTAAAGTGTTCAGTAATTGGATTTCAAACCTCTAAATAATAATTTGGGTTGGTGAGAACTGTCGACAACCCAGTTCATAAGTGACACTCAATGAAACATAACATATATGAAAGTCGAAAGGTGTGCGTTAGTGGGTACATGGGTAAATGTTTGAGTTTTTAAATGTCACAAATGTGGCCAGGAGGGAGGCATTCGATTTCCCTCTGTAATATTGCCTCATGCCCCCCTCTTTCATCATGGTGAATTGTTGGTTTTTGATTATCCTGCCAAGAAAATTGCAATAAATGCACGGAGCCTAGACAGGTAGAGATTTTGCTCCTGTGATTTTCTGTAATTTAGTTTTCTTTGCATACGAAATGTATTACTCCAAGTCAAATATCAGTTGTTTTTCAGTTTTGATCCCCAAGGTGCGGATGTGTCATGCCAGTCTTATAATCATACATATGAAAAAAAAGGATTTATTAAGCTCTTCTGATTCTCCAATCTGTCAATTTAGTCACAGGAAGCATAGCTCACTTTGAAGTAAGTGCCAAAAATTAAATTGATCTCAGTGCCACCAATATCACAATTCTGGAACAAAAACATAATATACTACCGTGCAGTGTCACAGCTGGTTTGAATACAAGTGTGCCCAAAACTAAATTACCCTTTCAACTCCACAGGTTGGTAGGCTTGTAATGATGTCGTGTCTTAAAGGAAAAGTTCACTCATTTTTTGTGTTATATTTTTTTTGTGCATCTCTTAGTGAGATGCACTGAGTGTTTCATGTATATCTGAGTTATTGGCGTTCAAGCAGGCAGAAATCCTGCCGGTATGACGTAGCACTGTGACAAAGTTGCTCTCACTACACTGGAAGTTAATAGGAATATGACTTTTAGATCGTGAAAACATCTATCATACATGTCAGATTTCAGTACTGGTCGATGTCATAACTCGGGAGGATGTCTTCTCTCGAATGAGCCTTTGATCACATTTTTGTGAAATTCCTACCTCAAAAAAAAAACATTTAAAAGAGAGTCTAGCACACTTTTTTCTCCCTCTTCAATCGAGGGTGCATTGCATGGTACCATTGCCAGAATTATTATAGAACTGAGATAGGGATCCAATGAATGAAGGAAATATATAACGCCCCACCCAGCAGACTGTCGGCCAATCGTGTTCACGTTGTCATGCCGCGTCACACGGTTGCTAAACTAATCCTCACGCATCCCTTCTCAAAGTCAGTGTATACAGTGCATACAGAAAGTATTCAGACACCTTGACTTTTTCCACGTGGTGTTACTTTACAGCCTTATTCTTAAATGGATTTAACAGAAATACCTTATTTACATAAGTATTCAGACCCTTTGCTATGAGACTCGAAATTGAGCTCATGTGAAACCTGTTTCCATTGATCATCCTTGATATGTTTCTACAACTTGATTGGAATCCAGCTGTGGTAAATTCAATTGATTGGACATAATTTGTAAAGGCACACACTTGTCTATATAAAGTCAGTGCATGTCAGAGCAAAAACCAAGCCATGAGGTCAAAGGAATTGTTCATAGAGCTCCGAGACAGGATTGTGTCGAGGCACAGATCTGGAGAAGGGTACCAAAACATTTCTGCAGCATTGAAGGTCCCCAAGAACACAGTGGTTTCCATCATTCTTAAATGGAAGAAGTTTGGAACTACCAAGACTCTTCCTAGAGCTGGCCAATCGGCCAAACTGAGCAATCGGGGGAGAAGGGCTTTGGTCAGGGAGATTACCAAGAACCCGATGGTCACTCTGACAGAGCTCAAGAGTTCCTCTGTGGAGATGGAAGAACCTTCCAGAAAGACAACCATCTCCGTAGCACTCCACCAATCAGGGCTTTATGGTAGAGTGGCCAGAAGAAAGCCACACCTCAGTAAAAGGAACATGACAGCCTGGTTGGAGTTTGCATAAATGCACCTAAAGACTCTCAGACCAAGAGAAACAAGATTCTATGGTCTGATGAAACCAAGATTGAACTCACGTCACGTCACATCTGAAGGAAACTTGGAACCATCTCTACGGTGAAGCATAGTGGTGGCAGCATCATGCTGTGGGGATGTTTTTCAGCGGCAGGGACTGGGAGATTGAGGGAAAGACGAACGGAGCAAAGTACAGAGAGATGCTTGATGAAAACCTGCTCCACAGCGCTCAGACTGGGGCGAATGTTCACATTCCAACAGGACAACAAACCTAAGCACACAGCCAAGAAAATGCTGGAGTGGCTTTGGGGCAAGTCTCTGAATGTCCTTGAGTTGTCCGGCCAGAATCCAGACTTGAACCCGATCAAATATCTCTGGAGAGACCTGAAAATAGCTGTGCAGTGACTCTTCACATCCAACCTGACAGACCTTGAGAGGATCAGCAGAGAAGAATGGGAAAAACTCCCTAAATACAGGTGTGCCAAGCTTGCAGCGTCATACCCAAGAAGACTCGAGACTGTAATCGCTGCCAAAGGTGCTTCAACAAAGGACTGAGTAAAGGGTCTGAATATTTATGTAAATGTTATATTTCATTTTTTTTATATTTTAGAATAAGGTAACATAACAAAATGTGGAAAAAGTCAAGGGGTCTCAATACTTTCGGAATGCACTGTATGTCGAGAAACATCCCTATTTTCCTCAAAAGTACATGGCATGATTCCATATCTATATTATACAGATAGCAGGTTAATTTATTATTATTATTTGTTAATGAACCTTTATTTATTAACAAGGCTAGTCAGTTAAGAACAAATTATTATGTAGAATGATGGCCTACCTCAGCCAAACCCTAACCCGGAGAACGCTGGGCCAATTGTGCGTTGCCCTATGGGACTCCAACTCATGGCTGGTAAATTAAAGGAATTAGTCGTTTTGGGTAGATTTTCCTTTAAAGACTGCTAAGACTTTGCTCATCTTCCTCCCTGCCTGTTGTGGAATACTCCAAGAGCCCTTTTTCTTTCCCAAGTTTGAAGTACGATCAATATTTGGTGACATAAGTGAGATGACTGCATTTCCATATTTGACTACATGTAGTCTTTGACACATCTTGCCTATACTAAAGGCTGTGATGCTTGATGACGAGAATCGGTCAAAGTATGAATAAATATGCATTGCCTTAATCAAATATAATTATTTATTGATTGCTCCGGTGTCATACCAAAATAAGAATACAGTATGTTCATTAGAATGTCAACTGGAAAGTTATTCAACGATTATATGCCTAAAAACTCCTGACACCTGCATTTTAAGTTGGTCTGTGTACGTACGTGCGAGCATATTTGACAGTAGTAGAAAAATCATAATAGGTAAAGAGAGGTAGGTAGATGGTAAGTCTAGAGAGAATAAGTAAAAGTAATTGAAAAAATGATTACCTCTGAAAGATGTACTCATTCAGGAATAAAATGAAACCATTGGTTTTTAACACAACACTGCTTGCCTTGACAGATCCAGCAACTTTATTTCAATACAAAAAGCAGATGAGTACCCAGTAATAACATGTAATTGCTAATCATGTTCTCATTCTGCATGAGCCTCTGGTTCCATTTATTGGTTTCTTAGAAGTCACGTGTCAACCTTGAATAAAGAATAATGCAGTGAATTACCAAAGAGATACTTTACCCATCTATTCACTCTTATTTTGGTGGGTCTCTGTGGGAATCATTTAGCTTGTGTCATTAACCCTTGTGCAGTACGTGAGGAATCACCTTGAAGGCCTGGACAATTTGCTTATGCATTACACATCTCATATCCCATTCCTTGACGATGTCTTTATCTTGTAGACTTCCTAGAGTTAATCCAAAATGGCACCCTATTCCCTATATAGTCCACTACTTTTGATCACAGCATATGGGCCCTGGTCAAAGGTGGTGCACTACAAAGGGAATAGGGTTCCATTTGGGATGCAGACCTGGAACAAAGGGGGGTCTTGAATTCTATTCAATCTAGTATTAAATGGAGTCTGTATTAGGGTAAATTGTCAAATGTAGTTTTATTCAATTAAGAGCCTAAAATGCAATGCTGATTAAACGGTCATCCGCAGGGCACAATGCACACAGCAAGTACCATACTAATTAATTTGTGTTGGCTCTCAGCATCAGCAGAATGCTTCTCTGTGTAAGTGATTATTCCATTGCTGTTAAAAATGTAAAAGAATGAGGTTGTTCATCTTAAAATGTGAACAAATTGAGGTTTGTGCAACTATAGTTCATTTTTCGACTCTTGCTTAACCTCTATGGGCAAGCGTCCCACCCCTGGTACAGCCTATCAACAACCGGTGAAATATCAAGAGCGCCAAATTTGAAAACAATTAAATGTCATAATTCAAATTTCTCAAACATACAACTATCTTACACCCTTTGAAAGATAAACATCTCCTTAATCTAACCACGTTGTCCGATTTCAAAAAGGCTTTACGGCGAAAGCATAAAGTTAGATTATGTTAGGAGAGTACATTGACAATAGCTGTGTGTAATGTTTTGTCAATTCAAAGACAGGCGTCACCAAAAGCAGAAAACCAGCTAAAATTATGCACTAACCTTTGACAATCTCCATCAGATGACACTCCTAGGACATTATGTTAGACAATACATGCATTTTTTGTTCTATCAAGTTCATATTTATATCCAAAAACAGCGTTTTACTATGGCGTTGATGTTGAGGAAATCGTTTCCCTCCAATAACCGGCAGTCAATCAGCACAACAAATTAAATAATTACTATTCGAAAACATTGGTAAAATATTATATTGTCATTCAAAGAATTATAGATTTACATCTCTTGAACGCAACCGGATTGCCAGATTTAAAAATAACCTTACTGGGATACATACTTTGCAATAATCTGAGCACTGCGCCCAGAAAAATACGCTTTGCGATACAGACTAACCGCCATGTTGGAGAGATCTAAAATCGAAAATACTATGTAAATAATCCATTACCTTTGATTCTCTTCATCAGATGTCACTTCCAGGAATCCCAGGTCCATAACAAATGTAGTTTTGTTCGAAAAAGCTCATAATTTATGTCCAAAAAGCTCCGTGTTGTTACCAAATGATCTATGCCCGCCGGACTTCTCTTCATGAACGAGGGGGAAAAAAATATTTACGTTCGTTCAAACATGTCAAACGTTGTATAGCATAAATCATTAGTGCCTTTTTTAACCAGAACATGAATAATATTCAAGGCGGACGATTGCGTTCTCTTTTAAAACGTATTGGAACGAGAGTACCCAACATGAACTCGCGCGCCAGAGTCTAATCGGCCACCACCGTTCCAAGGCTCTTGTTCGGTCAGATCTCACAGTATAAGACTCAAAACACTTTGTAAAGACTGGTGACATCTAGTGGAAGCCATAGGAAGTGCTCAACGATTAATAAGCCCCTGTGTGTTTCAATGGCATAGGCTTAAAGGTAATTCAACACATCAGGTATCCACTTCCTGTCAGAATTTGTCTCAGGGTTTTGACTGCCATATGAGTTCTGTTATACTTACAGACACCATTCAAACAGTTTTAGAAAATTCAGAGTGTTTTCTATCCAAACCCGAACAATAATATGCATATTCTAGCTTCTGAGTTGGTGTAGGAGGCAGTTAAAAATGGGCACATATTTTTTTCAAAATTCTCAATACTGCCCCCTAGCCCCAACAGTGCTTTGATATTGCAGTTATTGTATATTCATATAATTTCTTCTGACTTCGGCACACAACCTCAGTCTCTACAAATCGTTAAAATCTTTAACATTTTGAGTATATGACTTCAACAGAAACATTGGAACAGTAGTTGAACCTCGTATGACATACTTATTCTTGTAAATACTATATACTGTGTAAATCCAACGTTTAGAACTGTTAAGGGCCCAGGCTCTCACGTCTAGCTACTGTACATCCGTTAGGACATTCTAAGGGGCAACTGATCAAAGAATGGTATTTTCTGATGTGACAAGATCCCAATGGTGTACTTCAAGCCACCGGCTTATTCTCTTCTCTCCATTTTTTAGAATGTGTGAATCCCTGACGGATAAGTAGTATCTCATAATCTATTTTTTCTTATTACCCTGGCTCCTTTGATCTGGCTTGATTTGTGGTCATGTTTTCAGAATGACCGTGGCAGGAGATGAATTCACATTGCAGATGTCGTCGTCCGTCATTTGTCGCTAATATGTGGTCATTAACAAAATCTGGTCATGTATCAGTCACCTGTTCATGGCGTTTTCATCTCCCGTCTTGACAGGAGTGTGTCTAGGTCTGCCTGGGCTTTCTAATATGGATTCATAAGCAGCTGCTTTGCTGCTCGCTAAGGAACTACTGAAGTAAAAATACTTTAAAGTACTACTTAAGTAGTTTCCTGGGGTGTCTGTACTTTACTATTTATATTTTTGACAACTTTTACTTCACTACATTCCTAAAAAAGAAATTACTCCCACACATTTTCAGTGACACCAAAAATGACTTATTACATTTCGAACTACCAATAATAACGCATTGTCATCCCTACTGCCTCTGATCTGGCGTACTCACTAAACACAAATATTGTGTTTGTAAATGATGTCTGAATGTTGGAGTGTGCCCCTCTGTCCGTTTATGTCAAGGCTGTCTGAAGGAGCAGACCAAGATGCAGCGTGTTCGTAGTTCCACATTTAATTTATTGTGAAACTAAATGCAATATACGAAAAATACTTGAATACACAAAAACAATAAACCATGACGCAGAGAGGAAAACACACTACTCAAAAAATAATAACCCACAAAACAGGAAGAGAAAACCCCTACTTAAATATGATCTCTAATCAGAGGCAACGAGGATCAGCTGCCTCCAATTAGAGATCAACCCCAAACAATCCCAACATAGAAATAGAAAAACTAGAACTTAAACATAGAAATAGAAAACCCAAAACACCCCCTGTCAAGCCCTGCCCTATTCTACAATAGAAAATGACATCTTACTAGGGTCAGGACGTGACAGTTTAATGAATTGTGACATCTTGTTTGCTTAATATAAGGAATTTGATGTATAGCATTTAATTGTACTTTTTACTTTTACTCAAGTATGACAATTTAGTTATTTTTCAACCACTGAGTTCCACACTTGCTCACCCCAAGTACCCCAAGTCGAGAGGTACTTCGTATTTACATTAAATGGTAGTGACGTTTTAGTTTGCTTTGGTTTCCATCAAGTAAAAATACAGCTCTTCTGCATCCTGTTTGTAAAAATCAGCATACTTCTGTTTATGAATGTGTTAATTGGCCCAACTGTGTTATCAATGCTTTTTAAATCAGGATTCTTATGGATCCATGGAGAATCATGCAGGGGATGGAGCTACCACATTGCTATTTGCTTGCACATCATGTAGTATGGGTAATCACAATTAATGCTGTAAAATCATAGTTAACAAGAGGACACTGGGAGAGGGGTCACCTGAGTCATCGCTTTACAATGAGGCACAAAGACAAACTTTAACATAGTCACAAAGAGGGCACAGGGGATGTAGTAACAGCTAAGTGACTGCATAAATGGACTAGCCTGAGTGGGATGGACAGGGAAGGGCACAGGAGTGCTCTAAGAAGATGCTCCCCATATTTGCTAAGATTGCAGATCGACTCTCATCACTCCAGGTCATACCTGTATCCGTTTTTGGGAGTGAAATAATCTCATCAAATATGTAGAAGAGTGTAAAATAGAGAATATGTGCCTACATGTGGTGCAGGATCAGGAGTCAGGAGTTGTTTGAACATAATTATCATATCATATCAATTTTTAAAGTGTACTGTATTGTGCACTTCCTGTGACTTTTGGAACTGTCTTAATGAAGTGAACACGAGGCTTTGATCCATAAACCAGCTGTGCTGCGTTAGAATTATCTGTCACTGTCTGCAATCAAAAAATATACACTGAACAAAAATATAAATGCAACATGCAACAATTTCAAAGATTTTATTGAGTTACAGTTCATATAAGGAAATCAATCAATTGAAATAGATTCATTAGGCCCTAATCTATGGATTTCACATGACTGGGAATACAGATATGCATCTGTTGGTCACAGATACAGTACCTTCCAAAAAAGATAGAGGTGTGGATCAGAAAACCAGTCAGTGTCTGGTGTGACAACCATTTGCCTCATTCAGCCCGACACATCTCCTTCGCAGAGTTGGTCAGACTGTTGATTATGGCCTGTCTGCCATCTTTTCAGTACAGTTGAAACTGGAATTCATGAAGGGGGGGGGGACAAGCACACAGATGAGCTTCCCTGAGATGGTTTCTGACAGTTTGTGCAGAAATTATTCAGTTGTGCAAACACACAGTTTGAAACATTCTTTAAAATGACGTTGGAGGTGGCTTATTATTCCTGCAGTCAGCATGCCAGTTGCATGCTTCCTCAAAACTTCCGACATATGTGGCGTTGTGTTGTGTGACAAAACTGCACATTTTAAAGTGGCATTTTATTGTCCCCAGCACAAGGGGCATCTGTGTAATAATCATGCTTTTGAATCAGCTTCTTGATATGCCACACCTGTCAGGTGGATGGATTATCTTGGCAAAGGAGAAATGCTCACTATCAGGGATGTTAACAAATTTGTGCACAACATTTTAGAGAAATAAGCTTTTTGTGAATATGGGTAATTTCAGGGATCTTTTATTTCAGCTCATGAAACATGGGACCAACACTTTACATGTTGCTTTTATATTTTTGTTTAGTATATATACACAGTGCCTTCAGAATATATTCATATCCCTTGACTTATTCAACAGAGTTCTTTGGCTGAGATGGGAAAACCTGCCAGAAGGACAACAGTCTCTCAACACTTGACCAATCTGCGATTTATGGGAGTGGCCAGATGGAAGCTACTCCTGAGAAAAAGGCACATGACAACATGGCTGGAGTTTACCAAAAAGGTACGTGAAAACGATTCTGTGGTCTGATAAGACAAAAATGTAACTATTTGCCTAAATGCAAAGCGCTTTGTCTGGAAAAAAAATAGGCACAGCTCATCACCATCTAACACCATCCCTACCGTGAAGCATGGTGGTGGCAGCATCATGCTATGAGGATGCTTTTCAGTGACAGGGACTGGGTGACTGGTAAGGATAGAGTGAACAATCAATTGAGCCAAATACAAGCAAATCCTGGATGAGAACCTGCTTCAGATTGCAAACAACCTTAGTTCCAACTGGACAATGACTCCAAGCATACAGCCAAACCAATCTGGAATAGCTTCAGAACAATAATGTGAAAGTCCTTGATCAGCCCAGCCAATGCCCAAGCTTGAATCCCGATGAAAATCTGTGGAAAGACTTGAAGGTTGCTGTTCACCGCCGGTCCCCACCTAACTTAACAGAGCTTGAGAAAATCTGCAAAAGAGAATGCGAGAAAATTCTCAAATCCAGATGTGAAAGCTGATAGACATACCCAAGACGACTCAAAGTATTGACTCAGAGGTGTGAATACTTATGTAAATGAGATATTACTGTATTTCATTTTCAACAAATAATTGAACATGTCTAAAATCATGTTTTCACTTTGTCATTTTGAGGCATTGTGTGTAGATGGTTCAGAACAAAAATGTATTTAATCCATTTGGAATTCAGGCTGTAACAACATGTAGTTATATCAGAGTGGTCATTGGGTTCTTGGTCACCTCCCTCACAAAGGTCCTTTCCCGGTTGCTCAGTTTGGTTGGATGGCCAGCTATACGCAGAATCTGGGTAGTTACATATTTTTACTATTTCCCAATTATTAGATCACTGTGCTCTTGGAAACATTCAACATTCTAGAAATTGTTTTATACCCTTCCCCTGATATATGCCTGATCACAATTCTCAATCTGACAGTTCCTTGGACTTCATGGTATAGTTTCTTGAACTGTTAACTGTGGGACCTTATATAGACAGGTGTGTTTCTTTCTAAATCATGTCCAAATAATTGAATTGGCCACAGGTGGACAATGAAGTTATAATAACGTCTCAAGGATAATCAAATGAAATGGGGTGCACCTGAGCTCAATTTGGAGTTTCATAGCAAAGGGTTGTGAATACTTATGTAAATTAGATATTTCTGTATTTCATTTAATAAATTAGCAAAAATGTCTAAAAACATGTTTTCACTTTGTCATTATGGAGTATTGTGTGTAAACGGGTGAGTAAAAAAATATATTTAATCCATTTTGAATTCAAGCTGTAGCACAACAAAAATGTGAAATAAATCAATACTTTCTGAAGGCACTGTATAAAAAGAATTGAACATGTACCACCTAGTTCCGAAAAACAACCAACAACCGACGGCATCCATTCCTTCCACCCACCCACCTTGTCCCGTGTCCGGGAACCTGATCCACAAAGGGACAGCCTCCAGATCCACTGTTCCCACTGAGAGGGCCAAGGCTCCATCAGGACTACATCAAAATCCCACTGTTTTGGAAAGATGATGTCCTGGCTTTGGCCGCTATCCACCGATTCATGCATGTGTGTGGGAGTGATGTAGAAGTGAATTAGGCACCTCTTTGAGAGCATGCTTCTATGTCCACTACTGAGCCTCTCTGAAGTACTCCAGAGCTCTACGGTGTGATTTGTGCACTTTGTAAGAGGCCTATTGGATTTAATGGGGCTATATCCTTGTTTCTTGTTTTACCTTACTGTTCACTTCACCTGTGTTGAAATAAAATCTCCCGCCATGTATGCGTCAAACAACCACTGCTTGAAATATCAAGGATTTAAGCTCCATTCCATGACCAGCCTTATCTGCTATTTTGTGTTTATTTTCTCCCGGTTCTACATTCTCCAACTGTCGCTTCATTCAAACTCTTGGCAGTCTTATTGTATAATAAAGGTCTCCCCATTCCACTCGAGCATGCTACTAGCCCAGCAACCATCTTTTCTGCGGCGACCTGATATATCTTCTGTGTGGAGAGGGCTTTTATCCAGACATCCGTCATATGAGACCCAATTCCTGTGTGGAAGGTCCTGCTCTTATATCACATTCCTATCATGATGTGGGCCAAAACTCATCAGTGGGTGTAATGACACAGTCTGATTCCCATCCACCTCCAGTCTTCCACTCCCACGTCCTGCTATGTCCCAGGCGGTATGTGGAAATACGGCAGTTACTTTTTTATGATGATATCAGAACTCCCGGTGACATCTGCTTAATGGTTCAATCCCAGGTTGCGAAGGGAGTCGAGTGGTGGCGGAAGTCTGCCTTTATGGTGGTTTTCCTTTTATGATTTGACAAGCGGATACTTGACAGCTTTCCCTTGTGCTCTTCTAGCCAAAAAACTTGGTTTGTGACCTGAATAATGGATTAGGGATCATTAGGGTTGTGCGCCATAGGATTACAATGCATTCTCATCATCTGAATCGAAACAATGTTCATTCAGGAGGCCATTTTAGTTCATTTGAAATGCCTCACTTGTTGCCCAAGGTTCCACGTGTCTGTGTTCTGTACATCTCAGTCAGAATAATGTATTCATGGAAATACCTCGCCATATCGGCAGGGTCAACAGTTCCTACAGGTCCTGGCTAGCCCTTACACAGAGACCATACCTCATATCCTTGTTTACATCCTCCAGCAAATGACTCTGACACGTATCACATTGAGGGAGACAAATTCACATCCATTTCTCCCTTAGCCACCAGATGTCCATGTTATTAAGTATGTGAGAGAAGGGTGGTACGTTAGAGGGCTAGATGGATTGTCACTGGTAGGCTCTACTTGATAGAGGCAGCATCTCTCTTCTATTCCCAAACACAATTAAGTTAAATAATGATTGTGTATACATTTTACCGCAGTCAGAAAGGCTACCCTGTCCTTGTCTCCAAGTGAACTATTGCAGTATCCACCCCAGCTGAAGTTGTGTGCGAGGAAAATGGAACCTGTGCGAAGGCATGATGAAATGTGAATAGCAAAAAAAAAATCAAGCAATGAGCTGAACTGAGTTTTCAGCAAACTCTTGGCCCCTGAAAAACTAAAACAACTAATAATGTGGATGTTTATATCCCGCCTTGTGCTATTTAAAGTTTCCCTATTTCTCTGAGTCTCTATCTCCATCACTCATACACTAGCTCTATGGAAGTTTGGAATATAGTTTGATAGTGGCAAGCACATGTAGGATGGGTGGAACATGTACATCCTTTTCAAAGATATGCATACAACAGAACCATATTAACACAGCATACTATAACATCTGACCCAACCCAATCCCCCAGTCTTCCAGTGCCGTACCAGGGACTGTGGGTGTGACCTAGTGAGTCAGCTCCACATGTATACGTCTTGCTTATGCAAGTCTGACTTGACCCAGGTTAGTCTAAGTCTAATCTCCATCACTCATACACTAGATCTATAATATATGATCCTTTCCCCTCTCTGTATGCTCTTTATTATCTGCCCTTCATCCCTTACTCCTTCTCTACATAAGGGCTCTATCCTTTCACTGCGGATTGTGCCTGTCCTCTCCCCATCCCTCATTCTTACATGACCAGCCATTTGTGTTAATGGCGTCATATTTTTCCCAGGGCAGAATTAGGTGTCTTTTATCATGGGGTCGACCCTCCCTTTTAACACATGCTCACCTCACCACAGTTCCACAGCAAGAGACAAGTAGGCACTTGTAAAGAGCCAGTGACTGGGGTTATTGGAGGAGGGATGGGAGAGATTCAGAGAGTGTGTGTGTGTGTGTGTGTGTGTGTGTGGGTGTGTGTGTGGGGGGGGGGGGGGGGGTGTGGGGGGGTGTGGGGGGGGGGGGGGGTTCGGGTGGCTGTGATGAGGCCGGTTGCTGTGGCAACTAGCAGAACAGCGCTGGCGGTCTCTGATAGATTGTTCCTAAAGAGGGAGGGATGGAGAGAGACAGAAAAGATGACATCCATTAGAAAAAAAAGCAGGTTTCAGGTACTTTATTATTTCTCTGACTTACGCTGACCATCGTTTGATGTACGTGGCCCTGACTCCCAGGGATCCACATTATGACAAATCTGTCTGGCTGAAGCATTAGTAGTAGAGGTACTGGCCGTAGTCAAAGGGTATATGAATCAGCCCGAGGTTAATACCCTTGTACTGTAGGATGCGACTACCTTCTCCCTCTCCTTCCCCCTCCTAATTTGGTGTTTGTCTGCAAGCATTAATATTGGATGGGCCGGGACACCTTGCACTAAATTTAGAACGGACTCTCTGCAGACAAGAGGCAATATCCGAGGAACAAATGTGCAATGTATCTTGATAAAGGCCCACACCACAAAGCCCTTCAGATGAGGAAATGTCTTTGCTACATAAGATCAGACTTAGTTTCTGTCATATTAGTGGAATGACACCGGAGTGGAATCCTGGCTCTGCTGCAGTGACTCCTGTATTCTCATCTTCTACTCCCTATTAGTTTCAAGTGTTAAGCTTTAATGTCATCTGCACAAGTACAGTGAAAGGCCTTTCCTGCAAGCTCTAAAGATTTGTTAGTGAATTGTTTACCTCAGTCTACTTCTTCCTTAAGAGTGGGCTGATGTGCTGTTACAAAGAGCTTAGTTGTTGACGGTTACTTGCATTAAAAAGTGACAGTCAGTTGAGGACAAATGCGACAGCGAGCGCTTCAACCTTTTTTCTGCCTGTCTCCTTTGCTATGTTGCTTGCACTCTTTAAACTGTACTTCAACTGTTTGTACGTGAAACCAAACTCAACCTTCCCAACGCAACTCTTCAGCTTTTAAATGAAGAGATATACTCATTGTGAAAAACAGTTTAGAATAGAAAAGAAGTGTACATTTGTACAGATACAAATGGAAAACTAGCATGATTTAAATGTGTCTCCTATAGACAGTGAAGCGGTAATGCATTGCACTTGCCAGAAAGACAACAAGTCAACAAGTCTAGCAATATCAGAATGCAGCGTGCATGCAGCCCATAGATACCACCCTAACTCAGAGCTGCAGCTGTACTCCTTTAGTTCCAATACCAGTGCATCCTCATTCCTCAGGTCCTGCAGTCTGGTCCTCAGTGCAATCTCCACCTCTGCCTCCAGGGTCGTGACCCCGTCTCTCCCAGTGGATTATGGCATGGAATTATAAGAACCAAAATGCTCCCCCACTCCCTTATCCTCTCAGCCTCTGGGAATATTAGTCTGACCTCAAACAAAATGCCTGTTGGCCCTAGCAGCTGGGTAAACAGGTAATATCCCCAGTTAAACAGACCATAATATCCCTCCCTTTAAACAGAGAGACGTGTGTGAGATTGCCTGATGCAAATGCCACTCTCTCCTCTCTCTTTCCACTCGGGGCTCCCATTACACAGTGCAATGATTGGTACGCTGGTCAGAATAGGGGATGCGGCTTTAATTATTAATGATGGTTCATGTCTAAGTTGGGTATGCCCCTAAGTGTTATGTTTGATTTGAAGTTCGCTACAGAGGAAGGGAGACAAAAAAATGGATTCTTCGTCCCAAATGTCAAAACGAATCTGACTGTTCGAGGGTTAATCTTCAAAATGTTTTGATTTAAACTCTGCATTATGTTTTTTTACA
This sequence comes from Salmo salar, assembly GCF_965601325.2. Classification (NCBI taxonomy): domain Eukaryota; kingdom Metazoa; phylum Chordata; class Actinopteri; order Salmoniformes; family Salmonidae; genus Salmo; species Salmo salar. The sequence goes on from NC_138307.1 coordinate 11,711,098, forward strand.
TGAACTTGTGAACCATGGATTCTGACATGTTGCATCACTGAATAAAGTAATAACCCTCCTGCTGTGTTCAGGTCGAATTGGACCGATTTACAAGTTCTCTCTTTGAAAAATGTAGTTAATTTAATCTGATTGTCATAAGGTTCCATGACTTTGTCCACACAGGGCATTTGAACACACAAAATACATTTTGATGATTTTTGTAACGTTTTGGGTGTTTTATTTAACTTTTGTACACCTGTGGTGTTCCCGGTCAAAAATGACCGGTCATTAGAAATGAATGGGTGAGACTACAATTAGTGTAGAAAATTGAGTTCAGGCACATGCCCATTTAACGGATGAACACACTTCCGCTCCCAGACCCCCACATGCATTTGTGTTTGAGTACACACACTCACACACCTCACTCCCCTTCTTGGCTTCCATGGCAACCCCCACAGGAAACTTTCCCCAATAGAATATTTCCCCAACTGGAACCACACCTGTTGGCATTCTTACAAACAATCGCATCATTGTTTCAATAATATTTAGAACTTTTCTCGCAGCTCTGGTATATAAAGCTTTTTTGAGGCCTTGCTCACAATTCATTTTGTGGCAGCACAATGACCAAATGATATACTGTATGTGAGGCTCATACATTTCATCATGAAACTGGTGAGGAGGAGAGAGTCCTTGTTAAACTTTGACACAAAGTAGTCTGTGATAAATTGCACAATATGTTTCATCTGAGTATTTGTTATAGTCAAAATAATCCATATATTATGCTTTTTTTTACAAAAAAAAATGTGTTATATGAGCTTAGGTCAGGCCATAAAGAGCAAATACAAGTTCTAAACTTGTAATGTTCACAAGAACTTAAGTTGATAAAAATATCTAACACAACATCAGGTGATAATATATGGATTTATTATGGATTTATAGTCAGCTATAATGGGGCGGTCATTTTGGACCGGGAACACAGAATTAATTAACATGAAACGAACACAACAGGAGGGTTAAAGTGAGTGCTGTATCACTCTCTGTTCCTGTTAGTGAAGCCTGTGGATGTTCTCTTAATGCATCATGACTGTGCTTTCCTCTCAAGCTGGAAATCAAAAGCATACGAGAGCCTAGAACAGGTCTGCAGGTTTGGATAGCAAGTCTACCTTGTAGATACTGTATGCGTCTTCCTTTACACCACCAAAGCAGGTGGGAACAAAACTCACTGAGTGAAGTTTTTTTAGTTTACTTCCAAGTCCTCATCTTACATTTTCTCATTTTGTTTAGGCCTTGTGTTGACTACAGCCGACAGTACTTTTTATCCCATTTATTTAAGTATTGACATCTTGTTTGCTTCCTGTCTACTTAAAAAAAAAAACAGGCAAAGACATTTCATTATTGTTTTTATCTCCCTCCCTCAGCAGTGACATTGCCACAACATGTCCCCCATAATTGAGATCATTGCGAGGCTGGCCCGGTGCGATACCGACACATTGTAATTGGTGCCGTCTTAAATGATTTCACCAGTTTAGTATTAATTAGTCCTTATAAGTGTCTCGCTGAGCAGCCACACAGACTTCCTTCCGCCTTTGTTTGGGCATTAGCAACTAGACTCCGGTCCTGAGGGATGGGTCGATCTGGTTGAAGATTTTATGGGGGACAGTGGGACGGTCGGGGATTCTTGCTAGGTCAGAGTCCTGATGAAGTTTTTATGAGATGTCCTGCTGTTCGCCCAGGGTGGCCTATCACAACAGTATAAAAATAAACAATCAATAATTGAAGAGAGCAGTAAACAGAATGTGAATGCACTTTCTAAAAATACTGTAACCCTACTTGCCCGGCTGGTGTAAGAGGTAAAAATGTTGATGATAACCGAGTGACGCTTGACTAGGAAGTGCAGTCATGATGTCTTTATGTCATTGTCGTAGAAGGAATATAACACTTGTTTAAACACGTCAATGAAAAGTTTCCACGACAACCCACTGCTTACTTTCGGCCTACTATCTGAAGAGCACTTATAAATAGAATAGAATAGCAGTAATTAAATTGTTTTTAGAATTGCGAACGTTCAAGGTCAACGTGAACCCTTCACGTTCAGATCATGATGTTTCCAACAACTCAAATGCTGTGTTTGCTTACTTATTAATACATCAGACAGAGGAACACACAATGGAAAATAAATCAGCAAAACAGGACAGTGACATTAACTGTCACTTTTACAGGCATTTGTGATAAGTGTCGTCAAAGGTGTTGAATAATTACATGATAAATTAATAACACTTTGATATAGTATTATAGCTAGGAATTACAGCGTCTGACCAATAGCTTAATATTTGCTGCTCTAAACAGCAGGACCTAAATGACCAGATTAAAACCAGACACTTTTAAAGGTTAAATATATCTACATTCATTAAAAAGTGTTTCATATTCCAGGCGTTTTTGAGTGGCACACAGTCAAAAGTTTTAGTTATTCTGAGAAACTTTCTCCTGAAACTCTGGAAGTGGAAATGTCTATTAACGGATGGACTTGGGGTTTAACGTATTTAAATAACATCTCAGTGTCTGGGTTTGACCATTCTCCCTCTAAAATATTCATCACTGTGGTAAATTTCAACTGTCATCAGGAAACGAAAATGATTGAAAATGATTTTTAAAGAAATCACTCCGGGAGATGTCATAGGTGGACAGAATGTTAACATCACCACAACGGCTTTTTTTGCAGACACACTGTGTGGCAGTCTCACCGTGTGGAATACAGATGTGAAAAGTATTTTTTCACAAATATAATGTGCCACTACTACGTTGAGAAATGGCTGCTTGTTCTGCTGCTGGTTCTGAGAGTATAAACTGTAGGTGTTGAGTTTACACCTTGGGGCCTTTTGGTAAAGTCATGACTTATGTGTCTTTTATTAAAGGCACATTGTTGTTCAGTCACGCAACAACCATTGTTTTTCGTGCCATCTTCTTTGTGATATTCTTTATTTACACTGAGTGTACAAAACATTAGGAACACCTTCCTAATATTAACTTGCACTCCCTTTTGTCATCAGAACAGTTTCAAGGTGTTGAAAGCATTCCAAATGTTAACTCCAATGCTTCCCACAGTTATGACAAGTTGGCTGGATGTCCTTTGGGTGGTGGACCATTTCTTGACATACTCAAACCGGTGCACCCGGCACCTACTATCAAACCCGTTCAAAGGCCCTTAAACCTTTTGTCTTGCCCATTCACCCTCTGAATGGCACACATACACAATCCATGTCTCAATTGTCTCAAGGCTTAAAAATTCTTCTTTAACCTGTCTCCTACCCTTCATCTATACTGATTGAAGTGGATGTAACAAGTGAAATCAATAAGGGATCATAGCTTTCACCTAGATTGTATACCTGGTCAGTCTATGTCATGGAAAGAGCAGATGTTCCTAATGTTTTGTAAACTCAGTGTATATTTGGATTGTTTAATTTCTACCAGTGGAGGCTGCTGAGGAGAGAGCGGCTGATAATGGCTGGAAATGAGCCAGTGTTGGATGTATTTGATACCATTCCACTGACTCCGCTCGAGTCATTACCACGAGCCCGTCCTCCTCAATTAGGGTGCCACCAACCTCCTTTGATTTCTACCCATGCTGGAACTGTTCTACACTGAACAAAAATAAAACAACACGTAACAATTTAAAATACACTGCTCCAAAAAATAAAGGGAACACTTAAACAACACATCCTAGATCTGAATGAATGAATTAATCTTATTAAATACTTTTTTCTTTACATCGTTGAATGTGCTGACAAAATCACACAAAAATAATCAATGGAAATCCAATTTATCAACCCATGGAGGTCTGGATTTGGAGTCACACTCAAAATTAAAGTGGAAAACCAAACTACAGGCTGATCGAACTTTGATTTAATGTCCTTAAAACAAGTCAAAATGAGGCTCAGTAGTGTGTGTGGCCTCCACGTGCCTGTATGACCTCCCTACAACGCCTGGGCATGCTCCTGATGAGGTGGCAGATGGTCTCCTGAGAGATCTCCTCCCAGACCTGGACTAAAGCATCCGCCAACTCCTGGACAGTCTGTGGTGCAACGTGGCGTTGGTGGATGGAGCGAAACATGATGTCCCAGATGTGCTCAATTGGATTCAGGTCTGGGGAACGGGCGGGCCAGTCCATAGCATCAATGCCTTCCTCTTGCAGGAACTGCTGACACACTCCAGCCACATGAGGTCTAGCATTGTCTTGCATTAGGAGGAACCCAGGGCCAACCGCACCAGCATATGGTCTCACAAGGGGTCTGAGGATTTCATCTCGGTACCTAATGGCAGTCAGGCTACCTCTGGTGATCACATGGAGGGCTGTGCGGCCCCCCAAAGAAATGCCACCCCACACCATGACTGACCCACCGCCAAACCGGTCATGCTGGAGGATGTTGCAGGCAGCAGAACGTTCTCCACGGCGTCTCCAGACTCTGTCACGTCTGTCACATGTGCTCAGTGTGAACCTGCTTTCATCTGTGAAGAGCACAGGGCGCCAGTGGCGAATTTGCCAATCTTGGTGTTCTCTGGCAAATGCCAAACGTCCTGCACGGTGTTGGGCTGTAAGCACAACCCCCACCTGTGGACGTCGGGCCCTCATACCACCCTCATGGAGTCTGTTTCTGACCATTTGAGCAGACACATGCACATTTGTGGCCTGCTGGAGGTCATTTTGCAGGGCTCTGGCAGTGCTCCTCCTGCTCCTCCTTGCACAAAGGCGGAGGTAGCGGTCCTGCTGCTGGGTTGTTGCCCTCCTACGGCCTCCTCCATGTCTGCTGATGTACTGGCCTGTCTCCTGGTAGCGCCTCCATGCTCTGGACATTACGCTGACAGACACAGCAAACCTTCTTGCCACAGCTCGCATTGATGTGCCATCCTGGATGAGCTGCACTACCTGAGCCACTTGTGTGGGTTGTAGACTCCGTCTCATGCTACCACTAGAGTGAAAGCACCGCCAGCATTCAAAAGTGACCAAAACATCAGCCAGGAAGCATAGGAACTGAGAAGTGGTCTGTGGTCACCACCTGCCGAACCACTCCTTTATTGGGGGTGTCTTGCTAATTGCCTATAATTTCCACCTGTTGTCTATTCCATTTGCACAACAGCATGTGAAATGTATTGTCAATCAGTGTTGCTTCCTAAGTGGACAGTTTGATTTCACAGAAGTGTGATTGACTTGGAGTTACATTGTGTTGTTTAAGTGTTCCCTTTATTTTTCTGAGCAGTGTATTTTAGTGAGTTACAGATCATAGAAGGAAATTTGTCTATGGAATTTACATGACTGGGAATACAGATATGCATCTGTTGGTCACAAAGGTAGGGGCGTGGATCAGAAAACCAGTCAGTATCTGGTGTGACCACTATTTGCCTCATGCAGGCGACACATACAGTATAAATGTATTTTCGGCGTGCCATGAAGGCGTCGCTCTCTGACCAAATTTGGTGTCCTATAGGATATACTACACCCCTAATGATATAGTGAAGTCTGGTTACGTTCTAGGATCTCTGAGGAATACATACAAACGTGATTTGACTGGTTGAAACAACGTTTAGGGTTAGATTTTCACAGATTCCTTTCTTTGCAAATTGAATGAGTGGAAATGAAAAATTGATCGTGCAGGCTATATGGACCTTTTTAGGATATGAAAAAGGATTTTATCTAACAAAACGACACTTCATGTTATCTCTGGGACCCGTTGGATGATAAATCATAGCAAGATTTCAGAATTTAAGAACACATTTTACCTTCAGAGGGGAATTTTTCAAACCTATCGCGGTGACAAAAGTGTTTTGTTGTTAGGAGCTCTCCTCAAACAATAGCATGGCATTTTTTCACAGTAATAGCTACTGTAAATTGGACAGTGCAGTTATATTAACAAGAATTGAAGCTTTCAGCCGAAATACGACACATATGTACTGACATTTGTTGTTTCTCTAAAATCTGCGATCGTGACACAAGGCGCTGCATGATTTACAACTGTCCCGTTGACGGGACGCATATCCCTATTAAAACGCATCATTCTGTTACCAAATCAGTGACAGAATCACCCAAAAATCTGTAACAGAATGACTGCAATTGAATTGGCTAAAATGGGAATTTATAGTAGTCACAATCCACAGTTGAGTCACCTCCTACTGTCTTCCCTTCCACTGGCATACTGTTATGTTCAGCTCATAACTGTGGTCAAAGCAAGAGTGTTAAAACAGTCTGGACAACCCCTCCCTCTCTTTCTCACTGTCTCTCAGCTTGCTCTCTCCAGTTAATGTTACCTCTCAGCTCTTACTGACACCTACCCATGTGCCACCTCTCTTTCCGTTTACTGTAATTAGCAACGTCACCCACTGAGCACCAACCGAACATGGACTTCCATGGACATTGAAAAGTAGTTGAAATTTGGTCAGCCAAGGTCTGAACCAATTATAGACGTCTGTTTCACAAGTTTGTAAAAGAAAACAGTACAATATAGTATAGTACAGTAGAGCACAGTACAGTACATTAAAGAAAAAGTAGGTCAGAGGGGAAGGACCTTTGGGTTTCTCATCCAATGGGTTTTGAGAAGGAGGTGAAGAGAGAGGACGCGAGGAGTATATAATCAAGATTCTCACCTTGGGTAAAGAGTTGTGTTTTTTTACATTGCAATCAATGTTTTTTGTTTGCCATTCTTTTAAAGTGAGAAATCAGAGTCTCATCGTTATTCTGTGACTGTGAGGATCGACGCTGGAGACGAGAAGCAGGTACAGGTACTTAATAAACGACGGACATGAAACAGAACAGGAACAGCATCTGGACAGGGAAAATAACGACATCAATGCTGACACAGGTAACAAAGTGAGGAGCAGACAGATTTAGAGGGGGTAATCAACAAAGTAATGGAGCCCAGGTGAGTCCAAAATTGCGCAACTGTGCGTAATGATGGTGACAGGCGTGACAGTACCCCCCCCCCCTCTAGGGGCGCCTGGGCTAGCCTGCGGGCCGGCCGAGGCATGGGCGCTGGACAAGCTGGCTGAGGCATAGAAGCTCGATGAGCCGGCAGAGGCGTGGGAGCCTGGCGACCCGGTTGAGGCGTGGGAGCCTGACAATCCAGCTGAAGCATGAAAGCCTGATGGGCCGGCAGAAGCATGGCGTGGGGTGGGCACCTGCCGAGCCCACAGAGGCAAGAAGACCTCTCGAGCCAGCTAAGGTGTGGAAGCCCGACGAGCTAGCTGAGGCAACCCCGGTTCCATCAGTTACGGCACCTGGACCCGACGTCACCAACCAAAACAAAAACCAAAATCTCCCCGATGCTTCCTTCAATGGTATCGGCATTATGTGAGGATCGACGCTGGAGACGAGAAGTAGGTACAAGGAGTGAACATTTAATAAACAACGAACATGAAACAGAACAGGAACAGCTTCTGGACAGGGGAAAAATAACGACATCAATGCTGACACAGTGAACAAAGTGAGGGGCAGACAGCTATGGAGGTTGTAATCAACAAATTAATGGAGTCCAGGTGAGTCCAAAATTGCGCAGCTGCGTGTAATGATGGTGACAGGTGTGGTTAACTTCTATGGGCTAGGTGGGACGCTTGCGTCCCACCTACTCAACAGCCAGTGTAATCCAGTGGCGCCAATTACAAATTCCTCAAAAATGCAAAAACTTCCATTTTTCAAACATATGACTATTTTACACCATTTTAAAGAAAAGACTCTCGTTAATCTAACCACAATGTCCGATTTCAAAAAGGCTTTACAACGAAAGCAAAACATTAGATTATGTCAGCAGAGTACCCAGCCAGAAACAAGCAGACACCCATTTTTCAAGCTAGCATATAATGTCACATAAACCCAAACCACAGCTAAATGCAGCACTAACCTTTGATGATCTTCATCAGATGACAACCCTAGGACATTATGTTATACAATACATGCATGTTTTGTTCAATCAAGTTCATATTTATATCAAAAAACAGCTTTTTACATTAGCATGTGACTAGCATGTGACTAGCATTCCCACCGAACACTGCCGGTGAATTTACTAAATTACTCACGATAAACGTTCACAAAAACATAATTATTTTAAGAATTATAGATACAGAACTCCTCTATGCACTCGATATGTCCGATTTTAAAATAGCTTTTCGGTGAAAGCACATTTTGCAATATTCTCAGTAGATAGCCCGGCATCACAGGGCTAGCTATTTAGACACCCAGCAAGTTTAGCACTCACCAAAGTCAGATTTACTATAAGAAAAATGTTATTCCCTTCTTCGTCAGAATGCACTCCCAGGACTTCTACTTCAATAACAAATGTTGGTTTGGTCCCAAATAATCCATTGTTATATCCAAATAGCGGCGTTTTGTTCGTGCGTTCAAGACACTATCCGAAAGGGTAAATAAGGGTGACGAGCATGGCGTATTTCGTGGCAAAAAAATTCTAAATATTCCATTACCGTACTTCGAAGCATGTCAACCGCTGTTTAAAATAAATTTTGATGCAATTTTTCTCGTAAAAAAGCGATAATATTCCGACCGGGAAAGCCTGTATACGTACAACGAGAGAGAAAATAAATACATCTCGTGCCCTCGTGCACGAGCGTGAGTCTCAGAGTACTCTGACCAGCCACTATCCAAACGCGATAATGTGTTTCAGCCAGAGGCTGCCTCGATATCATTCAGCTTTTTCCCGGGTTCTGAGAGCCTATGGGAGCCGTAGGAAGTGTCACGTTACGGCAAAGATCCTCAGACTTCAATAAAAAGAGCCAAGATGAACAACAACTTGTCAGAGAGGGCGCTTCCTGTTTGGAATCTTCTCAGGTTTTGCATGCCATATGAGTTCTGTTATACTCACAGACACCATTCAAACAGTTTTAGAAACTTTGGGGTGTTTTCTATCCAAAGCCAATAATTATATGCATATTCTAGTTACTGGGCAGGAGTAGTAACCAGATTAAATCGGGTACGTTTTTTATCCGGCCGTGTCAATACTGCCCCCTAGCCCTAACAGGTTAATGAAGGGCAGCCTGGTGCCCTCGAGCGCCAGAGAGGGAGAGCGGGAGCAGGCGTGACAGTGACCATGGAATTTCCCATATCGTATTTTTGCATAGAGCATATGAGGATTATCTCTGCTTACTAAGCACATATGGAGGATGCATGATATGGTTGTTCTCTTTATTTCTCTCCTTTAACAGTGGTTACTGATTTGAATGTTACACTTGAAGACACCTTTGGAAGTTTAGGACTTTTCCTTCCTCTCAATCCATCCATCCACCTCTCTCACACTCCCTCGCTCCTTGACTCCCTCCCTCTGTGTTTGATTAAACCACCAGATGCTGCTGTGAATGTGGTGGGGGATGAATTAGATGTGCATACAAATCAGCCAGGTCACCTGTGATACAAATCAGTATTCAAAGTCCATCCATGTCTGAGGTTGTCAGGAGATGACGTGGAAAAGGCCACTAGGGGCAACAGTGAGCGCTGCTACCTTCAAATAGGTTTCGATATTGATAGGGTGTTGTGGACGGGGATAGCGGATTTGGATGGTGGAATGGTGTAAGCATCTATCTCTGGTGCCAAAGATTGCATGTTCAAATCCAGAGATAAAATGTTGTTTTTGAGATTTTTTTTTAAAGCGTATCCCAAACCTTAACCCTTAACCTGTTATGGCTAGGGGGCAGTATTTTCACAGCCGGATAAAAAACGTACCCGATTTAACCTGTTAGGGCTAGGGGGCAGTATTGACACGGCTGGATAAAAAACGTCCCCGATTTAATCTGGTTACTACTCCTGCCCAGTAACTAGAATATGCATATAATTATTGGCTTTGGATAGAAAACACTCCAAAGTTTCTAAAACTGTTTGAATGGTGTCTGAGTATAACAGAACTCAAATGGCAGGTCAAAACCTGAGAAGATTCTGTACAGGAAGTACCCTGTCTGACCATTTCTTGAACTTCTTTGCCATCTCTATCAATTACAAAGGATCTCTGCTAAAACGTGACACTTTCTACGGCTCCCATGGGCTCTCAGAAGGCGGCAAAATGCTGAATTGTGGCTTTGCAGGCTCTGGCTGAAACAAAGAAGCGCGTTTGGGTAGTGGCTGGTTACAGTACTGTGAGACTCAGGCTCGTGCCCGCGTCGACCGAAAGCTTTCTTTTCCTTTGTCTGTTTACCTAAAAGGAGATTCCCGGTCGGAATATTATCGCTTTTTTATGAGAAAAATGGCATAAAAATGGATTTTAAACAGCGGTTGACATGCTTCGAAGTACGGTAGTGGAATATTTAGATATTTTTTGTCACGAATTGCGCCATGTGCGCGACCCTTATTTACCCTTTCGGATAGTGTCTGGAACGCACGAACAAAACGCCGCTATTCGAATATAACGATGGATTATTTGGGACCAAACCAACATTTCTTATTGAAGTAGAAGTCCTGGGAGTGCATTCTGACGAAGACAACAAAGGTAAGAACATTGTTATAGTAAATCTGATTTTGGTGAAGGCTAAACTTGCCGGGTGTCTAAATAGCTAGCCCGTGATGGCTGGGCTATGTACTTAGAATATTGCAAAATGTGCTTTCACCAAAAAGCTATTTTAAAATTGGACATAGAGTGCATAGAGGAGTTCTGTATCTATAATTCTTAAAATAATTGTTATGCTTTTTGTGAACGTTTATCGTGAGTAATTTAGTAAATTGTTAGTAAATTGCCCGGAAGTTTGCGGGGGGTATGCTAGTTCTGAACGTCACATGCTAATGTAAAAAGCTGTTTTTTCATATAAATATGAACTTGATTGAACAAAACATGCATGTATTGTACAACATAATGTCCTAGGGTTGTCATCTGATGAAGATCATCAAAGGTTAGTGCAGCATTTAGCTGTCTTCTGGGTTTTTGTGGCATTATATGCTAGCTTGAAAAATGGGTGTCTGATTATTTCTGGCTGGGTACTCTGCTGACAATCTAATGTTTTGCTTTCGTTGTAAAGCCTTTTTGAAATCGGACAGTGTGGTTAGATTAACGAGAGTCTTGTCTTTAACCTCTTGGGGCTAGGTGGGACGCTAGCGTGCCACCCGTGGTGCACTCCATCAACAGCAGGTGCATTTCAAGAGCGGCAAATTTGAATCCAAATAAATGTCAAAATTCAAATTTTTCAAAAATACAACTATGTTACACCATTTGAAAGATAAACATCTCCTTAATCTAACCACGTTTTACGATTTCAAAAAGGTTTTACGGCGAAAGCATAAATTTAGAGTATGTTAGGACAGTACATTTACAAGAGTTGTGTGTAATGTTTTGTCAAGTCAAAGACAGGGTCACCAAAACCATAAAACCAGCTAAAATGATGCACTAACCTTTTACAATCTCCATCAGATGACACTCCTAGGACATTATGTTAGACAATGCATGCATTTTTAGTTCTATCAAGTTGATATTTATATACAAAAACAGCGTTTTACTATGGCATTGATGTTGAGGAAATCGTTTCCCTCCAATAACCGGCAGTCAAGTCAGCGTCACAAATTAAATAATTAAAATTAGAAAACATTGGTAAAATATTATATTGTCATTTAAAGAATTATAGATTTACATCTTTTGAACGCAATCAACTTGCCAGATTTAAAAATAACCTTACTGGGAAATCACACTTTGCAATAATCTGAGCACTGTGCCCAGAAAAATACGCGTTGCGATACAGACTAGACGTCATGTTGGGGAGATCTAAAATCGAAAATACTATGTAAATAATCCATTACCTTTGATTCTCTTCATCAGATGTCACTTCCAGGTATCACAGGTCCATAACGAATGTAGTTTTGTTCAAAAAAGCTCATCATTTATGTCCAAAAATCTCCGTCTCGTTAGCACATGATGTAAGCCAGCCGGACTTCTCGTCATGAACGAGGGGAAAAAATATATTTCCGTTCGTTCAAACATGTCAAACGTTGTATAGCATAAATCATTAGGGCCTTTTTTAACCAGAACATGAATAATATTCAAGGTGGACGAATGCATAGTCTTTTATAACGTATTGGAACGAGGGTACCCAACATGAAGTAGCGCGCCAGGTGTCTAATGGGACATCACCGTTCCATGGCTCTTGTTCGGTCAGATCTCCCTCCAGAAGACTCAAAACACTTTGTAAAGGCTGGTGACATCTAGTGGAAGCAATAGGAAGTGCCAAAATATTCCTAAACCCCTGTGTTTTTCAATGGGATAGGTTTAAAGTCAATACAACACATCAGGTATCCACTTCCTGTCAGAAAATGTCTCAGGGTTTTGCCTGCCAAATGAGTTCTGTTATACTCACAGACACCATTCAAACAGTTTTGGAAACTTTAGAGTGTTTTCTATCCATATATAATAAGTATATGCATATTCTAGTTACTGGGTAGGATTAGTAACCAGATTAAATCGGGTACATTTTTTTTATCCAGACGTGCAAATGCTGCCCCCTAGACCCAACAGGTTAAATAGCTGTAAAATAGTCATATGTTTGAGAAATTGAAGTAATAGGATTTTTAAGGTATTTGAAAATCGCGCCACTGGATTACACTGGCTGTTACGTAGGTGGGACGAATTCGTCCCGCCTAGCCCAGAGAGGTTAATCTGATTATTACTCCTGCCCAGAAACTAGAATTTGCATATAATTATTAGCTTTGGATAGAAAACATTCCAAAGTTTCTAAAACTGTTTGAATGGTGTCTGTGAGTAAAACAGAACTCATTTGGCAGGCCAAAACCTGAGAGGATTCCATACAGGAAGTGCCCTGTCTGACAATTTCTTGCCCTTCTTGATTATCTCTATCCATTACAGGGGATCTCTGCTGTTACGTGACACTTCCTACGGCTCCCATGGGCTCTCAGAAGGCGGCAAAAAGCTGAATCGTGGCTTTGTAGGCTCTGGCTGAAAAAAAGTAGCGCGTTTGGATAGTGGCTGGTCACAGTACTGTGAGACTCAGGCGCGTGCCCGAGTCGACCCCATGCTTTGTTTTCTTTCGTCTGTTTACCTAAACGCAGATTCCCGGTCGGAATATTATCGCTTTTTTTTACGAGAAAAATGGCATAAAAATTGATTTTAAACAGCGGTTGACATGCTTCGGAGTACGGTAATGGAATATTTAGAAATCTTTTGTCACGAAATGCGCCATGCTCGTGACCCTTATTTACACTTCGGATAGTGTCTTGAACGCACGAACAAAACGCCGTTATTTGGATATAACAATGGATTATTTTGAACCAAACCAACATTTGTTATTGAAGTAGCAGTCCTGGGAGTGCATTCTGACGAAGAACACCAAAGGTAATCAAACTTTTGTAATAGTAAATCGGAGTTTGGTCAGGGCTAAACTTGGTGGGTGTCTAAATAGCTAGCCGTGATGGCTGGGCTATCTACTCAGAATATTGCAAAATGTGCTTTCACCGAAAAGCTATTTTAAAATCGGACACATCGATTGCACAAAGGAGTTCTGTATCTATAATTCTTAAAATAATTGTTATGTTTTTTGTGAACGTTTATCGTGAGTAATTTAATAAATTCACCGGAGGTTTGCGGGAGGTATGCTAGTTCTGAACGTCACATGCTAATGTAAAAAGCTGGTTTTTGATATAAATATGAACTTGATTGAACAAAACATGCATGTATTGTATAACATAATGTCCTAGGTGTGTCATCTGATGAAGATCATCAAAGGTTAGTGCTGCATTTAGCTGTGGTTTTGTTTTTTGTGACATTATATGCTAGCTTGAAAAATGGGTGTCTGATTATTTCTGGCTGGGTACTCTGCTGACATAATCTAATGTTTTGCTTTCGCTGTAAAGCCTTTTTGAAATCGGACAGTGTGGTTAGATTAACGAGAGTCTTGTCTTTAAAATGCTGTGAAATAGTCATATGTTTGAAAAATTGAAGTTTTTGTATTTTGAGGAATTTGGAATTCGCGCCACGCCTATCATTGGATATTGGAGCAGGTGTTCCGCTAGCGGAACGTCTAGTAACCATTAAAAGTTCATGCTTAAACTTAACCTTGGAACAACTTAGAAATTTTACATTTGAGAAACCTGGATGAACGTCTAATTCTGACGTGAGACTGTGAGAGCTTGTTGCTAAAAATTGAGGTATTTCCACTAAAACCTGGAATCAGGGGGGCAGTTCATGATGACCATGGAAACGAATCCCAACCAAAATAATCCCTTTATTGTCACGACTTCCGCCGAAGTCGGTCCCTCTCCTTGTTCGGGTGGTGTTTGGCAGTCACTTTCTAGCCATCGCCGATCCACTTTTCATTTTCCATTTGTTTTGTCTTTGTTGTACACACCTGGTTTCAATCCCCCAATTACTTGTTCATTATTTAACCCTCTGTTCCCCCATGGTTGTTTGTGAGTGATTGTTTCTCTTGTATACGGTCCGTTATTGTGGGCTCGGAATATTGTATTGTATTTGTGAATACTTGAGTAAATACATTGATTACTCATATCTGCTGCCCTGCGCCTGATTCTCTACACCAGCTAAACACAGGCCCTATTACAGAATCACTCACCCTTCAAATGCAGTCAGCAGGAGGAGACGCCCTCCGTGTGGCGGTAGAGGAGCGTGTCCAGCAGCACGCGACCATGTTGCAACATCTGGGCACCGCCATGGATTACGTGCTGCAGACGATGGATCTTTGGGACAGAGGAGGAGGTCATCCATCGCCTCCACCAGCCCCACTACAGCAGGCCCCACTGTCCACAAATCCTTCACCCGGTCCTAGTGGGATTCGACTCACGCTCTCAAGGGAGTATGATGGGACAGCTGCCGGATGCCAGGGGTTCCTACTCCAGCTGGAACTCTACCTGTCGACCGTCCACCCGGCTCCTTCGGGATGTGAGAGTGTGTCCGCCCTTGTCTCCTGCCTCTCAGGCAAAGCCCTGGAGTGGGCCAACGCCGTATGGAGTGAAGGAGACCATTACGCAGAGTTGACCCGCCACTTTCGGGCAGTTTTCGACCACCCGCCTGAGGGTGAACGTCTGTTCCACCTGAGGCAGGGGACGAGGTGCGCACAAGATTTCGCATTGGACTTCCGGACCCTGGCCGCCAGCGCGTGATGGAACAACAGGACCCTGATCGATCACTACTGGAGCAGTCTGCGCGAGGACATCTGTCGGGAGTTGGCCTGCCGAGACACCACCCTCAAGTTAAACCAGCTGGTGGACCTGTCCATCCGGCTGGACAACCTGCTGGCTACTCGCGGATTTCCAGATCGGGGCCTGTCAGTTCCATCCCCCAGCACCTCCGCTCCGACGCCCATCGGTGCGACTACGGTGGAAAGTCCAGACCAGGACTCCACCGTGCGCATCCCCTCGGGATATGCCGATTTCGCTCTCACCTTCTGTAAGAAGGTGACTCAATTACCACCCCATCGACGGGGGGATTGTGCGATAAATCTCCTGGTAGACGCAGCACTTCCTAGGATTCTGTCACAGGAGGAGACGGCGGCTAGGTCTCCGAATCCCTGGGGCAGGGATACATTCGGCCCTCCACTTCACCTGCCTCCTCAAGATTCTTTTTTGTGAAGAAGAAGGATGGAGGTCTGCGCCCGTGTATTGACTATCGGGGTATCAATCAGATCACTGTGAGGTACAGATACTCGCTGCCTCTCATCGCCAGTGCGATCGAGTCAATGCACGGGGCATGCCTCTTCACAAAATTGGATCTCAGGAGCGCTTACAACCTGGTGCGTATCCGGGAGGGGGACAAATGGAAGACGGCATTTAGTACCACCTCAGTGAGGGTTTATGTTTCCTCCTGCTCGGTGTGCGCCCAGTGCAAGGCTCCCAGGCACCTGCCCAGAGGGAAGTTACAACCCCTACCCGTTCCACAATGGCCGAGGTCACACCTGTCGATGGACTTCCTGACGAATCTTCCTCCCTCACAGGGCAACACCACGATCCTGGTCGTTGTGGATCGGTTTTCTAAGTCCTGCCGTCTCCTCCCTTTGCCCGGTCTCCCTACAGCCCTATGGACTGTGGAGGCCCTGTTCACTCACGTCTTCCGGCACTACGGGGTGCCTGAGGACATAGTCTCTGATAGGGGTCCCCAGTTCCAGGGTATGGAGGGCATTCATGGACGTCTGGGGGTCTCGGTAAGCCTCACCTCAGGTTTTCACCCCAAGAGTAACGGGCAGGTGGAGAGAGTAAACCAGGATGTGGGTAGGTTTCTGCGGTCATATTACCAGGACCGGCTGGGGGAGTGGGAGGCGTTCATCCCCTGGGCAGAGATGGCCCAAAACTCACTCCGCCACTCCGCCACTCCTCCACTAACCTCTCCCCCTTCCAGTGCGTCCTGGGGTATCAGCCGGTTCTGGCACAGTGGCATCAGAGCCAGATCGAAGCTCCTGAGGTGGACGAATGGTTTAAAATAGCTTTCGGTGAAAGCACATTTTGCAATATTCTGAGTAGATAGCCCAGCCATCATGGCTAGCTATTTTGACACCCACCAAGTTTGGCACTCACCAAACTCAGATTTACTATAAGAAAAAATGGATTACCTTTGCTGTTCTTCGTCAGAATGCATTCCCAGGACTTCTACTTCAACACCCAATGTTGTTTTGGTTCCAAATAATCCATAGTTATATCCAAATAGCTCCGTTTTGTTCGTGCATTCAAATCACTATCCGAAGGGTGACACGCCGGCGCGTTTCGTGACAAAAAAATTCAAAATATTCCATTACCGTACTTCGAAGCATGTCAAACGCTGTTTTAAATCTATTTTTATGCGATTTTTCTCGTAAAATAGAGTCGTCACATGCACGCGCGCCCCAGTGCCATTGTTCTCAGAAGTACCACTCCAAAAACCCCTACTGTTTTTCGCCCAGAGACTGCAGAGTTATCATTCCACGTTCTGGCGCATTCTGAGAGCCAATGAAAGCCTTAGAAAATGTCACGTTACAGCAGAGATCCTGTATTTTTGATAAAGAGGCTACAGAAGGCCAAGAAATGGTCAGACAGGGCACTTCCCATATAGAATCTTCTCAGGTTTTGGCCTGCCATTTGAGTTCTGTTATACTCACAGACACCATTCAAACAGTTTTAGAAACTTTAGGGTGTTTTCTATCCAAATCTACTAATTATATGCATATTCTAGTTTCTGGGCAGCAGGAGTAATAACCAGATTAAATCGGGTACCTTTTTTATCCGGCAGTGAAAATACTGCCCCCTATCCCAAACAGGTTAAGCGCTCGGAGGAGACCTGGGATGCCGCTCATGTGCACCTGCAACGGGCTGTGAGGCGGCAGAAGGCGAGTGCCGACCGCCACCACAGTGAGGCGCGGGAGGTTCCTCTGCCCCCTCTGGACATCGAGGGGGCCCCGGCGTATGCTGTTCGAGCCATCCTGGACTCGAGGTGTCGGGCGAGGTGCCTTCAGTACCTTGTGGAGTGGGAGGGGTATGGTCTGGAGGAGAGATGTTGGGTGCCGGTGGAGAACGTCTTGGACCCTTCGTTGCTGCGGGAGTTCCACCGTCTCCACCCGGATCGCCCTGTGCCTTGTCCTCCGGATCGTCCCCGAGGTCCCCCATGGTAGTTTGTGAGTGATTGTTTGTCTTGTATACGGTCCGTTATTTTGGGCTCAGAATATTGTGTTGTATTTGTGAATACTTGAGTAAATACGTTGATTACTTATATCTGCTGTCCTGCGCCTGACTCTTTACACCAGCTAAACACAGGCCCGATTACATTTATTGCCCTTTTTGAGGTGAAAATTACTTTCTAATCTAAACAACAACCATGGCTTCAGATCAGTCTCTTTTTTTCTTGCAGCAGTGGTCAAGGTCAAAGGACAATTTGGTTAATGCGGCGGCCATAAATCAGTGACGCGAGACTGAAGCATAAAACGTCAAACCTAAGCAATGTTTAATTCCTATAGGTCCTCTGCTTGGATACTATGAGAGATGGAGGAATACAACTACAACAACCCTCTCTCTTTTGGTAAATGGCTCCAGTCTTAACACACATGGAGAGAGAGGCTATCTAGCCTGGACGGGTCCCTGTAGGAGGGCTAATTGTTGGTTGCCTGCGTCGCCGAGAGGACGCTGCATGAAATATTAAGCGATGCTCTTGGGTTTGCAAGTCACCCACGACAGTCGGGCAGATTTATAATTAAGCAGGGGAGGATTAAAGACACAGTGAGAATGAAGATTAATAAGCAGCGGGCTGGGCCTGCGTCGACTTCGCCAAACCAGAGAGACGAGAGTCATTAACCCCTTCCCGCTTCCCCCAAGAGCCCCACAATGCACCACTGCTGGGCAGCTGAGAGGCATTGAGAGGTGTTGAGGGGCCATGGGTCATAAAGTCCCAGGACGTTGTCTTCACAGACTATTAAATATGCCTGCTGTCATTCCTAGTATGTATCAGGTCATTTCACGTGCTGAGAGATGTGGCGGTTAGCCTTGTTCAACGGGTTGAAACAATGGTGCTTATGGTGCTTGATTTGTTGTCTGGGTTTTGCAGAGCCTGTTTTGAAAGGGAAACATTTCTGGAATAGAGAAATGAACACATGGCACTGTAGGCTAGAGGGCATGAGGCTGAGAACCAGAAAATATTAACTTGTCAAAATTGATGGGGTAATTTGTTTTATTTCATTACTGAATTAATACTGTTCGTGTGTGTGTGCATGCGCGCCCATGCGCGCCCGTGTGTGTGTGTTTGTTTGATTGATGTCATACTTTGAACAGAGAGACTAGGTCAGGAAATGTATTTTTACACATTATACAATCATAATGAAAGTATTTCTCCAAAGAGTCTGCAAAGTTTGCTCCAACATCTCCAAAATTGTATGCACAGCAAAAATTACGGCCTGATGCACTCCGTGGAACTCAGCAATATTTCACCATGTTCCAAACGAAATATATGAAGCCTGAAGCTCTGAGTACATTTAAAAAATAAATAAAAAAGAGAAATTGTAATAAACTTGCCAAGTATTTATCTCGTATTTATCTCGTTCTTCACTTTTTTCTCTCCAGTTGACATCGCAAGCAGCGTCTGCCTGGGCAAAGTGTACGCTTGAAAGCCATCCTAAATGGGGGAGGATATAGAGTGTGGCACACCTGCTGAAAGTTATTACACCGGTGACACTAATGCGTAGCGCAAAACTAACATTTCTCTTTGCCGTGTGCCACAGGGAAGTGTTGCCAAGTGTTAATGCGTGCATCAGGGCACAAAGAGGTCTCCCATGGGACACCTTGAACGGTAGCGCGCCCCCGCTGCCTGACACCTGCCCCGCCACCCTGTGCCAAAAAAGAAAAGTGGAACTACTTTCTGTCCCCTGTCCCTGTTTCATTCCAGTAGCATGGCACGCCGGTAATGTGTGCGTTGGAGTGTGCATCCACTGTGATGTTGACATGGTGTAAATGCACAGTCACAGGAGGTGGTGCGACGAGGCAAGTAGGAGCCGGGAGGATCCCCCCGCTGCTATCTGGTACACTGTATTTGTATTGTGAATTATTTATGCATAAGTAAGCATAATTCGCCCTCAACCATCAACTTGCGTTTGTGAGTGGGAGTCGCGTCTCTCTGTATGTGTGTGTGTGGGGTGTCTTTCTGTCTTTCTGTGTTCTTTTCTATTTTTATGAACTTTTTGGAAGTTTGCACCTCCTCCCCAACTGCCAAGTGTTTGAAAGGGAAATTAAACAACCCTAGTTGGCGTTGACCTTATTCCTAAAGTGGTGTGTGTGTTCGTATGTGTGTGCGTGTGTGTTTACTGCATACACATTCTTGTCCTGTTCTGCGTCATGCACTACAAAGGAGAGGAAAAAAGGACAGAGTACAAAGGAGTCTGTGTACAGGGCCTTCTGTGTCAGCCTTGGACCAGAAACACGCAATTTGCATTCTCTAATTAACGTCTGAGTCCTCTGTGATGGTAATTCCAACTTGGACCACGGTTAGCTCAGAATTACAGAAGACAAACAACCTCAAAGGACAGTGATATTTTCCTTAAGTTTTTCTGTTCCATCTCTGATACTATGAATGCTGTAATTGGGAGGCAGAATTTAGGATACGTTTTTGGCGACAAATATACTCCAATATGGAATGTGTCTTTTGGTGGACTCAAAGCAGGTAGATTGAGTGTGAGGAATCAGTGTGAAAAAATGTGACATTTCTTTCGTATAGGTGAAGATGTAAGGTGGCATTGAACCTCAACTGTAAGGTTAGATGCCAGACTGTGTCTAGATTAAGGCAGGGATTCAATGCAAGGCTTGTTATGGCGCGGCTCTGTCACAAGTGTCGAAGAGATGAGACCAAGGTGCAGCTGGTACCGGAATACTCATACTTTAATTTATTTTTTAAAGTGAGTAACGGGAAAAACCAAGAAACAGACCGACAGCTAACAGATTTGCAGGCTAGACAAACAGCAGTGCAAATACAACTACCCACAAAAACCCAAACCAAACACACACCTATATATAGGACTCTCAATCAGAGGCAACTAGAAACACCTGCCTCCAATTGAGAGTCCAACACCCAAACCTAAACATAGAAAAACTAAACTAGACAGAACGTAGAAATACATACAAAACACAAACCCTCTGCCACGTCCTGACCAAAACTAATACAATTACTCCCTCTGCTGGTCAGGACATGACAGGCTCACTATAACAGACTTTTAAAGATTATTTACACTTTGACCGACATGCACAGTGTTTACAATGAATCTGATCTCCGAGAAAGTCGAAAAATGCCCTTAAAAGGCCTATTGTCGGCTGTCTAGTGTGTTGTGCTATAACTCATCTTGCATTGAACCCCGGCCTCCCTTGGTACCGGAATGGTCAATCAGTCTGGTTGAGTACAGTTGCAATGTGTTAAAGCAACAGAAGGGCAATTTAGTTATTCAATGACCAGAGGGTAAGCGAATTGTACATTGGAGTTCTTTACCACAGACCAACACAACTGAAGTGAAAGATACAACTGAGACAGTCTCCTTTTCATCCAAGCTATAATATATATGACACGCCTAAGATGAATCACAAATGTCTACTTAAGGAACCATTTCCAATGGTTATCATCTCATTTATCGTAGGATCAAGCTCGGATGCCAGTCATCCCCTTCTTTAGCACCTGTGACTGGTATAGAATGATGGTGATGGGCACATGATGATTTGCCTGTGAACTGATTGCAGGTGATTGTGTTGAACGAGGAAAGCACTTCATGCAATCACAAACCAAGAGAAACGAGGTCCTGGAAGAGAAATCATTAGAAGGGAATGATCAGAATGATGTCATAGAATGCAACATATATGTTTTCGTGGTCAATGGTGTTGTGAGAGACTCTTCACAATGGGAGATTCATTTTTTTTTTCTTCACAGCTGCATATAAAGAGATAGATATTGGTTTTGGTGTTGGGCATTTCCCATCTAAAAAGGACCCATGAGCACCAACATGTGACATTCATAGGAGCATGTCAAGTTGAGTGTCAAGTGAAAGCAAAGAGTCCTTTTTTTTTTTGTAATGCAGCTATACATTTTTCAACCAAATATTAGGAACAGACAAAGGCTAGTGTTTAAGACCCTCTCTAGTTAACCCTCTCTCTGGCTCTGGAAGAGCCTTTTACTGATGAGGTAGGCTTTCTTCCCCCACCTCAGCCTGACTCTATTGCTCAGTGCCATAGGGAACTTCACACCTACAGTACCAGTCAAAGGTTTGGATACACCTACTCATTCCAGGGTTTTTAACTATTGTTTTCATTGTAGATTAATAGTAAAGACATCAAAACTAGGAAATAACACTTATGGAATCATGTAGTAACCAAAGAATTGTTAAACACATCCAAATATATTTTATATTTGAGATACTTCAAAGTAGCCACCCTTTGCCTTGATGACAGCTTTGCGCACTGTTGGCATTTTCTCAACTAGCTTCATGAGGTAGTCACCTGGAATGCATTTCAATTAACAGGTTTCCTTGTAAAAATTGAATTTGTGGAATTTCTTTCCTTCTTAATGTGTTTGAGCCAATCAGTTGTGTTGTGACAAGGTAGGTGTAGTATACAGTATATAGCCCTATTTGGTAAAAGACCAAGTCCATATTATGGCAAGAACAGCTCAAAGAGAAATGACAGTCCATCATTACTTTAAGACATAAAAGTCAGTCAATCCAGAAAATGTCAAGGACTTTGAAAGTTTCTTCAAGTTCAGTTGCAAAAACCATCAAGACGAAACTGGCTCTTATTTTTTTTATTTCTTTTATTTCACCTTTATTTAACCAGGTAGGCAAGTTGAGAACAAGTTCTCATTTATAATTGCAACCTGGCCAAGATAAAGCAAAGCAGTTGGACACATACAACAACACAGAGTTACACATGGAGTAAAACAAACATACAGTCAATAATACAGTAGAAAAATAAGTCTATATACAATGTGAGCAAATTAGGTGAGATAAGGGAGGTAAAGGCAAAAAAGGCCATGGTGAAATATAGCAAGTAAAACACTACAGTAGGGGAAGAGGTAGTTGTTTGGGCTAAATAATAGATGGGCTATGTACAGGTGCAGTGATCTGTGAGCTGCTCTGACAGCTGGTGCTTAAAGCTAGTGAGGGAGATAAGTGTTTCCAGTTTCAGAGATGTTTGTAGTCCGTTCCAGTCATTGGCAGCAGAGAACTGGAAGGAGAGACAGCCAAAGGAGAAATTGGCTTTGGGGGTGACCAGAGAGATATATCTGCTGGAACACGTGCTACAGGTGGGAGCTGCTATGGTGACCAGTGAGCGGAGATAAGGGGGGACTTTACCTAGCAGGGTCTTGTAGATGACCTGGAGCTAGTGGGTTTGGCGACGAGTATGAAGCGAGGGCCAGCCAACGAGAGCGTACAGGTCGCAGTGGTGGGTAGTATATGGGGTTTTGATGACAAAACAGATGGCACTGTGATAGACTGCATCCAGTTTATTGAGTAGGGTATTGGAGGCTATTTTGTAAATGACATCGCCGAAGTCAAGGATCAGTAGGCTGGTCAGTTTTACGGGGGTATGTTTGGCAGCATGAGTGAAGGATGCTTTGTTGCAAAATAGGAAGCCAATTCTAGATTTAACTTTGGATTGGAGATGTTTGATGTGAGTCTGGAAGGAGAGCTAACAGTCTAACCAGACACCTAGGTATTTGTAGTTGTCCACATATTCTAAGTCAGAACCGTCCAGAGTAGTGATGCTGGACGGGCGGGCAGGTGCAGGCAGCGATCGGTTGAAGAGCATGCATTTAGTTTTACTTGTATTTAAGAGCAGTTGGAGGCCAGGGAATGAGTGTTGTATGGCTTTGAAGCTCGTCTGGAGGGTTGTTAACACAGTGTCCAAAGAAGGGCCAGAAGTATACAGAATGGTGTGCGTAGAGGTGGATCAGAGACTCACCAGCAGCAAGAGCGACATCATTGATGTATACAGAGAAAAGAGTTGGCCCAAGAATTAAAGCCTGTGGCACCCCCATAGAGACTACCAGAGGCCTGGACAACAGGCCATCCGATTTGACACATTGAACTCTATCAGAGAAGTAGTTGGTGAACCAGGCGAGGCAATCATTTGAGAAACCAAGGCTATTGAGTCTGCAGATGAGGATGTGGTGATTGACAGAGTATTGTTTCTTATCGATGGTGATTACGATATCGTTTAGGACCTTGAGCGTGGCTGAGGTGCACCCATGACCAGCTCTGAAACCAGATTGCATAGCGGAGAAGGTGCGGTGGGATTCGAAATGATCAGTAATCTGTTCGTTGACTTGGCTTTTGAAGACCGTAGAAAGGCAGGGTAGGATAGATATAGGTCTGTAGCAGTTTGGGTCAAGAGTGTCCCCTCCTTTGAAGAGGGGGATGACTGCAGCTGCTTTACAATCTTTGGGAATCTCAGACGACACGAATGAGAGGTTGAACAGGCTAGTAATAGGGGTTGCAACAATTTCAGCAGATAATATTAGGAAGAAAGGGTCCAGATTGTCTAGCCCGGCTGATTTGTAGGGGACCAGATTTTGCAGCTCTTTCAGAACATCAACTGACTGGATTTGGGAGAAGGAGAAATGGGGAAGGCTTGGGCGAGTAGCTGTGGGGGGTGCAGTGTTGTTGACCGCGGTAGGGGTAGCCAGGTGGAAAGCATGGCCAGCCGTAGAAAAATGCTTATTGAAATTCTCAATTATAGTGGATTTATCGGAGGTGACAGAGTTTCCTATCCTCAGTGCAGTGGGCAGCTGGGAGGAGGTGTTCTTATTCTCCATGGACTTTACAGTGTCCAAGAACTTTTTTGAGTTTGTGTTACAGGAAGCAAATTTCTGCTTGAAAATGCTAGCCTTGGCTTTCCTAACTGCCTGTGTATATTGGTTTCTAACTTCCCTGAAAAGTTGCATATCATGGGGGCTGTTCGATGCTAATGCAGAACGCAGCAGGATTTTTTTGTGTTGGTTAAGGGCAGTCAGGTCTGGAGAGAACCAAGGGCTATATCTGTTCCTGGATCTACATTTCTTGAATGGGGCATGCTTATTTAAGATGGTGAGGAAGGCATTTTAAAAAAAATAACCAGGTATCCTCTACTGACGGGATGAGGTCAATATCCTTCTAGGATACCCGGGCCAGGTCGATTAGAAAGGCTTGCTCGCTGAAATGTTTCAGGGAGCGTTTGACAGTGATGAGTGGAGGTCGTTTGACCACTGACCCATTACGGATGCAGGCAATGAGGCAGTGATCGCTGAGATCTTGTTTGAAAACAGCAGAGGTGTATTTAGAGGGCAAGTTGGTTAGGATGATATCTATGAGGGTGCCCGTGTTTACGGCTTTGGGGTGGCATCTGGTGGGTTCATTGATAATTTGTGTGAGATTGAGGGCATCAAGCTTAGATTGTAGGATGGCTGGGGTGTTAAGCATGTCCCAGTTTAGGTCACCTAGCAGCACGAGCTCTGAAGATAGATGGGGGGCAATCAGTTCACATATGGTGTCCAGAGCACAGCTGGGGGCAGATGGTGGTCTATTGCAGGCGGCAACGGTGAGAGACTTGTTTTTAGAGAGATGGATTTTTAAAAGTAGAAGTTCAAATTGTTTGGGTACAGACCTGGATAGTAGGACAGAACTCTGCAGGCTATCTCTGCAGTAGATTGCAACACCGCCCCCTTTGGCAGTTCTATCTTGTCTGAAAATGTTGTAGTTAGGGATGAAGATTTCAGAGTTTTTGGTGGACTTCCTAAGCCAGGATTCAGACAGGGCTAGGACATCCGGGTTGGAAGAGTGTGCTAAAGCAGTGAATAAAACAAACTTAGGGAGGAGGCTTCTAATGTTAACATGCATGAAACCAAGGCTATTACGGTTACAGAAGTCATCAAAAGAGAGCGCCTGGGGAATAGGAGTGGAGCTCGGCACTGCAGGGCCTGGATTCACCTCTAAATCACCAGAGAAACAGAGGGGGAGTAGGAAAAGGGTACGGCTAAAAGCTATGAGAATTGGTCATCTATGACGTCCGGAATAGAGAGTAAAAGGAGCAGGTTTCTGGGGGCGATAAAATAGCTTCAAGGTATAATGTACAGACAAAGGTATGGTAGGATGTGAATACAGTGGAGGTAAACCTAGGCATTGAGTGATGATGAAAGAGATATTGTCTCTAGAAACATCATTGAAACCAGAAGTTGTCATAGCATGTGTGGGTGGTGGAACTGAAAGTTTGGATAAGGTATAATGAGCAGGGCTAGAGGCTCTACAGTGAAATAAGCCAATAAACGCTAACCAGAACAGCAATGGACAAGGCATATTGACATTAAGGAGAGGCATGCTTAGCCGAGTGATCATAAGGGTCCAGTGAGATTCAGACAGCTAGCCGGGCCATAGGTAGCAAGCTGGCAGAAGATGGAGGGAGGTCTGTTTTAGCCACCTCGTGCGTTTCCATCTGTAGATTAGTGGGGTTCCGTGTGGTAGGGGGGACCAGTCCAATTGGCAAAATAGTTATAGTTATAGTAGCCCAAGAAAATTGTCCGATAGACCTTTCCCACCTGTGTTATGGGATCTTGTTTTGAGTTTGTGCACATAGCATTCTCTGTTAGTCACGGTTCGTTGTTAGTTTATTGTTATATGTTGTATTTCTACTGCTCCTGCTGTCTCTAGAGAGTTGAAAACAGCAGGTCTAGGACAGGTAGTACTTCCGGTGAACAGGTCAGGGTTCCATAGCTGCAGGCAGAACAGTTGAAACTGGAGCAGCAGCACGGTCAGGTGGACTGGGGACAGCAAGGAGTCATCAAGCCAAGTAGTCCTGAGGCATGGTCCTAGGGCTCAGGTCCTCAGAGAGAGAGAAAGAAAGAAAGAATTAGAGAGAGCATACTTATATTCACACAGGACACCGGATAAGACAGGAGAAATACTCCAGATTTAACAGACTGACCCTAGCCCCCCAACACATAAACTACTGCAGCATAAATACTGGAGGCTGAGACAGGAGGGGTCGGGAGACACCGTGGCCCCATCCGACGAAACCCCCGGACAGGGCCAAACAGGCAGGATATAACCCCACCCACTTTGCCAAAGCACGGCCCCCACACCACTAGAGGGATACCTTCAACCACCAACTTACCATCCTGAGACAAGGCTGAGTATAGCCCACAAAGATCTCCGCCACGGCAGAACCCAAGGGGAGGGGGGGGGGGGCGCCAACCCGGACAGGAAGATCACGTCAGTGACTCAACCCACTCAAGTGACGCACCACTCCTAGGGACGACATGGAAGAGCACCAGTAAGCCAGTGACTCAGCCCCTGTAATAGCGTTAGAGGCAGAGAATCCCAGTGGAGAGAGGGGAACCGGCCAGGCAGAGACAGCAAGAGTGGTTCGTTGCTCCAGTGCCTTTCCGTTCACCTTCACACTCCTGGGCCAGACTACACTCAAGCATAGGACCTACTGAAGAGATGAGTCTTCAATAAAGACTTAAAGGTTGAGACCGAGTCTGCGTCTCTCACATGGATAGGCAGACCATTCCATAAAAATTGAGCTCTATAGGAGAAAGCCCTGCCTCCAGCTGTTTGCTTAGAAATTCTAGGGACAGTAAGGAGGCCTGTGTCTTGTGACCGTAGCGTACGTGTAGGTATGTACGGCAGGACCAAATCGGAAAGATAGGTAGGAGCAAGCCCATGTAATGCTTTGTAGGTTAGCAGTAAAATCGTGAAATCAGCCCTTGCCTTAACAGGAAGCCAGTGTAGAGAGGCTAGCACTGGAGTATTATATTCACATTTTGGGGTTCTAGTCAAGATTGTAGCAGCCGTGTTTAGCACTAACTGAAGTTTATTTAGTGCTTTATCCGGGTAGCCGGAAAGTAGAGCATTGCAGTAGTTTGACCTAGAAGTGATAAAAGCATGGATACATTTTTCTGCATCATTTTTGGACCGAAAGTTTCTGATTTTCGCGATGTTACGTAGATGGAAAAAAGCTGTCCTTGAAACAGTCTTGATACGTTCGTCAAAAGAGAGATCAGGGTCCAGAGTAACGCCGAGGTCCTTCACAGTTTTATTGGAGACGACTGTACAACCCTCAAGTTTAATTGTCTGATTCAACAGAAGATCTCTTTGTTTCTTGGGACCTAGAACAAGCATCTCTGTTTTGTCCGAGTTTAAAAGTAGAACATTTGCAGCCATCTAGTTCCTTATGTCTGAAACACAGGCTTCCAGGGAGGGCAATTTTGGGGCTTCACCATGTTTCATTGAAATGTGCAGCTGTGTGCCATCCGCATAGCAGTGAAAGTTAACATTATGTTTCCAAAATATATAGTGAAAACAATAGTGGTCCTAAAACGGAACCTTGAGGAACACCGAATTTTACAGTTGATTTTTCAGAGGACAAACCATCCATAGAGACAAACTGATATTTTTCGACAGATAAGATCTAAACCAGGCCAGAAGTTGTCTGTGTAGACCAATTTGGGTTTCCAATCTGGTGATCAATGGTATCAAAAGCAGCACTAAGGTCTAGGAGCACGAGGACAGATGCAAAGCCTCGGTCTGAAGCCATTAAAATGTAATTTACCACCTTCACAAGTGCAGTCTTAGTGCTATGATGGGGTCTAAAACCAGACTGAAGCGTTTCGTATACATTGTTTGTCTTCAGGAAGGCAGTGAGTTGCTGCACAACAGCTTTTTCTAACATTTTTGAGAGGAGTGGGAGATTCAATATAGGCCGATAGTTTTTTATATTTTCTAGGTCAAGGTTTGGCTTTTTAAAGAGAGGCTTTATTACTGCCACTTTTAGGGGGTTTGGTACACATCCGGTGGATAAAGAGCCGTTTATTAAGTTCAACAGAGGAGGGCCAAGCACAGAAAGCAGCTCTTTCAGTAGTTTAGTTGGAATAGGGTCCAGTATGCAGCTTGAAGGTTTAGAGGCCATGATTATTTTCATCAATGTGTCAAGAGATATAGTACTAAAAAAACTTGAGTGTCTCCCTTGATCCTAGGTCCTGGCAGAGTTGTGCAGACTCAGGACAACTGAGCTTTGGAAGAATACGCAATTTAAAGAGAAGTCCGTAATTTGCATTCTAATGATCATGATCTTTTCCTCAAAGAAGTTAATGAATTCATCACTGCTGAAGTGAAAGCCATCCTCTTTTGGGGAATGCTGCTTTATAGTTAGCTTTGCGACAGTATCAAAAATAAATGTTGGATTGTTCTTATTTTCCTCAATTAAGTTGGAAAAATAAGATGATAGAGTAGCAGTGAGTGCTCTTCGATACTGCACGGTACTGTCTTTCCAAGCTAGTCGGAAGACTTACAGTTTGGTGTAGTGCCGTTTCCATTCCAATTTTCTGGAAGCTTGCTTCAGAGTTCGGGTATTTTCTGTATACCAGGGAGCTAGTTTTTTATGAGAAATGTTTTTTGTTTTTAGGGGTGCGACTGCTTCTAGAGTATTGCGCAAGGTTAAATTGAGTTCATCAGTTAAGTGGTTAACTGATTTTTGTACTCTGATGTCTTTGGGTAGGCGGAGGGAGTCTGGAAGGACATCTAGGAATCTTTGGGTTGTCCGAGAATTTATAGCACGACTTTTGATGATCCTTGGTTGGGGTCTGAGCAGATTATTTGTTGTGATTGCAAACGTAATAAAATGGTGGTCTAATAGTCCAGGATTATGAGGAAAAACATTAAGATCCACAACTAGGTCCAGAGTATGACTGTGGCAGTGAGTAGGTCCGGAGACATGTTGGACAAAACCCACTGAGTCGATGATGGCTCCGAAAGCCTTTTGGAGTGGGTCTGTGGACTTTTCCATGTGAATATTAAAGTCACCAA
Source organism: Salmo salar (assembly GCF_965601325.2). NCBI lineage: Eukaryota > Metazoa > Chordata > Actinopteri > Salmoniformes > Salmonidae > Salmo > Salmo salar. The sequence continues at coordinate 11,740,324 of NC_138307.1, forward strand.
AAATGTGAATATTATCTGCCATGACTACAAGGTCTGATAGGAATTCAGAGAACTCAGTGAGGAATGCTGTATATGGCCCAGGAGGCCTGTAAACAGCAGCTATAAAAAGTGATTGAGTAGACTGCATCGATTTCATGACTAGAAGCTCAAAAGACGAAAACATTGGGGGTTTTTTGTAAATCGAAATTTGCTATCAGAAATGTTAGCAACACCTCCGCCTTTGCGGGACGCACAGGGGATCTGGTCATACAGCCAACGAGGGCGTACAGGTCGCAGTGGTGGGTAGTATATGGGGCTTTGGTGATAAAACAGATGGCACTGTGACAGATGACAGTTTGCTGAGTAGAGGGTTGGGGGCTATTTTGTTAAGACATCGCCGAAGTCAACGATCGGTAGGATAGTCAGTTTTACGTTTTTATGTTTGGCAGCATGAGTGAAGGATGCTTCGTTGCAAAATAGGAGCCAATTCTAGATTTAATTTTGGATTGGAGATGCTTAATGTGAGTCTGGAAGGAGAGTTTACAGTCTAACCAGACTCCTAGGTATTTGTAGTTGTCCACATATTCTAGGTCAGAACCGTCCAGAGTAGTGATGCTAGTCAGGCGGGAGGGTGCGGGCAGCAATCGGTTGAAGAGCATGCACTTAGTTTTACTAGCATTTAAAAGCAGTTGGAGGCCATGGAAGGAGTGTTGTAGGGCGTTGAAGCTAGTCTGGAGGTTTTTTAGCACAGTGTCCAAAGAAGGGCCAGATCTATACAGTATGGTGTCGTCTGTGTAGAGGTGGATCAGAGCAAGCAGCAAGAGCGACATCATTGATATATACAGAGAAAGAGTCGCCCGAGAATTGAACCCTGTGGCACCTCCATAGACTGCCAGAGGTCCGGACAACAGGCCCTCCGATTTGACACACTGAACTCTATCTGAGAAGTAGTTGTTGATCCAGGCGAGGCAGTCATTTGAGAAGCCAAGGCTATTGAGTCTGCCGATAAGAATGCAGTGATTGACAGAGTCGAAAGCCTTGGCTGGGTTGATGAAGATGGCTGCACAGTACTGTCTTTAATCGATGGTGGTTATGATATCGTTTATGACCTTGAGCATGGCTGAGGTGCACCCATGACCAGCTCGGAAACCAGATTGCATAGTTATAGAAGGTACGGTGTGATTCGAAATGGTCGGTGATCTGTTTATTAACTTGGCTTTCAAAGATTTTAGAAAGGCAGGGCAGGATGGAAATAGGTCTATAACAGTTTGGGTCTAGAGTGTCTCCCCCTTTGAAGAGGGGGATGACCACGGCAGCTTTCCAATCTTTGGGGATCTCAGACGATACAAAAGAGAGGTTGAATAGGCTAGTAATAGGGGTTGCAACAATTTCGGCAGATCATTTTAGAAAGAGAGGGTCCAGATTGTCTAGCCCGGCTGATTTGTAGGGGTCCAAATTTTGCAGCTGTTTCAGAACATCAGCTATCTGGATTTGGGTGAAGAAGTGGGGGGGGGGGGGGGGTTCTGCAGGGGGCGCTGAGATGTTGGCCAGAGTAGGGGTAGCCAGGTGGAATGCATGGCCAGTCGTGGTAAAATGCTTATTGAAATAATTTTTTATCGTAGATTTATCGGTGGTGACAGTGTTTCCTATCCTCAGTGCAGTGGGCAGCTGGGAGGAGGTGCTCTTATTCTCCATGGACTTTATAGTGTCCCAAAACCTTTTGGAATTAGTGCTACAGGAAGCAAATTTCTGTATGAAAAAGCTAGCCTTTCCTAACTGACTGAGTATATTGGTTCCTGACTTCCCTGAAAAGTTGCATATCGCAGGGGCTATTCGATGCTAATGCAGAACACCACAGGATGTTTTTGTGCTGGTCAAAGGCAGTCAAGTCTGGGGTGAACCAAGGGCTATATCTGTTCTTAGCTCTACATTTTTTAAATGGGGCATGCTTATTTAAGATGGAGAGGGAAGCACTTTTGAAGAGCAACCAGGCATCCTCTACTGACGGGATGAGGTCAATTCGAAAGGCCTGCTCGCTGAAGTGTTTTAGGGAGCGTTTGACAGTGATGAGGGGTGGTCGTTTGACTGCGGACCCAGTACACACGTAGGCAATGAGGCAGTGATTGCTGAGATCCTGGTAGAAAACAACAGAGGTGTATTTAGAGGGCAGGTTCGTCAGGATGATATCTAAGCAGGTGCCCATGGTTATGGATTTAGGGTTGTACCTGGTAGGTTCCTTGATGATTTGTGTGAGATAGAGGGCATCTAGCTTAGATTGTAGGATGGCCAGGATACATCACCATGAAGAGAATGATATATATATATATATAATATATATATATATATATATATATATATATATATAATATATATATATATTCATATCCTTAACTATGTATTTTTGTAAAGTTCAGATCAGAGACCCATGATGTAATTCCATTACTGTAATTCTGTATTTAAATCCACTTCACCTACTGCAGTTAAATAACCAAAATAAATGTTTTCAAATTCAAGGTGTCATGTCATAGCTGATACCCCATTTTTTTCTGCAGACATCTTTGAATCTTAATTTGGAGCTGTTATTTATTTAATAGAGTTTTTGGAAAATGTGGTCGCATAAAAGATGGAGGGAAATTTGCACAGTTGTTCCGGTAATTGTGTTTTTGTGAAGTTTTCTGTGTAAATTGTTAAAAGTAGTCCTTGTGCATAGAGTTGTATGGTTCGTTCAGTTTTGAAATCAGTGGTTTTCATTTGGCATACATTTTAAAGTGAAAAATTGGTGTCAAAGCATATTTATTAATTTGAGGCAGCAGGTAGTCTAGTGTTTAAGAGTGTTGGGCCAGTAACCAAAAGGTTGCTGGATCAAATCCCTGAGCTGACAAATCCGTTGTTCTGCTCCTGAACAAGGAAGTTAGCCCACTATTCCCGGTAGGCTGTCATTATAAATAAGAATTTGTTCTTAACTGACTTGCCTAGTTAAATAAAGGTTAAATAAAAAATAAAAATAAAATTATGTTTACATGGAATTGCCTTGTTGCCAGCTTGCAGATGTGTGCATGGAATCTAGTTATCATCACAAAGATTTTGCAAATCCACAAAAGCAGATCTAGGATGAAACTTTGAGAAACTTTGTCTAAAAAGATGTAAGAGTGATTACTCTTTCTTGGCAACGGAGAAGCTCCTAATTATGTCTTGTATTTTGTTGATAAAGAAACAACCCCCCAAACTGGCACCACCTTTGGGCAACAACAAACAACCTCTTGTAGTAAGTCTCTCTCTCTCTCTCTCTCTCTCTCTCTCTCTCTCTCTCTCTCACCTGTTTATCTGCAGAACTCACCTGTTTATCTGCAGAACTCACTAACTACCACAGCTATTTCTTTTGGTGTGCCTATATCAACACCTTTGAGGTCGTCTCTATCAAGGTGGGGAAGAGAGCAGAGGAGACAAACAGAACGAACAAGAGCACAGGAGAGGGAGGATGTAGGAATTAAACAAACAGGCACAGTGTGCTCCAAAAAACATTGCATTTTTCAAGCACCTTGCCATCGATTCAGGAAACGCAATTTTCGATTCCCCTGCTGTAGAAAGGCACAGGGACTCTTGTACAAAATGTGCCTGAGAGAGAAAGAGAAACAGAGAGGGGAAGGGAGAGAAATTGAGATAGAGGAGGATAGATTGAGAGCGGGAGAAAGTGTGCCACCCCAAGAGTGCCATCTAGTGTCGCACCCCTCCATCCATCCCTCCCTCCATCAACCTCCCTACACAACAGGATCTCCCAAATCACTTCTCCTCTCACAAAACACAACTCTCCCCCTTTTTCTGCCTCCCCCTTCTTCTCTACACACGACAGAATTGGCATGCGTGCAGTGCCCTCTCCCCTGTGATTCATGCCTGTATGAAAATGTAGGCACTCGCTACAGTAAGTTGCTGTGGATAAGAGCGTCTGCTAAATGACTAAAATACAAAACAAACCACACAGGAGTGAAGGAATAGTTCAGACTGCAGGGCGGTCTGTTGGTTGGTAGGTGAAAAATAGGTGGCTCTGTTGACATATTTACGCCTCAGTGTCTGTTAGACTTCTCTCTCTCTCTGTGTGTGTCTATCTCACACACATTCTCTCGCTCTCTCTCTCTCTCGCTCTCCTTCTGCTTTGCTTAGGGACTTGGACCTTTAAAAGGTCTCTCCGTTATCACATGCAAACACAGGCACATTGTACGTGACATTATTGTGCTGCCTGCCTGTTGGTGACCTGCTGAAGGAGGTTAAGGTCCTTTCCTCCAGCCCTTTCCACCAGAGAACCCACAGACTGTTGACTGATGGGTACTAATAGGCTTAGTAACATTATTAGTATATTATCAGTAATAGTAATCCCTTAGTAATCCCTGCTTGGGATGCAATGGGACAGGCCAGCCAGTGTGAGTATGTGGGTGGGTGGGTGTGGGGTGTGTGTTGGGGGGAGGGAGGTTCGGGTTTGAGTTTGTGAAAAACAGAATGACAGCAGGCAAGCATAGATTATTTTACCCCCAAAATAATAAAACTTTTGGGTAATGAATAATGACCTTACATATTTTCCCTGAATCCAATAGTAAGGAACGCCCATGATGGGCTATGTAAAGAGAGTCCATTCATTTTAGTCCATCGACTGAGTCCGCAAGTTCTGAGCTGAAGACTTTCGACCAGACAGTCCGACAGCATCCC